>NC_045436.1:28633788-28689564 GCF_002776525.5 Piliocolobus tephrosceles | reverse complement strand
GAACTTCCCAAATTTCTCTGTTAATGAAAAATTATTGTGCAATATAAAAATTAACAAAAATGCCCCATAAGATAGCCACTCCCAAACCTAAAGAAAGATATCCATATTCAAGTACCAGAATAGAACAACAAGCAGATGTAGCCCAAATAAGACTACTTCAGGATGTTTAATAATCAAACTCCCAAAGATCAAGGATGAAAAGGTATACTAAAAGCAGCAAGAGAAAGGAAAGGAAACAAATAACATACAACAGAGCTCCAATACGTCTGGCAGCAAATTGTTCAGTGGAAACCTTACAGGCCAGGAGAAGGTAGCAGTACATATTTAAAATGCAGAAGGAAAAAACTTTTACCATACAACGGTATATCTAGCAAAAATCCCTTCAAACATGAAGGAAAAATAAAGACTTTCCCAGAAAAACAAAAGCTAGGGGATTTCATCAACACCAGACCTGTCCTACAAGACATACTAAATGGAGTTCTACATAGAAAAAAAAAAAAAAGACATTAATGAGCAATAAGAAGTTATCTGAATGTACACAACTCACTGGTAATAATAAGTACACATTAATAAAACCACAGAATATCATAACATTATAATTGTCATGTCTAAATTACTCATATCCTGAGTAGAAAGACTAAAAGATGAACTAATTGAAATTAGGAACTACAGTAACTTTTTGAGACATAGTCACTATAGTAAGATTACATAGAAACAACAAAAAGTTGAAAAGCATGGGAATGAAGTTAAAGTGTAGAATTTTTATTAGTTTTCTTTAGGCTTGTATGCTAGTGTGTTTGTTATACAATCAGTGTTAAGTTGTCATCAGTTTAAAATAATGAGTTAAAAGATATTATGTGCAAGACTCATGGCAACCTCAAATCAAAAAACTGACTACAGATACACAAAAAATAAAAAGCAAGAAACTAAAACATACTACCAGAGAAAATCACCGTCACTAAAAGGAAGAGAGGAAGGAAGGAAAAATGGAAGAGAAGACCACAAAACCAGGAAAAAAAAACGGCAGGAGGAATTCCTTACTTATCAATAATAACATTGAATGTAACTGGATGAAACTCTCCAATCAAAAGACAGAATGGCTAAACAGATTTAAAAAAAAAGACCTAACGATCTGTTGCCTATAAGAAACACACTTTGCCTATAAAGACACACACAGACCAAAAAAAAAGGGATAAAAAAAAATATTCCAAGCAAATGGAAAATTGAAATTTAAAAAAAAAAGCTGGAGCTGCTTATATCAGACTAAATAGACATCAAAAATAATTCTAAGGAGAAAAATAAGGTCATTATGTAATAGTAAGAGCACAATTCAGCAAAAGGACATAACAATTGTAAACATGTCTGCAACCAACATTGGATATTTCATATATAAAAAGCAAATTTTATTAGAGCTAAAGAGAGATGCATACCCTAATACAATAATAGCTGGAGACTTCAATATAATACTTGCAGTACTGGACAGATCATCCAGACAAAAAAATCAACCATGAAAGATCCTCTGGAGTTACTTAATTTGCAGTATGGACCAAATGGATCTAACAGATATTTACAGAATATTTTGTGCAATAGCTACAGAATACACCTTCTTCTTCTCAGCATATGGATCAATTTCAAGGACAAGTCATATATTAAGCCACAAAAAGCCTTACAATATTAAAGAAATTGAAGTTAAATCAAGTATCTTATTACAATGGAATAAAACTAAAAATCAGTAGTAGGAATTTTGAAAACTATACAACATATGGAGATTTAAAATATGCTTCTAAATATACAGTGAATCAATAAAAAATTAAAAGAAAATTAAAACATGGAAATAAAAATGGGAACACAGCATATCAAAATCTATGGGATACAGTACAAGTAGTACTAAGAAGAATGTTTATAGCAATAAGCACTGACATCAAAAATGTAGAAAAACAAACAACCTGATGACTCATTGTCAAATCAAAACCACAATGAGATACCATCTCACACCAGTTAGAATGGCAATCATTAAAAAATCAGGGAACAACAGGTGCTGGAGAGGTTGTGGAGAAATAGGAACACTTTTACACTGTTGGTGGGATTGTAAACTAGTTCAACCATTATGGAAAACAATATGGCAATTCCTCAAGGATCTAGAACTAGATGTACCATATGACCCAGCCATCCCACTACTGGGTATATACCCAAAGGATTATAAATAATGCTGCTATAAAGACACATGCACACGTATGTTTATTGTGGCACTATTCACAATAGCAAAGACTTGGAATCAACCCAAATGTCCACCTGTGACAGACTGGATTAAGCAAATGTGGCACATATACACCATGGAATATTATGCAGCCATAAAAAAGGATGAGTTTGCGTCCTTTGTAGGGACATGGATGCAGCTGGAAACCATCATTCTTAGCAAACTATCACAAGAACAGAAAAGCAAACACCGCATGTTCTCACTCATAGGTGGGAACTGAACAATGAGATCACTTGGACTCCGGAAGGGGAACATCACACGTCGGGGCCTATCATGGGGAGGGGGGAGGGGGAAGGGATTGCATTGGGAGTTATACCTGATATAAATGACGAGTTGATGGGTGCTGACAAGTTGATGGGTGCAGCACACCAACATGGCACAAGTATACATATGTAACAAACCTGCACGTTATGCACATGTACCCTAGAACTTAAAGTATAATAATAATAAAAAAAGAATTACACACACACACAAAAAAAGAATTAGAAAAGCAAGAGCAAATCAAACCCAAAATTAGTAGAAGAAAAGAAATAGTATGAATCAGAGCAGAAAAAATAAAATTTAAATGAAGAATACATCACAAAAGATCAATGAAACAAAAAGTTGGGTTTTTTGTAAAGATAAACAAAATTAACCTCTAGTCACAAAACAAAAATTGAGAGAGACAGAGAGATGACCCAAAGAAATAAAATGAGAGATGAAAAAGAAGACATTACAACTGATAATGTAAAAATTCAAAGGATCATTAGAGGTTATTATGAACATCTACATCACAATAAAGTGGAAAACCTAAAAGAAATAGGTAAATTCCTAGACACATACAACCTACTGAGATTGACCATGAAGAAATTTAAAACCTGAACAAATCATGGACAAGTAATGAGATCAAATCAATAATAAAATATCTTTCATAAAAGACTGGGACTCAATGGCTTCGATGCTGAATTTTCCCAAATATTTAAATGGATTTTATCAAAAAAATAAGCAATAAGAAATGCTGGTGAAGTTGTGGAGAAAAATGGACTCTTGTATACTGTTGATGAGAATGTAAGTTAGTACAATCATTATAGAGAACAATTTGGAGATTCCTCAAAAAAATTAAAAGTGGAACTAACATATGATCCAGCAATTCCAAGGCTAGGTATACACAAAAGAAAGAAAAACAGTTTATTGATGAGACATCTGCACTGTCACGTTTACTGCATCACCACTCATAATAGCCAAGATTTGGAAGCAACCTAGGTGTCCATCAACAGATTAATGGCTAAACAAAGTGTGGCACATATATACAAGGGAGTACTATTCATCCATAAAAAAGAATGAGATTCAGTCATTTGCAACAACGTGGACAGAACTGAACATCATTATGTTAAGTGAAATAAGCCAGACACAGAAAGACAAACCACATGACCTCACTTATTTGTGGGACCGAAAAAGTTAAAAAAAACTCAACTTATGGACCTAGTAGAATGATGTTGACCAGAGGCTGTGAAATGCAGTCGGTCAGGAAAAGTGTTGATGGTTAATGGGTACAAAAGTATAGTTAAATAGAATGAATAAAATATTGTACTTAATATCACAAAAGTGTGACTACAGTTAATAATTCATTGAACATTTAAAAATAACTAAAACTGGCCAGGCCCGGTGGCTCATGCCTGTAATCCCAGCATTTTGGGAGGCCGAGGCAGGTGGTTCACAAGATGAGGAGATCCAGACCGTCCTGGCTAAAATGGTGAAACCCTGTCTCTACTAAAAATACAAAAAATTAGCTGGATGTGGTGGCATGCACCTGTAGTCCCAGCTACTCGGGAGGATGAGGCAGGAGAATCGCTTGAACCCAGGAGACGGAGGTTGCAGTGAGCCGAGATAATGCCACTGTACTCCAGCCTGGGCAACAGAGCAAGACTTTGCCTTATAATTAATTAATTAATTAATAAAAGTATAATAAGAATGTAACACAAGAAAGGCTGAACGCTTGAGGTGATGGATATCTCATTTACCCTTATGTGATTATTGCACATGTTATTCCTGTATCAAAATATCTCATGTACCCTATAAATATACACACCTAAATATTTAAAAATACATAGATTTTAAATATGAACTATGTCATGTAGCCACCCAAAAATATTTAAAAATAAAAAACAAGCACAAAATATGAGAAAAAAAAGTGAAGATATGCATACACACATATAAATATACACACAAATATGTGTGTATACATACCTATACATTAATATTTAATATATTCACATATGTAAATATGTATACCCACATAAAATGTAGAGTGCTTATATTTATATGTATGTGAGCGAGTTTGCATATGCATAGCCACATGTACATAAGGGCCATCTCAGCTGAATTGTAGGATAGGTAAATAGTTGATTTATATTCTGATGCAAGCTCCTTATAGCAACATAGATGGATTGGTAGGAAACTACTTTAGACCATCTCTGAGCAGCACTGACACAGACAAAAAGCTGAATATATCAGAAGACTGAGAGATGAAAGAAGAAATAGCTTCTTTGAGTAATATGAAAGCATGACATGTAGCTGCAGCACAGGACACAAAGACAAGAATAATTGAAAGGGGGGAGGCTGAAAAGGTAGAAAATGGATGAGATTTTAAGGTCTTGGGATAATTTTGCTTAAGATTTTGAATAACTGTTGACAAATTATTCCAGTAGGTGATATTATCTAATTTGCATTTTGGAATGCAACTCTGTCATGGTATGGAGATTGACTGGAGGGGAATAAGGCTGGATTTGAAGAAAACAATAGACATCTAAATGACACATCACTGTTATAAATAATCACCATGGGGATGAAAATGACATAACATAAAAATAGGTTGGATTTTGCAGTGGGAAGTTCAGAGAAATGAAATGGATAATCTTCAAGGTTCTGGTTTATCTTTTGATATAACACTGTCATTTAATAAAGACAGAGAAAAAAGTTTAATGTAGTTGAAATAATAATGAGATTGTTTTACAACTTTGTAGTGTTTAAATTTTTCATATGGCTTTACAAGCAGATTATAATGTGTTTTGTTCAGATATTTTCTCACTGTGAAAATGCACATCACGGCTGGGCATTATCGTTCATGTCTACAATCTCAACATTTTGGGAGGCCAAGGCAGGAGGATCACTGGAGGACAGAATTTCAAGGCCAGCTTGGGCAACATAGCAAGACTCTGTCTGTACAAAAACATTTAAAAATTGACCAGGTGTGTTGTTATGCATCAGTAGTCCCAGTCTCAGGAGGCTGAGGCAGGAGGATCACTTGAGCCTGACAGGTTGAAGCTACAGTGAGTTGTGATAGTGCCACCACGCTCCAGCCTGGGCAGCAGGAAATGCATATCAGTATGATAGTTTCCTGCATTCAAATAAAGGCATGTGTGTATTGCTTAATCCCATCATCTTGAAATTACTATGTTTGAGTAGATTAGAATGAATAAAATCTCTGATTTTTCCAAAATGTGTATAATAAAAATGAAATCTTTCAAATATATAGACCAAGTTACTCCAACCAAAATTCCTCATTTTTCTACTCTCCTGTTAGTAAGGAAGGTGAAGTTTAATTTAGATGACCAATTAAATAACTCATTGGCAATCAGGTAAGAGTTGTTTCTATGTCTGAGAGCACATTTTGTGAAACAATGTTTTAGTAAAATATTTTGGCAAGTTCAAATGAAAACTACCAGTCCCATACAAGTGGTCTACTTTTAACAAGTTGTTTTGGTATTAGTATTGCCAGTGTATCACTTGCCTGCATGTGTGTGTGTGTGTGTGTGTGTGTGTGTGTGCGCGTGCGCGCGTGCATGCGCACGCATTTGTTAAAATCTATTCCAAAATAAACAGTGAGTGATACCATCTTTCTGCTTTCTACATTTGTTCTACTTGTTTGCTTATCAGGATCTTAGAATTTAGATTCATCATTGATGAGATAATTCTCTCAAATACATATAAATATTTATTTACACGTTGATGTTTATAGCATAATTTTGTCTTTTATTGTAAGTTGTTTTAATCATAATTTATTGCATATTTCAAAATAGAAGAATCGTCATGTTCCCAAAGAAAAGATAAATGTAAAAAATACATTTTTTTTTTTTTACAAAACTGCTTAAAAGTTTGTTTGATACAAACATACTCACAAATTTGGTATCTAAGTGGTAACCCCACAAGATACTACATTATTGTCATTGAGAAGAGTAAAGACGCCCACTGTTCAAAGATAGATTTGTCATCAAAACTAAAGAAGAACATGTAGCTCCCTTAAAATCATTTGTGTTTAAAATATTAACTATTCATCTCCGAAATCTGTTTTAAACATTTGATGCACTGTTTAGTCATGATTTAGGTTACTTTACCTCCCCCAAGTGCTCCCAGTTGTTTACTTGCAGGTGAAACTTGTGCCAAATGCTTAGATAGATCAATTATTGTATGATGCTTTCTTTCTAAGTGTCAATCTTTCAGTTCTGTAGACTGTTCAGTTTGATTCAAAATAGTAATTGGTAGGGTTACTGGAACCAAGAATTACTGGAACCTCATCATGAGAGCAAAGATGCCAGGCATTCTTTCTCCAGACTCAATTTATTGGACATACATTTATTTACAACCCTTCAGGCTTGGCAGATGGGAGTGCTGGCATAACGAAAGGACTACACTAATCCCTGTCTCTGTTGACATATAAATTGTTCCTTCTAAAAACAAGTTTACTTAGGCTAACTGTGATATTTCATCTTGCTTAAGAGACATTGACCCCTTCTTCAGTCTGAATTTTAGACGATCACAGAAACATAGTCTTTAAGGATTTTTTTTTTTGATAAATTACTATCTGTTGATTGAAATCAATTAACTTACACTTTCTTGTCCAACGCTAGAAATGTGTACATTTGCATATTTGAATTCATTTACTGACCAGAATGGTCCACTCTCTCTACTTCCAGTCAGAATATAACTTTTAGGTTATAATTAAATTTTAAGAGTGGAATCTTAGAGGCTTGATGATGATAGTGTTGGTGAAAATAAGAAAGAATTGCAGTAAAATCCTAAAGACTCAAATATCACTGTGACTTGAGGCACAAATCACTGTGGGGAAACAATTTTTGTTATGAAAGGGCAGCATTTGAATACTCCTATTACTAGCAGAAATATTAAAATTAAGATTATTGTCTGATTGAAACTTGAAACAACTCCTTTCTTTACTAGCAACATCATAAGATAGTTACTAATAAACTGTTAGAAGAGGGTATGATAGTTTTTATCAGGTTTTCCTCGTTTTGATTAGTGGCTGTTACTGATCTTTTATTTGTGGAAATAGTCATACCTCTTCTATTAAAAATAGCATTTAAAATTAAATAAATTTTTATGTAAAAATTTACATAAAAGTAAAACATTTGATTTTAAATGATATTTTATAATAAATCCACAGAAAGAAAAACAAACTTATATAGTGAAAGGGAAAGAAATTGTTCTAGTACTAAGATTTGGACATACACCTTTAGAGATGTCCCATAAATGGATAGAAAAATTTTTTTAAACAAATTGATTTTATATTTTAAGATAAATGAAGCAGGATTTCTAGATTAACAGTAAGTTCTTGTCATGTTGATAATGTGACTACTGCAACAAGGGTCTCTGTGTGTGACATTTTAAGATTATCACTGCACTGAGTAAATGAACACATACATATATACAGCAATCCAGAAACAAAGAATGAGACTCACTGCACTGGAACAAAACTGTATTTTAAAGGAAGAGAGAGTTGGTAGTGCTGGCTCTCAGTATCAGGAACTTCAGCAATAGAAGATGACAGCAATTGGAACTCAGGAACTTGCACTAAGACCTTAGGAAGCGATAAGAAGTAGTATTTAGGATCTTACGTGTGTGATCTTGAGCTCAAGAAAAAAAGGTTTAATAATAATAAGGTAGATTCTCAAAATTTCATCTCACTGAATACCTCTGCAATGGAAAGCATAAAGGGAAAGGGGATTTAAAACAAAACACAAGTAAACTCCTAATGATAAAAGAAAACTTATCCAAAACATGTCTGTTAAGTACTTATTTTGGGCAGGGGCCCAGAATTCTTAGTTAAGAAGACACTTCTGAGTGTGACTTAAACAATTCCCAATCTCGGGGACAAGAGTTACTGAAAGAGGACTACTATTCATTATTGGGATTATAATTTTATAATTCTATGTTTATCTTGAATTTGGATTGTTTGAAGAGTCTGGATTATATATGGCCTGAAATAATCTTAATAGAGCAATTGATATTATGGTGTCAAAATAACATCATGCATTGCTTAATGATGGGGATACATTCTGAAAAATATGTCCTTAGGTGATTTTGTCCTTGTGCAAACATCATAGTGTGTACTCACTCAAATCTAGAGTATATAGCCTACCACACATAGGCTATGTGTGAAAGCCTATTGCTTGTAGGCTACAAACCTGTTCAACATGTCATTGTACCAAATACTACAGGTAATTGAAACACAATGGGAAGTATTTATATAATCTGAACTTTTCAGGAGCTCCATCATAATCTTATTGGACCACCATTGTTTTATATGCAGCCCATTGTTGACCAAAATGTTGTTATTCAGCACATAGTTGCACATGTGGCTATGGAGCTGCAATTGTGAAAATATGTGACTCTGAATAAGTCTATGAATCTGAGATGTAGAAAAATTAGTCATTAGTTGAATATTTTAGTTTTTCTCAGAAATATATAATATATATGGTTATTATACGGGGCTGAATACTAAGAAAGAAGTGGTAACAAAATTACTGCTTTGCTTTTGAAAACACTAATGTGGAAATATTTGAACAGAAAGTAGTAGTTAAATGGTAGTTAGGTAAAATTCTATTTTGAAAAAGCACATGTACTTCAGCTTCACGGATCTATTTTTTTTAGTTAACCCTTTTCCCGTTTAGAAAAATAAATAAATAAATGCAGCCCACTGCCAGCGCTCATTTAATTTTACATAGACACATTCTTTAAGGCTGAAGCAAACCTGATTTTCCATGTAAAAATAAAAATAAAAACTCTTCTTGGAGTTATTTCCAAACAGAGCTAACATCAGAATCATCTGAATCATCAGAATATTCTATTTTGGAAAAATTGGATTCATCAAATGGGTCTTTGGCCAACAACTTTTCAAGAATGACGTTAACATCACACATAAGCATGCTACGTTTTCTAGGATTTGACATTTTCTGTGATCAGGAATTACTATATTTTGTAAATGATAATACCAGTGCTAAAACCAGAATTCTATAAAAAGAATGATGTCTTTTGTTTCCAAAGTCGTTATACTAGAGCATTGCAAAAATAATAATAAAAGCAAGATATTTTGTGGCAAAGTTAACGTGGGGTAAATGCTGCAGCCACAGGCCCCGCCAGCAAGTATTCTTGGGGCAAACAGGAAAAGGGTTAAAGTGGTTTATTGTGAGGATTTGCTATAAGGTAAAAATATAAAAATATTCTTAGGTGAAAAGCTTATTTTAGAACTAATGAGAAATTCAGCCATAAGAAAACTAAGAAAAAATATGCAAAGTAATCAAATAGGTAAAGATCAAGGATTAGAGTTTAGTAAGAAAATGAAAAGGCAAATCACATGATGGAAGAAAATATTGTGACAAAGGACTGATATGCAGAATTTATAATATAAATTATATACATAAAAATCTCATTTTAAAACTTAAAATAACTTTTTTTTGTTTTGTTGGGTTTAATAAATATACTTTAGTATTTGACTTCCTCCTGAATTAAGCATAAAATGACATACTATGGCTAAAACAAAAATAAAAAGACTTAAAAATTTACAAAAATATGTAAGAAAAAGTTAAAAATATAAAGTAAATATTGAGGATTTCTGGCTCCTTAAATAAAGGGTCTCACAGAATGTGTGCTTATGTATTAGGAAAAACTGGAGTTGGGAATGAAAATTTGGGAATGAAAATAGAAGCAGAAACACATATGGAGACAAACTCTGAAAATGAGTAATTTACCATGTTTTCCTTGTCCTGAATATGCATTTCCCAGTAGACACAGGGGAGCTGTAATTTTCCAAGTGAACTTTAAAGGTCAACATAGGAAGTTTCAGCCGATGAAAAATGCCATGTAGTATTTTATAGCATCTCATTATGCCAGTTGCAGTGATGATCATGTTTATTATTGATATGACTACCATTACCAATAAAAATAGTAATAATGTCCTATAATGGAGATATAATAGATTTATATAATTTAAATTTGTATTTGATTTATAGATCATAAATTTGGACGTAGTAGGTTCTAATACATCACTTTTCCTGCTTGAACAAGTACACAATATTTTTAAGTATCAGCCAATCTTAATACATAAATGAATCTCAAATATAAATATATATAATTCATTTAAAGAAATAAACATTAAATATACATAAGAAATATACAAAACATGAATATATTATGTATATACCAAAAAGTTCACTATAAGTCCATTGTGACACAACAAAACGTGCTCATCACCCCAGAAAATTCTCCTTTACTCTTTTCTCAAATAATTTCATTCAAACTCAGCAATGTTCCATTTACTGTCACTATAGATGGAATCTCAATTTCTAGAGTTTCATCTAGAGTGTTATCATGTAGTATGTACTCTTATGTAAATAAATATCAGTTTTAACTATTTCATGGACCTTTTCTCAGAAGCAACCACTGATCTTATATTTTCCCTTTTTCCCTGTTCATTGTTTCATTAACTTTCCCTCACTACTAACTGCTTTTGAACAAACATATCGAGTTTAAATTGTTACTTTATTTTTTTAGGTTCTTAAATTACAAGTTTAGTTGTCTTGAGACTTTTATTCTTTTTTAATACAAGCATTTACTTTTGATACTTTTTATTTTAATTAATTTAAATATTTTATAAATTCTTTTGCAAAATTTTACCTAACATAAGTAATGAGAAGTGTGTTGTTTAACTTCCAGTATTTAGAGATTTTATAGGTATCTATTTGCTATTACTGTCTGATGTAATACTTTTGTAGTCAGAGAAGAAAACTCTATATGATTTTAACACAAATTCATTGGGACTTATTTTATGGTTTAGTATACAGTCTATCTTGGTGAATGTACCTAAAATAATATATACTCTGGTATACCTAAAATAATGTATAAAACACTGAATGTAGTGTTTTATAAAGATCAATTAAGTTGGTTCAAGGAATTATATTATTCCTGTCTTTTATATATTTATTGAATTTTTAACTTATCCTGAGAGAACAAGTTCTGAAATCTCAATTTACAATTATAGATTTGTATATTTCTTCTTTCTCTTCTGTCAGTTTTTGTTTCATGTATTTTGAAGCTCTATTGTTAACTGTATATATATTGAAGATTCTGGTCTTTGTAAAATAACATTATTATAATTATTAAACTATTTATTATGCCTGGTAATATTCCTTGTTCTGAAATCTACTATATCTGACATTAATATAACCACTCTTACTTTCTTATTCTTAATGTTTATTCAATGTATTTTATTTAAATAAATTAAAATAAATATATAATTTTATACTTAAAATGTAGCTTAACCAACATATATGTTTATAAAGAATCTATTATCTATCCGACAATTTTTAGGAAAGATTATTCTTTCTGTTAATTTGACAAGTAATCTTCTCTTTTCACTTTTCTCTCTCTTCTATATATTTCTCTTTATGCTCTCTTCTATAGCATTAAGGATTCTTTTCCAGTTAAATGGACCTTATTAATAAACATCACCATTTAAAATTAGATAGCAGGCTTCTTTAGAACAGATTTGCTCCCATGTGCCATAGTGGAAGACGCAAACCTGGCTGAGTTTCTTCTTAGGTTGGGGCTAAGGCTAACCCTAGCCCTATAATTATTTCCACCACTATCCCCCAGATTCATAAGCCCTAGGCTTCAGATGTTTCTCTTTTATTGTTAACAATTTGGGAACTACTATAATCACATGCATGTTAAATAAATATTTGTTAACTTGGTAGACCAAACTTGACCATTTTTTTTCTAGCTTGTGGAGGAATATGGAAGAGTAATTGTATGATCACAGTGGCAGAAAAAAGAAGTCTCAGTGAGAAGGAAACCAACATACAAAAGCAGCACAATAGGAACATTAAAGAAATGGCAGCAGGTAATACTGAGTTCAACCATAAAGTATTGAGTTGTCACTCCAGGGTTTTGTCTGGTCTGGTTGTTGAAAGTAGACTAGCCTTTTTGAAATGAATATATTGCTTTAAAATGGTTCCACAGTTAAAAAGGAAGAAAGAAATAAAAGCTTTAAAAAGATACATTAATTTTCCTGCTAATTTAATCAGGAAATAGGTGAGACATTAATGTGAAAAAAATTAGGAAATATGACCTGATGCATACCCAGAATTGTTGCATGGGTCATAGTGTTATCCATCTTTCATAGTGTTGTAGGGCTACAGAAATACATTTTACATTCATTGGAACTATAAATGGTAGATCATTATTTTTTGAAAATTTTAATAATTTTTTTAAATCACTAGTGTGTGCCCCTTCTTTGATGTGTTCAATGATTTTCTACACCTCACTACATTTTCCTGCACATGTTTCCTTCTGTTTTATAATTTCTTACTCAGACCATTCTGCTGTTTCTACTGCTGAGGTGGTTTGCTCTAAGCTAATAAATATCTGGAGCTCAAACACTCCTTGCCAACTCTGTTGCTTTCAGAGCCGCTACTGTAAATCACTTTCTTAATTTAGGTACATAATTTTCCTACTCTTATCACTTAACTGCTGCTTCTGGGAGCAACACTAGCTCACTGAGTAGCTACAGGATTCTATTCTTAAGAAAGAGCATTGATTAAATAAATTATTTCTGTCACAGGAAAACCAATGTAATGGGGGAAAAGTAAAAATTATGACACATTTCTGCTATTTCTTCAATCACTAGAGGCTGCCTTTTTCTCGACAATTACTCAGAGATTAATTCACAAATGATCCCCACCCATTACTTTGATTCCTAATCAATTAAGCTAAAGTAGGTATTATTTAAATTTATCTTGTTTTCTTATACCTATTTAGGGCAATGTGGAGCATTCATTTATTCCTCATCAGCAACAGGCTCCCTTCTGGCCCCCTTTCCCTTTGCATTTAGCTTCCTGCTGAGCTCCTGAGCAATGCATTCTCTCCACTGCTTAAAGATAATCTCTAAGCTTACCTTCCAGCTTAGGCACTTGAATTCCATTAATAAACCAAGAAGACCTGACAATTTCCCCAAGGTGGATCACCTTCTATTTAGGAATCAGAAATAAACTGAACAAACATAATAACTAGAAGCATAATAAATACTAGAAACAACAATATTGCTAAGTTTGATAATAAAATAATGGGGTATAACTTCCGGCAGGGTGATTAGAACAACTTCTCTGAGTAGATAGCATTGAAGCAGAGTCCTGAAGAATATGCAGGAATAGAGAGGCAGAATGAGAGCGACACACAAAGCAAAAACATGGGCATGAAACAGACCATAAATGACTTATTGAGAAACAGTGAAATTGTATTAAGTTAACTTGTTCTGAGATGTTAAAACATGACAAATAGAAACATATTTTGAAATACCAGTTTTGGCAAAATTATCTTGAACCCTTTTACAGTTTGAGCATTCCCTCTTTGTCTCTGCAATGTATTTCTCTATTAGGTAGGAAACTTGGTCTGTGTTTCCCTGAAGTGAACTGAGAATAGCTGAATTTCTGTGGGTTAAAGAATTAGTTAATGTAAGTTTAACATTGTGATACATAAACTCTGACATCTCAGTGTCTTAAGTGAATTAGTTCATTAACACTGAGAAGTGTAGCTTAACATTGTCACATAAAGTTTATTGTGGGAAGAGTTCTGATCAATAGAGTTATTCAGGAACCCATACTGATGGGAATTCTACCTTCTTTGACATTTGACTTCTCATATTACTTTAAATAATTTGTTTTAAAAAAGATATCAAATGGAGAGGAAGAAACATTTGCAAAGTTTTCTTGGGATTTAGCCTGAAATGAGCTTTCAAAATTTGGACACATGACCACACCTAATTACAAGAAAGCTGTGAAATGAACACTCAAAACAATATGCCAAGTTTAGAGAATACTTAGCCATTTTCTGAGCCAGTAAGTCATACTGTTTCCTTTCAATACAACCGTAATTTTTTCTGGGACCAACAATCTTTTTCAAGAACACTGTATAAAACACAAAAATAAAATGTCATAGATTCTTTTGTATTCTGGATATATTATTAAACGTTATTCAAAATCTACCTTAGTACATCATGTTATGAAATATTAATTTTAAATATAATCAAATCCCATTCTATATTTATATTTTCAGTTATTTAATATACCCTATCTCCTATAAGTAAAAACCAACTTCTAAGCTTATGAATGTGTGAGGGTATACTTGTCATGGTAAGAGAGGCTGTATTAGTCTGTTCTCACACTGCTAATAAAGACATACTCAAGCCTGACTAATTCATAAAGGAATGAGGTGTAATTGACTCACAGTTCCACATAGCTTGGGAGGCCTCACAATCATGACAGAAGGGGAAGGAGAAGCAAAGTCATGTTTTACATGGCGGCAGGCAATGGGGCATGTGCAGGGGAACTCCCCTTTATAAAATCATCACGTCTTATGAGACTTACTCACTATCATGAGAACGGCACACTCCCATAATTCAATTACCTCCTAGCCGGTTCCTCCCACAACATGTGGGAATTATGAGAACTACAATTCAGGATGAGATTTGGGTGGGGATACAGTTGAACCATATCATAGGCTATGCTGCAAGAATTGACAACACTAAACTCTGACTTGCTTATCACAACAAAAATCACATCTCATTCATCTTATATAACCATTAAGGGTCATTGAAAAGGGTCTGCCTCACACAGTTATTCAGAGAGTTTATATCAAATAGGTTTCTTTGGTTTATTTTACTTAACATAATGTTCTCAAGGTCCCTCATGTTGTCACAAATAACAGTACACTGCCCCTTTTAATGGCTGAATAGTATTCCACTGAGCATATGTAGCATATTTCTGTATTTATCCCTTGATGGACACATAGGTTGATTCCATATCTTGTCTATTGTGGTAATAGTGGAGCAATAAACATGAGAATGAAGGTATCACTTCAACATACTGATTTTATTTCCCTTGGATATGTAGTTAACCCTTCAACAACACAGGTCTGAATTGCATGGATCTACTTATATAGGGATTTTTTTTTAGTAAAAGTTACACCCAGCGTGACTGACTCTCCTGACTACCCTTAAACTTCCTCCAACTCTTCTGTGTCTGCCACATCTGAGACAGTAAGACTAACCTTTCCTTCTTCTCCTATCCCTCAGCCTACTCAAAGTGAAGACAATGGAGACGAAAACCTTTATAATGGCCTACTTCAACTTAATAAATAGTAAATATACTTTTTCTTCCTCATGATTAACTTAATAACATTTAATTTTCTCCAGCTTATTTTATTGTAAGAATACATCATATAATACTTATACAAAATATGCGTTAATTGACTGTTGTCAGTTAGGCTTCTGGTCAACAATAGGCTATTACAGTTAACTTTTTGGGGAGACAAAATTTATACACTGTTTTTTTTTTTTAATGTGGAGGGATTCAGTGCTCCTAACCCCTATGTTGTTCAAGGGTCAACTTATACTCAGTAGTGGGATTGTTGGATCATATGGTAGTAATAGCTAAGTGAAGTAAGCCAGGCACAGAAAGAAAAAATAGTGCAAGATCTCACTGATATATGAAATCTTAAAAAGTTGAACTCTTAGAAGCAGAAATAGAGGGCAGAATGCTGCTTACCAGAGGCTGGAGCAGTTGGGAAGGGTGGAAGTGAGGCATGGGACAGGTATTTGTCAAAGAATACAAAATTAGTTAGATAGGAGGAATTAATTAAGAGATTGATTGTACAGCATGATGACTATGGTTAATGATGATACATTGTATTTCTCAGAAATGCCAAGAGACCAGATGTTAAATGTTCTCACCACAAAAAAATGATAACTATGTGAGGTAACACATGTGTTATCTAGACTTAACCATTCCACAATGTGTATACATTTCAAAACATATTGTACACAAGTACATACAATTTTATCTGTCAATTTAAATAAATTAATTTAAAAGTTTTAAAAATAGTCTTCTTTGGTCTAAGTGATGAAGAGTGAGTTACATACATGTAGAATACCTGTATTTGGGAGTGGGGTTTTTAGGAAGTAATTCAGAGTAGATTAGGTCAAGAAGGTGGACCCTAGGTATGACTGATTATTGTTTTTACATGTGCAAATTTAATTACAAGATTTTTCTTAAAGTTCCCTTTAAAAAGTGGTCTAAAAATTTTGCTAATAGTTTCTCCTGGTAGGATTTTGAAAATGTACATATGGTGTTTTTTTTTTTAATTAATCTGTTCCCACATCTTTCCAGACCAATTTGGAGTTTGAAGGGGACATGTATCTTACTCTGAAAAGTGGGCTATAAGTGAAAGTGATATATATTCTACACATAAGCAACAAGAGAAAAGTGATTTCTGAAGGCAGTTCAGAGATCATCAGGGCTTCTTCCTCCATTTCAAAGGGGAGTGATTCTTTGAATTTGCCGTCAGGGTAATTCTTCCCTTGCCTTGAAGAATAGCACAAGTTCAGAGCCTTAATAGCTAAACAGTCTAGTTCTGTAGCATCTAAGAAGTCTGGCAACCTTCCTTCATTTCATTATGCTTTTTCTGTTTTATTTAGTTTAAACAGGGAGTGCCCTTGCGGGTATAATCCCACCTCTATCCCTGGCCTCTGTTGAGATGACTGATTAAGTCCGTTGTACACACCCATGTTAATCTACTCACCAAACGGTAGGTTAGCCTTGGTGTTTTCTTCTGAGCACACTTGTATGTTTTGCGATATGAATAGGCTGATAATCTTCCAAATATTTACATTCTGGTTCCTCCTTTTTGCTTAAAAATTTCTACTTCAATTCATTTCTCTCTTTTTACATTTAATATAAGCAGTCATAAGGAACTAAGCCACCCATTCATTTTGCATAGAAATTGTCTCAGCTAAATACACAATTTCATCATTGTCAAGCTCTATTTTCCAAAAACCATACAACATAAAAGCAAATCAGCCAAGTTGTGTGTCACTTTATAACAAGGATTACCTTTCCTCCAGCTTCCAGTAACATACTCCTATGTCTGTCTGAAACTTCAGCATAATGATCACATTTCTACCAACATGTTGTTCATAATTATTTTTGTATTTTCTAAGAGCATGGAAGCTTTCTCTGTAACTCTCCTCTTTTCTTTCTGAGCCCTCACCAGAATTGCCTTAAAAAATTCTTCACAGCTTTCTTGTCTTTTTCTAGTACATACTTGAAAACTCTTCCAGCCACAACCTATTATCCAGTTACATGCCACTTTCAGGTTTTTACCGTAACACCCCACTTCTCTGTACCAATTACTGTCTTAGTTTAATATGCTATAACAAAATACCACAGATTGGGTGGTTTATACAACAGATATTTACTTCTCACACTCTGGAAGCTGCAGGATCCAAGTTCAAGGTGCTGGCAGATCTGGTGTCTGGGAAGGCCCAATTCCTGGCTTGCAAACAGTTGCCTTATCTCTGCATGCTTACATGGCAGAGAAAGAGACACAGAAAGAGAAAGAGAGAAATGGAATGAGGGGGCAGAGAGAGAGAGAGAGAAGGAAGAGGAGAGAGGGAGAATTCACTCTGCTCTTTTCCTCTTCTTGTAAGAACACTAGTATTATGAGGGCACCACCCTCATGCCCTCATCTAAATCTAGTTACCTACCAAAGACTCACCTCCAAATAGCATCGCACTGGTGGCTTGGGTTTCAACATATGAATTTTAGTAAGTCATAAAAATTAGTTCATAAGAGAATGGAAGGCAGACACAATGACAGGACATCTTTAAAGTGTTAAAAAAAATTCTGCAACTTACAAATGTCCACCCATTAAAAATATCATTCCGTGGCTTCTATTAAAAAGTCAAAAATAATAGGTGCTGATGAGCTTTCAGAGAAAAATGAATGCTTATACACTGTTGGTGACAGTGTAAATTAGTTCAATTGTGTAAAACAGTGTGGCAATTCCTCAAAGACCTAAAAACAGAACTACCCTTCAATCCAGTAATCCCATTACTGGGTACATGCCCAAAGGAATAGAAATCATTCTATCATGAAAACACAATGCACAATGTGTGTTCATTGCCACACTGTTCAGAATAGCATAGACATGGGATCAACCTAAACGCCCATCAATGGAAGACTAGATAAAGAAAATGTCATACATATACACAATGGTATACTATGCAGCCATAAAAAAAAGAAGAAGATCATGTCCTTTGCCGGAACATAGATGCAGCTAGAGGCCGTTATCCTTAGCAAACTCTCATAGGGACAAAAAAGCAAATACCACAAATTCTCACTTGTAAGTGGGAGCTAAACAATGAGAATGCATGGACAGAAACAGGGGAACAACAGACACTGGGGCCTACCAGAGGATGGAGAGTGGGAGGAGGGAGAGCACCAGGAAAAATAACTAATGGGTACTAGCCTTAATACCTGGGTGATGAAATAATCTGTACAACAAACACCCATGATACTAGTATACCTGTATAACAAACCTGCACGTGTACGCCAAACCTAAAATAAAGTTAAATAAATAAATATATAAATAAATAAATGAAAAAGTAATACATTATTCCAAAGAAAAGTAAACATAAAGCATTTCCAAACAAAAGCTGGGAGAGTGAACTGCTGAGAGGCTTGTGATAAAAGAAAATGTTAAAATATCTTCATGTGGAAAGCGTATGATAGCTGATAGACACTAAGATTCACACAAAGGAAGATCTATGAAATGAAAACTATGAGGCAAATATAAAATAATTTTTTATTGTTTTCAAAGTATAATTGACTATTTAAAACAAAAATAATATAATTTTTATGGAGGTTTAGAATATATTTCAAAGGGAAAGGTATGATAAAAATCACAGGTTTCAGAACAGTCTGACCTAGTAAGTTTAAAAGCTTATAGTCCACAAATCCGTTGCCCCAAAATTATAAAAATCTCATTAATCATTAATATTAGCTTTTAATCTTGAATTATTAGATTCTATCTATATTTCCTATTATTGATATTTTTCATTGTTATGACCATTTAAACATAAATTATCATTAAATTATTATATTAAAATAGCAAGTGTATTTAATTCTGTAGTTGTTTGGAGGAAAATGTATAAAAGGAAGATCACAGTATAAGTCTTGATTAGATCACAGTATAAGTCTAGCTTTTCATTCAAAACTAGTTTGGAAGACTGTTGAGAAAAGACCATGGCTAAAAAAGTTCCAGAGTTGTAAAATCCAGCTCTTTTATAAGAAAAAAATGCAGTTTATTTAGAGATTGCTGTGGGTTAGTCATAGAAGCATGCTCATTGTCATTACACAGTGTAACAATGAAAATACGCAGACTGAATAACTTTTCTTTACATGGTGCTGAATTCATTCTGTGCTCCAGTTATGAGTATCTGTGTTTGTATGTTCACTCTGTGGATTAGTTTTTGTTACGTATGGGAGGAGGCACAGAGCAGTAGCAAAAGAAAGATGAAAATAGAGTAAATTGGGATATGCAATTTTTTTCTTTTGTGTCTGTTTCACCTGAATAGGTATTATTATTTGAACTCATTTACAGTTTACAAAATTTATATTTGAGAAAAATATAATGCTAGGTAATATTTTCAAAGATTCCTAGTTGGGAAGAAATAACTAGGGTTATTCAGATCATGCCCCTAGCAAATACACAGTAGGTGTTACATTTCTCTATTTATAGTGCTATAAATAGTCGTGACCTGGTTTCCAATGATGTGTGAAACAGTCTTAGGAGGTGTATTGAGTTTTATTTATTTATAGAAAGCAAATGTGTAATTAACATGTCCAGAGGAGGTGAAGTATCAGTTTGAGCCCACTGAGTGTCATCTAATCAAATTTCATGAATTAATGTTCTCAGTGAGCATTGTTTCCTCGAGATGTATTGGCTAAGGTGAGAAGTGGAGATGTAGATTAATTGAAAATCAATTTTTGGAAGAGATAATGGACTCTTAGGTGATATCCCATGGCAGGTAAGCTTAAGTGTTCTGGAAAACAGAAAGAAATGATAAACAGATAATTTTTGTCCATCGTTCATTATGTAACAGTCCATAATTTCACAAATATTACTAGAACTGTAATTATGTATGTTTATGTTGGCTGCCATATTATTTAGTTTTGAAAACTGTGCTACTGTTAGTTTTCTGAAGATTTATTTTTTAGTATCACTCAAACTGCTACAATTTATCATTTGTAGTTCTGACCCTGTAAATTCAGGGCTTCCATAAGCTCCTGGGAGTATTCTCCCTTTAACGAGACATTTATAGTGAAGGGGTACTAAGATGAAACATTTCATTGAAAAGGTCATTAGATATCTAAATTCATAAGTAAGCCTATTTAAATGATGCTGTAATGGTGTGTTCGTAAGTAGTAAAAAAATCCTTAAAGATGTGTTATTACTTGAAATAAAACTGCAAATATATAAGTTTAAAATTAATTATTATTCAGTAAGTCAGATGTAAGAGCTTTAAGGGAGACTGAAGGTCATTTAGATTTGTAGTTTCCATGCCTAGTTACACATTAGAATATTCTAGTCTCTAGAGGTTCTTATTCAGTAAGAATCTTTGGGAGGCCAGAAATATGTATTTCAAATATGATAAAAAAAGAAATTCTGCAGATAATTTTGACATAACCAATCTGTATAACCGCACTTGAGAATCCCTGTTCAAGAACAGTTCTTTCATTTCTATAAAAAAAAAAGTGACATGCAGAAATAATAAGACCCCAGGTGAAAAACAAATAAGATCTCAAGTTAAAAAACAATTTTGAATTCATTTTAAATTTTGTCCACTTTCTTCATTATTTAGGGAGGAGGGGAAAGTTGAGCACCAATCCCTCCAACATGGATGCTGCTGATATTCAAATAATTATTTCATGTGCTATTTCTTTTCTATAAATAATTGTTAAGTGTACCTCCTTTGATAAGCTTACTGGTTATTTTATGACTAAAATATGCATTATTAATTGATGAAAGGACATTTAGAGTCAACATTGTACTACTGGATTTTGCTCTTCATACCTCAACCTTTCTATTTCATGCTTCACCCTTCATAATTATCAATTTCAGTTAATATTTTCATTTTCACCCATTATGTCCTAAGAATGGCATAAAAACAAAACAAAACAGAACAAAAAATCCCACTGTCCTTCATACACACTGACTTATTGACCTTTATTGGCACTTTTCTTTTCTCCCAGTAGATCAGTGTTTCTGGTTTGATGTTCATAACCTTCAGCATGAAAAACAGCCTTTTGGATTCCTCGTAAGGGTCTTCAGGCAACCAAATCTCTGTTTTCACGTATCTGAAAACATTTTTTTATTTCAGTCTTGCTTTTAGGAATTTTTACTATTATATAGAACCTTGGGTAGACAGAATCTAGTTTTGTTTTTGTACCTTTCTTTCTTACAGTCTTTTAAAATACCATTTTCCTGGCCTTCTATTATTTCTGATGAGTAGGTAGAATTTTGTATCATTATTTCTCTGTATGTAATATTTCTTTTTCTCTGAATGCTTTCAGATTTTCTACGTTTTTCTGCTGGATGTATTTGAATTTTCAAGTTCTTTTATTTCTTTCATATTTGTGAAATTAATCTCCACTGTTTCTTCAGAAATGCTCTACCCTTCTCTTTCCAGAACTGTGGTTACATGTATACTAGACTGTTTTACTTTGTTCCTTATTTGCTATCACGTGTTTCTTTGTCTCAAATGTATTTCTCTCTGTTATTTAGATAGTATAAGTTCTATTGATTTGTTATCAAGTTCACTGATTCTTCCCTAATCTCTAATGCACTGTGAAGCACAGAAAAATTTCCCTCAGTGATTATTTTTTTAGATTTTTTTTTTTTTACAAATCTAGTTTCTCTAATGAAACTTCCTCTATGTGCATTTATTATCCCCTTTTTTGTGCCTACTTTTGTTTCAGTAGTTTGAAAATAGTCATAAAACCTATTTCACTTCTTTGGACTAAATAGTATCTACTTTAAACACTTTGTCTTCTACATTTCACACACAGGTTATCGCTGATTTGATATCCATTGAACGCTTGTTTTACTTACTACTAATCACACAGTCCAGAGTTTCTTTGTATGTCTAATTTTTAAAATTATTTTTTACTGAATGTTTTTGAGGAGACATTGTAAAGACTCCAGATTCTGTTAACTTCCTCTGAAGTGCATTTATTTTCTTCTGGTGAAGTTTAATTACTTGAGGATTAAATAGTCCTTATTTAAAAAGGCTTTACTAATATTTGTTGCCAAGAATCTTTGGGAAGTCCAAATTGTTTCTGAAGCATTTCTAATTTTGTAGGATTTAACCAAACTCTGTCTTTTGGAACCTGGCAGGGCTTGATTTTAGCTATGTTAGGGAAAGGCTAGTGTAGGCATCCTTTAGGTCATGGCACTTACTCATAGCTACGGTCTTTCTGGTACAACTGCATGAACAAGATATTAAGGAGGTGTAATGAGAGTAATGAGATTTCTTCACTTGGGTGAACTTGACTACCAATGTCTCCCAGCACTGTTCAATCTCTTGTGTCTCTGTTTGATTTTCAACTTTATAGTCACTGTTGTATGGTAAACCTGTTGTCTTCCATTGTGTATGTGAGAACTAGTCATGCGATTTATATTTGTGAGGAAACTTCATACACATTTCTGGAAACCCCCTGTGCAAGGATTCCTTCTCTTACAGTGACCTCATCTACAGAATTTAGCTGCTTGCACACTTACGAATTCTGATTTCTCACTCGTCTCAATTCAACCATCATGATCGGCTTGGAGTCCAGCTTGCTGAGCCATCATTAGGAAGTTTTGTGCTGGTAGAGATTGACTGTGGAGCTCACCTCATACACTTCTCTGCATTCAGAATCTGCAGTTGTACATTGCTTACTTCCCAATTTATAATTGTTGACTTACATATTTTTCTATTTTCTCAGTTGCTTACAATAGAAGATCTAACCTACTGTCACACCATCATACTTGGAAGTAAAATCTCTGTGTTGAATGTGTAATATTTGGTATTAATAACAGATAAAGCACATGAGATTTAATTGTACCTAAAAAAAGAAAATAAAATTGTTTTCAATGTTGAAAAAATAAGAGTAAACCTAAAGCTCACATAAGTTCAAGACAAAAAGAATATAAGTACTTGTATTATCTTCTTAAAAGGCAATGATAAATCAATAGATAATGTTTAAAATTGTCTAAAGTATATATTTTAGTCAAAAAATAATTGTGGATTTGAAAATTCTATAATTCTTCCACATTGGGTAAAAAAAAATGGGAATCAACAGAGTAATGTTACTAAGATAAATTACCATCTTTTGTTGAAATCAATAGATCCTGTCTAATACTAATAAATCAAGAATTAGAAGCATGAAAGTCATCATGAGAAATACTGCATATGAATTAAATGAATAGGATGTTACCGAAGAAAGATAGAAAAAAGTAAAGGAAACTGTTGTTCTCCCTTCTAATTTCCTTTCCAATTTCATGTGTATTAAAAAAATATAAAATGCTGTATAATCAATAAACATATTGTTTTTGACATACACTTATCACACAATAATTGGTCAGTTCTGGGTTATATGATGAAAATATCTCATTTTTATTCCTTATATGATAATTTTATTATTTATTTATTTATTTATTTATTTATTTATTTATTTATGTTTGTTTGTTTGTTTGTTTTTGAGATGGAGTTTTGCTCTGGTCTCCCAGGCTGAAGTTCAATGGCATGATCTCTACCGACTGCAACCTCTGTCTTCTCAGTTTAAGCAATTCTCCTGCCTCAGCCTCCCGAGAAACTGGGATTATAGGTGTGCGCTACCATGCCCAGTTAATTTTGTGTTTTTGGTACAGACAGGGTTTCACCAGGTTGGCTAGGCTTGTCTCAAACTCCTGACCTCAGGTGATCCACCTGCCTCGACCTCCCAAAGTGCTGGAATTACACGTGTGAGCCACTGCGCCCAGCCTGATAATCTTAAATAATTAAAAATGCTTAAATGAATGTTATTTTAATGTTTAAAATTTACACAGTCATGCAAACATTAAGCACAGTGCTTCATTTGTATTTTAATCTGGTGTTTGTATTTAAAAAGAAAAAAAAAAAGAGGTTATCGATCGTTTGTCTGCCCAACATTCCTCAGTGACCTGGGAGCCCCAATAAATTACCGTCCCTAAACTACCTAATGATATCCAACCGTGGTTGGATAGAACCAATGTAAAGAACCGCAGTTCTCTAGCCACAGTTTTTCTAATGAAGTTTCTCTGCTTTTACCATGGATTAGTGTTTTATCTGCTGCAAAAAAAATGAAATTTTTTTCTTGAAAATCGCATCCAACCCATATGCAGAGCTAGCTAGCTTAGGACCCTAAACCTACTTTATGTTTGCTACTTTGAATCTGCAATCATCTCATAAGTGGCACTCCTGGTGACTGGCCATTGCATCTACGGAATCAAGAAGTTGGTATAATTTTAATTCCCATCTTCTCCACTACTATCAATTGGGTTTGTCATGTATATGACATATGGTGTGGCAGTTCAGCATTCTCCTGAGAATACTATGAAACCTCATTACTTTGGGGAGATTTTCTGCATCTGAAAAAGGAAGCAAAACAGCACTCTCTGAGATGATGACTTGTGATACCAGCTGGAAGATGGCATCTTGAATCATGCTTCAGAGCCTTGTGGATAGGCAATGACCAATGACAGGATGCCACTTGTTCTTCTGTAGTGTACGGTTATCCTTACACAATTCACCACTGACTTTTATCATAAGTTATAAACATACTTCAAAATAAAATAAACAAATATATGTAACATTCTTCTGTCTCCTGTGTATTGCGTTTTCTACATATTTTCTGAACTTTATTTTTTTGCAAACTTGCTGATGGGGCACATTATTCAAAAAGTTGTAACTCCTAAACTTAAGTGGAAAGGTTCATTTTCATAAGATGACTATCCTGCTTAGTTTTATTTTGCACCACTTCACATTTTATGACATAAAATAAAATATCTTAGGAGAGTAGAGTTATGAATCATTTAGTGTCCTAGAAAACATGAACATAATTGTCATCTAAAACTATAGAAAATACATAAAAGAATCTCTCAGAACTCAATGGGCATATTTAAATCCCTACAGATATTTTTGTCTTGTGGAATACTATATCATGGAATAATGACAAAGAGAATATAGACTGTGTAATTCAATAATCATCCCCATAAAAAAAAGACTGAACTCAAGCCTATGTGGTTATTTGGTAGAAAAATAACTCTGATTATTAACATAGGGAGTGTTTAATATAGTATGCTAGTTATCCCAGGGTATTCTACTGTGATAAGACACATTTTACTTTGATATTTTCCTGAGTTCATCTACAAGAGAAAGGTAATTAAAAACGAAGATGCAATGCTTATTCCCATCACAAATCATACTTTATTGTAATGCATACTTTTAGATACACATTTAAAGGGTATCCATCATAAATTTTTATGTTGTACATGAAAAAAGTGGGTAATATTCCAAATAGGTAATAACTTTACAAATTGTATGGAAATGAATGGCACCAATGCGTCAGTACTGCTTCATTTTAGAAACACACAGCAGTAAAATTCATCACTTAGGAAAATTTTTATTCAAATGTCTATGTGCTCAGAAATATTCCTCTATCAAGGCCTTTTTTCCTGTTTCTTTTGTTGGTGTTGATTTAGTTATCAATATAGAAAAGAAGTGAATAACTGAACCAGCATTCAAAAGGTATTAATGTTTTTGAGGATATTTTTTGAAGTTCAGGAATAATTTCTTGGAACATCTGGGGTCTGTCATACACACAGACCTTTTCATGTCTCCTCTTTTTTTTCTTTTTCAAGGTCTTAGTGCATGAATGAGATTAATCTAGGGACAGAGAATTCACCCAGGAAAAACTGAATGGTTTGAAAATTAAGTCCAAAATATTGAGCACTGATGTGGGGAGATAAAATACCGTGGTACAATCATGTACATCTTTTAAAGCTATCTATCACTTTCTTCCAGTGAATTTTCACTTGGAAATTGAAAGTGTGTATCAATTGCTGTGGCTGAAGCACGCATGGTGTTTCTTTTATCCTCCACACTTCACCTCTTCGACTCCAACAGTGTTTTCTTGGTATAGCCTGCACCTAGTAGGACCCAGAAAAATGTTGTCTCAACATTGACGAAGAAAAATCATGGACATTTTTTAAATTTATATGTTCAGTCTCAGTCTCAGTTCCTTCATTTCCTTCATTTGTAGTAAGAGAATTATAGTGGTTATTTGCTAAAGCTATAATTAAATTAAATTAAATAATGGATTCTACATGTCCTTAATAGTTCCTTAAAAGTAATAAGCTCATGGATGGGAGCAGTGGCTCACCCCTATCATTCCAGTAGCTTGGGAGGCCCAGGCAGGAAGATAGCTTGAGTTCTGGAGTTTCAGACCATCCTGGGCAACATGGTGAAACCTTTTCTCTACAAAAAATACAAAACAAAACAAAACAAAAGCCAGATGTCATGGTACATGCCTGTATCCTTGCTGCTCAGAAGGCTGAAGTGAGAGGATTGCTTGAGCCCATTAGCTCGAGGCTGCAGTGAGCCATGGTTGCACCACTGTGCTCCAGCCTAAGGTGATAAAGTGAGATCCTGTCTCAAAAAATAAATAACAAGCTCAAAATAAGTGTTAGATCTCTTTTCCTTAGATTTACTTTCAAAGAAGGCTACCCACAATATAATCACACAGGAATCCAAAGTAAACTATCCTCATTTTCTAGAAACAATGAAATGGATACTAAGATGTATTAGCTTCAATTGTCATATAGCTCTAGCAATACCTTGTTTTTGTTTTGGTTTGGTTTGGTTTGGTTTTTTGTTCTTTTTTGAGATGAAGTCTCACTCTATCACCCAGGCTGGAGTACAGTGATGTAATCTCAGCTCATTGTAACCCCTACCTCCCGAGTTCAAGTGATTCTCCTGCCTCAGCCTCCCGAGTAGCTGGAACTGCAGGTGCGCACCACCAAACCTGGCTAATTTTTGTATTTTTAGTAGAGACAGGGTTTCACCATATTGGCCAGGATGGTCTTGAACCCCTGACCTTGTGATCCACCGACCTCAGCCTCCCAAAGTGCCGGGATTACAGGCATGAGCAACTGCCCCCAGGCTACCTTGTGGTTTTTTAACCTTATTTGGGTAGGCTAGCCACCTGGATGAATAAAAAGGTATTCCTTCCTTCTATTATTTATTCATTAATTCAGAAAGTATTGAGATTCTGCTGTAAGGTAGGCACTGTGTGAAGTCCTGGGGATAAAGCACTAAACAAAACAGACATGCTTCCTTCCACTGTCGCATCTATAACTTAGCTGAGAATAAATGTATTAAATAAATACAAGGGATATGGTTTGGCTGTGATCCTACCCAAATCTCATCTCGAACTGTAATCATCTCCTATGTCAAGGGCGGGGCAAGGTGGAGATAACTGAATCATGAGAGCAGTTTCCCCCGTACTGTTCTCATGGTAGTGAGTAAGTCTAAGGAGATGTTATGGTTTTATAAATGGGAGTTCCACTGCACACACTCTCTGGCATGCCACCATGTAAGACGTGATTTTCCTAATCTTTCTCCCATTCTGTATGCTTCCTGCCCTGGAACAGCAGACTCCAAGCTCATCAGCTTTGGAACTCTAGGACTCACACTAGTAATTTACCAGGGGCTCTCAGGCTTTTAGCCACAGACTGAAGGCAGCACTATCAGTTTCCCTGTTTTTGAGGTTTTGGAGCTTGGACTGGCTTTCTGGCTCCCCAGCTTGCAGATGGCATGTTATGGGGCTTCACTTTGTGATTCTGTGTCAATTTGCCTAATAAACCCTCTTTCATATATTCATCTATCCTATTACTTTTGTCCCTTTAGAGATAATAGAACCCTCTATTTTATTTTATAAAATATTATATTCATATATATTAAATAGATATAAATAAGTTGATGAAGGGGGAGGAACGTGAAAGAAGCAAGGATTGCTATAAAAATACACACTGGTAAAACTTTTTCTTTAATGAAATGGGGTTTCAATGTGGATTGATGTCCTTCCTGAGACAAGACTGTGTACACACACACACATACACACACACACACATTTATGTAAGCTAGATGGATAGATAGGTATCTATTACATATGATATTATATACAATCCAAAATGTGCACTTAACATTATACTTCATAATTCACAATCTGACTCATGATTTTAAACATAAATCCTACATGATCACACAAAATAATGGAATTGAAATAACAGGTCTTCTCTTTCCTTGTCTTTGCACTCTAGTACTGTTATTGTTTATTTCAAATCTACTGTTTAAGCGTAGGAAAATGTACTACAATAAGGGTTGGAGACAAAACTGAGCCTTAAGTGTGCCAAAACAAACAGGAATTTGATTAATTTACTCTTAAAACTACATATACTCTTGAAAAGGGTGAATATGTATGATTTAAGTATTAACTATATAACTGGAAGTTTTCCAGATTAACTTTCTTGTAGAATATACATATAGAATACGATGTTTATTAAGGTATAAATAATAAAATTTGTGAAATTTGAAAACCACACATGCACACGTGTGTGTGCACACACACACACACATATATTCAATATGAAGTGCATAAACTCTTTGAAACTCAGACCTATATAATTTTTATTGAGGAATATTTTATTACTAACTTTGCTTGAAATTACCAGTTCATGTTTATATTATAAAACCTACCAATTGTCAATTGATTTTATTTGGTTCTTAAATTCTCTGTAGAAAACGTGTTACTTTGTTGCACAAATCCAGGAAAGATACCTCCCACCACACCAACCTGGCACTTCACTGAACCACACCCACTTAAGAACCTTCTGCTAGATATCACAAAAGATGTTACATTGACTGGTAGATGCCTTGGTATGCTACCTGGAGCTAATAAATCCCACAAAGCATTAGGATAAAATTCCCCTACTAGCTCTGAGTCATTTCCATTAAATTGCAGCTCAGCAAAGCTTTTTAAGCTTACCTATCACTAGGTTCATAATTTGGTAAGTCCCTATTGTGTCAGTGGTAAGGGAACAATATCCATCCATTTTCCTTGCCTTCTGTTTATCTTCCTTACAAGAGAGAAAAATCTCTGTGCTTTCAATACGGTCATTTCGAGTCTTCAAAAACTTGAAAGTGACATCACAAGGAAAAGTACTATTTCTCACTTTAGGATGTGGGCTGTGCAAGAGTGGAACCAACCCAATATTTTAAAAGCTCAGTCTGATAATCTGTGGCTTTACTTAAAGTCTGTGGACACAGCAGATGTAAATAACACAATCCTAAAGCAATTCAGATGGAAATAAAGATTTCCCTAGATAGGGATTAAGGTTTGGTAGCATGGGAAAAGACCCGAAGAGAGTAATGGAAAAATGTGCATGGTGGGAAGCTCATGGTGGGAGGTGGCAAAGTGGCGATTTGTAATGAGCAAATATTCTCCATAAATACAAGGACACACAACATATGCTCAAGGAACCAAAGGAATTATTACTAATTAATGGTTTACTTTACAGATTTCCACTATGCTCCATAAATGGACTAAGAAAAATATGAGTACTTTCAGAAATATTACCCTGTGATTCTAGTAATCACGCCGGTGACTTTGGACACTTTTGAAAATAACAGGAAGTATGTATTTTAAGGGTGTGTTTTTTTGGATCATATGTGGCTGCAGATATTCAGATAAAATTTCAATTTGGTGCATTTAAAAGAAATTTTTCACACTAAGGTAATCTATTTAAAATAATGCCAAAATAAGAAGTTATTAGAATTAGGACGCACTAACATTAATTTTCCCGATTTTTAAAAGAACATCAAAAAACTTTAATGTGATTAAGAAAGGAAGGAAAACATGTTTGCTCTTTATGGATTCTTGGCTTCAAGCTAAACAAAGAAAAGATGGATTGCTGACAAGGAAAAGATTTTAAGCATCTATACTTTCCAGACGTGTTACAGCTAGCAAGAACCATTCATGTTCTTGAGGAGAACTCTAGGAGATTTTGCAGATTTAACTTGGTGGAGACTGCAGCTAAAAGAGCAAAGGAAGCGGAGGATGGTCTTGTTGATTCACTCCATTTCTTTCAGAACATGTGCCCTGATACCAAGTTCAAATCCCCCAGCAGTACTCCAAACTAGACTGCAAAGAGTGACTCTCCTCCCAGCTTCGCCCCACTCAATCTACCAATACGATGACTCCAAAAAGATTAGGGAAAATAGTTGAAGTGACAGCCCAGCGAATCCTACAACTTCAGGATATCTAGGATCGAAATGTGACAAAATGTTTCTTAGAATATGACGTGAGACTATTAAAAAGGGAAGTGACTTGGAGATGTGTGGTTCTTGGCATCCAAAGAGAAGGGAGAAGCAAGAGCTCCACAATGAATCCACCAGAAAATCTGTGATAATTTTTGTAAAAGAAAGTACATTTCTTTTTATCTAACATCACGTCAAAAAAAAAAAAAAAAGGGAAAATCCAGAATATGCAAACAGGAAAATGTATCTGAAAGAAACCATAAATACCAAATGCACACCTAGTAAGACCCCAACCAAGCGGTCCTATAATCCCATTTCAAAAATTTGTTTTTCTGTATTAACTGAAGAACTTCTGGGACACTTTTATGCTCATGTTCATTGCAGATCTTCGTTGTGATATTCTTATAAACTTATTTTACATTTTTTCCCTCATAAAAGATCTTTAGTAGTACTATACTGTTGAGATTCTACACTGCCTAATGGCATTTTGCAAGGTTCTTGACAAATCTTAAACATACAGAAGTTACCATCTGAAAGGCCGAGTGAAGTAAACAAAAATTACTGAATCTAAAATTTTACACAACAGAAAAAAATGTATTTATTTTGAGATCCTAAAGTAGGGTTTGGAAGTCAATCAGGATATGCAGAAAAATCAGGCAAATAAAAACAAGTAAACAAACAAAAAAAAAACCAAAGGGCAAAAAAAACAAAAAGAAAAATCTTTCAACTTATTTTACCTCAATGGCATATTGGAACAAATTAACCAACAAACTTGATCCCCAAAAGAGAGTGAAAACTACAAATATTTAACTTTAACCTTTTTATTTCTGATAATACAATCCCATCCCTGAGAATGCCTGATTTAATTATATGGTGAATCCTGATTATGAATAGTCCTATTCTTACTTAGAAGAGCTTGATGGTCCCCTCAATTAGACTATACTTTAGGTAGATTTGTTCCTGACAAGCCCCTGACCTCCATTTCCCTAGGGCATTTAATTTACAAAACATATTCATAAACTTTTTCTCTGCCTTTTTGAAATGTGAATTTCCTCCCAACCTCTTGCCAGTTTTATAACCCAGGGATGTCTTTCTCAATGAGTTAAGCACCATCCTATTCAAATGTAATCACGAAGGATATAGGACCCCAATTTCCCAGTTAATGTTTCAAGAACTTGAGTTCAACCTCTTACATATTGCAATAGTCTTGAATGTCTTCCTTGCCTGTTTATGTCTGTATTTTTTTAACACTTCCTTCTTAAAATTTGAGAGGTATGGTCATATTTAACCTTCTGATAGCCAAGAATTACCAATATCTCTGTCTAAAATCAAAATTTCTTGGAATAATTCTATATGTGAAAAAAAGAGTAAAACAAACATAAAACAACTGCCCTTGGTGTGAGAGTTATTTTAAACTTCTTATTTTTACAGAATTTTCCACACCTACCTATTGAGAGGTGACAATGTGCTAGCAGCCCTCACTCTGGACACCTCCTCGGCTCGGTATCCACTCTAGCCGCGCTTGAGGAGCCCTTCAGCCCGTTATCGCACTGTGGGAACCAGTCTCTGGGCTGCCAGAGGCCGGAGCCGGCTCCCTCTGCTTGCTGGGAAGTGTGGAGGGAGAGGCGGGGGCGGAAACCTGGGCTGCGCAGGGCACTCGCGGGGCTGCGCGAGTTCCAGAGGGTGCGGGCGCGGGATCAGCGGGCCCCCACACTGGAGCGTTCAGCCCGCGCCGCCGGCCCACGACAGTGAGGGGCTTAGCACCCAGCCAACAGCTGTGGAGGTTGCGCCAGGTCCCCCAGCACTGCCGGCAAGCTGCGCTCAAATTCTCCCCGGGCTTCAGCTGCCTCCCCGCAGGGCAGGGCTCAGGACCTGCAGCCCGCCATGCCCAAGCCCCCTCCTCTGCAGTGGGCTTCAGCGCCGCCCAAGCCTCCCCGACGGGTGCCGCCCCCTACTCCGTGACTCCCGGTTCTACCCAAGGACTGAGGAGTGCAGGCGCGGTTCCGGACTGGCGAGCAGCTCTGCCTGGGGCCCCTGTGCGGGCTCCACTGGGTGAGGCCAGCTGGGCTCCTGAGTCTGGTGGGGACTTGGAGAACTTTTATGTCTAGCTAAGGGATCCTAAAGGCACCAATCAGCACTCTGTGTCTAGCTCAGCATTTGTAAATACACCAATTGGTACTCTGTATCTAGCTAACCTAGTGGGGACTTGGAGCACTTTTATGTCTAGCACTGTGTCTACCTCAAGGATTGTAAACGCACCAATCAGCACTCTGTGTCTAGCTCAGGGTTTGTAAATACACCAATTGGTACTCTGTATCTAGCTAACTCTGTATCCAGCTAACCTAGTGGGGACTTGGAGCCAACTTTTCTGTCCAGCACTGTGTGTCTAGCTCAAGAATTGTAAACGCACCAATCAGCACTCTGTCAAAACGGACCAATCAGCTCTCTATAAAATGGACCAATCAGCTCTCTATAAAATAGACCAATCAGCTATCTGTAAAATGGACCAATCAGCAGGATGTGGGTGGGGTCAGATAAGGGAATAAAAGCAGGCTGCCCCAGCAAACAGTGGCAATAGGGTGGGTTGCCTTCTAGCTGTGGAGGAGTTTGTCTTTTCGCTCTTGGCAGGAGCTCTTACTGCTCAGTGTATGGGTTGTTGCTGACTTTACGAGTTATAACACTAACTGCGAAAGTTTGCAATTTTCCTCCTGAAGCCAAGAAGACCATGAATCCACCAGGAAGAACAACCAACTTCAGACGTGCCGCTTTTAAGAGCTGTAACACTCAGGACGAAGGTCTGTAGCTTCGCTCTTGTCAGCATAGACCACGAACCCTTCAAAAGGAGTAAGTTCCAGACACATCTGAACGTCTGAAGGAACAAACTCCGGACACACAGTCTTCAAAAACTGTAACACTCACTGCAAAGGTCCGCGGCTGCATTCTTGAAATCAGTGAGACCAAGAACCCACCAATTCTGGACACCCTATGATCAAGGTAATAGATAAGAGTTTTCCCTTTATGGTCTCTTAATTGGCTCCTAAGTAAATTCTAACACAATTTTAAGTATATTCAGTCAAATATAAGCAGTGGTGTGTTATTGCAAATTAAGAAAGTACTGGCAAATATGTGTTTGTCTGTGGTCCAGTAACTTAAAAAATTAGACCTTGATAATTTCCCCTTGGCCCCCCATGACAAGTAATTTAACTATTTCTATAACTGCATTCACAAGAAAATTCATGTGGCCACAATTACTGAATCAACACTGCTATATTTCATATAATTCTATTGTTTGTTTCATAACTGTTCTGTTTTTCAGAACCCTCATACAGAATATTTTTAGATTTTTTTTCCCCTAATTGTCCAGCAGCTACTACAAAGTGTTAAAACCACAAATTCATTGTATATCTCTTCATATACTGTGGTGCTTTGGAAAGTCACAAACCATTGTAGTATCTTAGATCTGTTAACCTTCAAAGAATAGTTTCACTCCTTTGAAGGTGTTACCAGTCACTGTGAGAATGCATGGTTCAGGTCATTCTTTTGACAAAGGACAAATCACATTCTTCTCTCTAGTACAGCTAATATAAAAACAAAATTTATCTCTTCCAATTGATTTATATGTGTCTTATATAAAGCTCATTACTTTACCAATTTAAATGCCATTTTAGCTCAACAGGGTCAGGAAAGAGGAAGTGGGAGGGCAAGTTGGGGAGGAAGTGACAAATTTAAATTATTCCTCGGGAGGACATAACTTTGTATGCTTATGTGTGGAAAATATTATCAAAATGAGCATATATATGATTAACAATGACCATAATAGGAGCAGTTAAAGGGCCTACAAATACTGAGAGAGGAATAATTAGTCCCCTAAAAAGCAGCTTTGTGCATTCATTATTATCCCCATTCACATCTGTTTCATTATATATGTCTTTTTTATACGATGTTGAAGAAAAACAGATAATTTTCTATTCACCCTGCAAAATCCCACAGCGTTGTCAATAATTTTCTTCTGAGTTCTTAATGAGAGGCTTTAAATTTCAATAAAGATTGTTGTTCCATTTGGGAACTCATAAGGAGTTTGCAGCAATTCTTTCTCAGACAATATTTTATGGCATCGTTATGCCAAATTTTCACTAAATTTCACTCAAATAATTCAATAATAAAATATCTCTATACATCGTTTTCTTGATTTTCACAGCATCAATTAATTAATAGCAGTCTTTAAAAAAAATACTGCTACAATATTATGTTAAGGCGAAATGTTGAGTTGAATAATTCCGTTATATCAATGCTTTAGAACCAATTAAACTAATAACCCTAGTATATAATTGTGAATTTATCTTTAACATAGGATATATGTGTGTATATGTATATATTTTTTATCTCTTTTTATTTGTAATATTTTTCCCCAATTAAAGCCAGGTCTACACATAACAGGGTGAAATGGAAATTGAATATTTAGAAATTAATTATAAACACTGGTAAAAACAATTCGTAAAACAGTAAAATAAATCAAAGCAAATTTTTATGGTTTAAATTTCTAAATGATTGCTTTGGTTCTCTTTCCTTTGTGTGTATAAAATATGCTAGAGTAATGTAAGGAAATAACTGTGATTTAATATTAGGGAATTTTTATAGTAATAAACATATTTTATAATAAAATTCATATCCTTAACCTTTGATAATGCATTTAGCTATTAAATTTAAATACATGAAATTCAAACAAGTGGACATTAAACCTGTCCCTTGGGAGTATGGACTTTGGAACAAAGCTGCTAAGTTTGGACCTGAGCTCTGATATCTACTGCCTAGATGACCTTCGCCTAGTAATGGTTAGTCGCTAATTATTTATTCTCCTTATCTTTCCTTTTCTGTGAAAGAGGAGATTAACAGTGTTTAGATAGAAAGAAGTCAGACACAAGAGTTTATATTGTATGATCCTATTTGCACGAAAATTGAAAAATGAAATTAACTGTAGCATCTTTATTTTTTGCTACACTATATATACATTTATGGGGCATATATGAAATTCTATTACATGTATAGAATGTGTGATAACCAGGTTGAGGTGTTTAAAGTATCCATCACCTAAGTATTCATCGTTTTTATGTCTTGAGAACATTTCAGGGCCTCAATTCTAGCTATTTTGAAAAATATATTAATGTCCACTATCAAAGATTAGAAATTCTGCTAACTGTTTGTACCCATTAACCAACCTCTCTACATCCCTCTTCTTCCACCCACACATCCTTGCAAGTCTCTAATATTATTCCGGTGTCTACCTCCATGTGATCAACTTTTTCAGCTCCCACATATGAGTGAGAACATTCAATATTTGTCTTTCTGTGCCTGACTTATTTCACTCAACCTCCATATATAGTTGCATCTATATCACTGTAAATGACATGATTATATACATTTTTATGGATGAGTAGTATTTAATTGTATGCGTGTATAACACATTTTGTTTATCCACTTATCCATTGATTGACATTTATGTTGATTCCCATTCCTTTGCTATTGTGGATGGTGCTGCAGTAATTATGGGAGTGCACCTATCCTTTGACATGTTTATTCCTTATCTCTGGATATTCAGTGGAGAGATTGTTAGATTGTATGGTCATTCTATTTTTAGTTTTTTGAGCAGTCTCCATGCTGCTTTCCAGACTGCCTGTACTAATTTACATTCCTATCCACTGCATGATATTTTAGACAATCCAAACTAACCCGTGATAAAATTCAGAAGAGATGATTGGTGATCAGAATCAACTGGGAAAAGATGTAAAACATTTCTGCCGTGAGGGGATGTTCAGTATCATAACAGAGGCATCAGTTACAAGGATGTATATTTTTGTCAAAAGTCATCAAGCTCTCCTTTAGTATATCTTAGTTTCTTTCAATATTTTTTAAAAATATAATGATAATATTAAATGTAAATATACTCAAGTACTTGAGTAAATGCATCCTAATGAAATATCAATGACTTCTCTGGAGGTCAGGGTCCTACTTTGCCCATTACAATGCTTGTAATTAATAGCTTTGCAACCCATCTTTTCTTCATTCATCAGCATATATTTTTGTGTGACTTCATGTGCAATTACGTCAAACACAAAACTCCTCCCTTCAGGAAACTGAAGTGAAAGTGAAGCTAAAGTTAAACTTCTTTAGCTTTCCTCCTCATTTGTAAAAAGGAAAGTTTGATGATTTTAAGTCGTTCTTTAAGCTTAAGTTGAATTGGGAATTCATTATTCATAAAACAGAACCATGGCCTCATCTGACTGTAGGTACACCAGGATCTAGAGAATGAAAATTTGGCATTTTGGTTCATATTTTCTTCTGTCCATTTATAAATTGTGCTTTTCTTTGCACGTTTTTCTTTCTGTTCTGTATTTGACATCTTCACAAAGCCAGGAAAATTGGGTGGAAATCTACTGACTGATACTGACAAGTATTTGTCTTAAAGGATGAGAGACCCTTTATTGCCCAGGTTGCATCTGTCAAAAATTAGGCAAATATTGGTTGTCTAACCCTATGGTATAAACTGCTGGTAAAACTGTATTCATATAAATCCCATGAAATAGGTTTCCTACAAGAAATAAGATTCAATTATGTGGAAAATGAAAGATGGAATACAAATAATACCAAAACAACCATCACGTACACTGTGGAAAGTAGAGATTACAAAGACCCCATGCTGGGTACAAAAGCAGGTTTCACAAGTTGTTTGCTGTATGCTTTTAAAAATGTACTTAAAATCCCAATGTTTAAATTTCATTATTTAAAAAATATAGATTACAATAATATCTACCTTATAGTAAACTAAGGTAACAAAAAGAAACATTTAAAATGACCTCTGGCTCTACATAAATGTTTGACTCATAAAATCAAAACTCCATGATATTATGGTTAATTACAATTAGTATTGTTTCTGTTGTCATCTTTGCACTAGTAGCTAGAAACTGCAGATATATTCTGAAACCCACAAATACCTCAGAAGACCATAAAATTGAAATCATGTTTCTGAAGATCAAGCACACCAAGTAGACCTTCATGAAAGATCTGTTACTTCATTGGAGTTTAGTTTTCAGTAATATAAAGAATATAATGGAATATCCCCTTAAACATGCCAGTTCAGAAGATATATACAATCAAACTATATATAGACAAAACTGCAGTGTATTGTAAAAGCTATGAAACTATAGAAGTAAATAGATAATTGCTTGTGGTTTAACAAAAGAAAGTTGATTGCATCAAAATTTTAGTATTCAAATGCAGCATCTTATAAATGTCGAAAGTTACATTTTAGCTTAAATTTGCCAAATGTGAGTTCTTACCTGGGTTTTTAAAAATACAGAGATATCAGGGGAGATTTTTTCATTTCACTATTGAATATGATAATGTATCTGGGCATTTTGGAAACCTAGAGACTTCAGAAAAATTCATTGTCTTTCCCTTTGGTCTCTTTATAGAGATGCATATAAATAGATGGTCACTTTGACATTTTATTTTATGTTTCAGTAGCAATGGTGTATCCTCACTGATTTACTGGATTACATCTTGATAAAAAGTAACTGCGTTACCACCACACTTTATACCACAAGTAATTTCCTTTGGATCCTAAGAGAGCCCAGCAACTTTATATTCACTTGAGGGAGCCACTTCTGTTGTTAAAACAAAACTAAAGCACAAAAAAAAGTCAGCACCTTAGTTTCCCAAAGTTGCATTTATCCAAAGACTTGCCATGATCAAACATAAAACAGTAAAACCTAAATGAAAGGCTGGGGTCAAATAGTTCCTAATTGCCTATTTTTAAAATACCGTCTGTTCATTTGCTTTACTTTGTAATGTGCCACTAAATATGTAAAAACAAGTTAGTTACATTATATTATTCTAAAAAGATTTCATGTGTTAGTAAAGATTATGAACATTTGTTTATGTTGGCTTCCAGAAATGTATTAAATAAAATTGTTTTTCTCTGTGAATTAATTTTAAATACATTCCATTCCTATTCATATTTTGCTTTATGTTGGTTCATTAATATGCAAGGTATTGTAATTAAGGTTTACTTGGAAATTCTGCAAAATACTTGGCATTATTTATAATAGATAATAATTGCCACCATTGTTGAACAATTACGATTTTTTTTTTTTTTTGGTCCCTCAGAGGGTCTTAAAATGCGCTATTCCTGGTTACTATTGGGAAAAAAAGATCATTTATATTCAGAAGGAGGCTGTCTTATAACCAGTTGACGTGGAAAGTAAAACTAAACAAGTGTTTGTCTTCATGCATAAGAAATAAATGATGCTTAAGTTCATTGAATTAATTCATACATCTTTGTGTTTGTATACAAAGCTAGTGATTAAAAGAATGTTTATCTAGCCACAGAAAAATAGCCTGTGATGTTGCTGTTTTCTCAAAATAATGAGAGAACAATTCTGTTCCAACAAGCTCTGGAGGGTTATTTCCTTTTTTCTGGACATGAAGTTAATTAGGAAAAGAGGAAAGCTAATAAAAATAATTGAGTGTTTACCAGATGCCAGCTGTTTATCAAATATCGAGAACAGTGCCACAAATGTTAGTAGAGGGCTTAAGTACACAGGCTTTAAAATATGACATAATTCAATTTTGATTAACTTCTTTGATGACCTTCGGCAAATGTCTTCTCTACAAGAACCATCCCCTCAAGTGTAAAATAGAAATAATACTGTCACCCACCGTTAGTCACTTCTGTAAGAATGAAAGGAAATAACATGCAAAAGCTTTAAGCACCTAAAATATTTTCTGTCATTAATTCATAATTGTTATGCTTAATCTTCACAACCAATTTGAGACATACATATTGCTATTTTCATTATACAAATGAGAAGAATGAGTTCAGAGAATTAACGTGACTTGGCCAAATTACGTGTCTAGTTAAAATAATTTTAACACAAATCTTTAAAGCCTACTTGTTTTTCATTGAACAACGCTATGCTCACTTCTCATTTTTCTGGTGTCTTTTTAAGCAATGATTTTTCTGCCCACACCACTATATAGTTCATTGTGTACAAAACAGGTAAACTATTCACATAGAGAACATCAAGCTTACAATTTTAGTGCATATCATAATAAAATCATCATGTAAAACTCACTTCTTCTGCCTGCTGGGCACAGTATGAGAATAAAAGTAATTATCCCATTTAAATTTCAGGACAGTTCGAAAAATAGGCACTATTACTTTTTATTTTGCAATGAGAAAACTGAAGATTTCAAAGGTTAAGTGATTTGTTTATGATCAGACGAAAATGTGAAGAAGATTCATTCCTTGTAACTATGCCTATCATATTCTAAAGTTTATGATTAATCCCAAAGCAGTACTGCCCCCAATCTGCGTCCAGCAAATAAGATTAGATTTGTAGTTTCAATAATTTCTCCTGCCAGCATGAAATGTCACATTCACCTCTACTCTGAGAGGCATGTTACTAGGTCATACAACATACAATTATGACTTCCAGCTTTTATGACTGCAGCAGAAATAATATTAAATATTAGGTTGGTGCAAATGTGATTGCAGTTTTTGCATTACTTTTAATGCCAAAATGCAATTACTTTTACACAAACCTGGCAGGCAGAAATTTTAAAAAGCAAACTATCTCCTCTTTTATTTTCTTGGAAGTATTCAGAGTGCCAAAACAGTGGCAGTTTTCTGAATAGCTTTGTAGTAAACTAGTCCTGAGGTTTTCGATGGAAGCAGTATGAAATCCTAGACCTTATACGCTTTAGGTAAGTATTATGATCCATACAAGGTAAAATCTAAGCCTATATTTTGGGATATTATCATGCATGAAGAATAAAGTAGAGATTTTTGTTAAAAAAAAAACTCCAGCCCTAGGAATTCTGGATTTGCTTAGCCAGATCCTACAATTATGTATCCTAATTCCCTGCAATAAATCCGTATAAAATTGAATAGCTCACTCATAAATAACATAAATATGTATACTACTAGTTCCGCTTCTCTGGTTGAATGCTTCCCAATACAACTAACTTTTTCTGGTGCAGCTAAAACTTCCTGATTAGAGAAAGCAAATTATAAAGAAGTTTGCTACTAACAGATTCCAGATAGTTTTTTACTGGGTGGGGGATAGTGGAAGGCACACTCTCGTGATGATGACTGAGGCCACCGTCTAATCAGTCTAGTTGCATATGCTATTTCCCTTTTCAAATGTGTAGTTTATTTTGAGTCATCCTATTTTTGTTGTTTGCCTTTGGACAACCCAAAGGATGAGAGTGAGCACACCCCATTTTTAAAATGTTAGCTATACAAGTCTAGCTAAATATTTAAGGTTTCCAGTTGCAAGCTGCACTCCACAAAGCTGGTGGTATTGAGCACTGTGTGCCTTTGGTTGCCTGCTCCCACTTGCTTGCCCTCCTCCTCACGGGTGTGTTCCCCAGGCTAGCAGGAGCCTTCCTTTTAGAGGAAGCACATGGAAGCCAATGGGCCTGGAAAGATACCTAAGGAAGCTGGATAGGAAGCTGGATAGGATGAAGAGAAGTTTCCAGTTTTGTCCTGAAGGTGAAGTAATCCCCTAAGGAGCTTGCCAATGGCTAATGATTTGGGGCAAAATGCAGGGAAACCAGAAAACTGAAAATAAAACTTAAACGCACGTGTTTTGTAAGGATGAGGGCATCTACTATCAGGCTACATAGTTGTTAGAAGAAATAACAAGCTAAGAGTTTGGAAAGTGTTCCCTAGTGGGAGGACAGTTATACATTAAAACTGTTAATTTTCATTCCAAATGTCTGCCATACAAAGTTCCTTGGACTGGATGGTGACTTTTGTTCACTGACTTTCTATGTCAAAATAGCAGTTGGAGTTGCTTATTGTGACCTTTACCGATGGCTTCAAAACAGCAAATGTTGGCAACAAAATTGCTGATAGAAAAGTCCGCAGAAGAAAGGCAATCAATACTCAGACCCCCTATTGTGACAAAACTGGAAATTTACAAGTAAGTGGAGGATGCAGAATCTTGGTGATCTCTCTTTGTTTTTGTAACAGCTTTGAGCTTAGCAGGCAGATGGATGGATGCCTTAGCAGGCCTTTCCTACTGCTTAGATGAAGGGCGGCTAGATGGATGCAATTTAGGCACTGACTTCATTTCAGGTGGTTCCACAGATACTCTTGTGTTGCCAGAGATCACATATGGTGGCAGAATGTTTTCTGCTAGGTAAGAGAGAAGTTTCACACTCAAGGGGATGAAAATCCCCACTAATTAGTCATAAACACTGCTAAACCCTGGAAGTGGGAGCAGAAGGATATTTTCCTCTCTCTCTCATCCTGTTCTTGATTCAGTTAATTGTATATCCTGATAAATAAGGATTATGTTTGATTATTCCTTAAGAGCAGGAGTACACTGGGCAGAGACAAACAGGATTTTCTGCAAGATTAAAGACTATGACAATTGTGTTTACATTACTGGGTAGTGAGCCAGTGTGTACCATTGCCAGGTGGTAGAAGAATCTGTGAACTATTTTAGCATTCTTTAAGGTTTTCCAGTGACCTCAATGCAACTACACTAAGCAGTTAGTGCCCAATCTCAAGTTGCTATTTTTAAGTTCATTCAAATGCTTTTTGCATAACAATATTGAACATATTTTGGTGAAAATTCTTCCCCTGGAGAACCATGATATTTCCAGCTGTGCCTAGTCCAAACATGACTTTCTTTTCAAAAGATGCCAAGAGAACAGGGGGCCATTGGTATCTTTCTTCTTTCTAGTTAACAAATATGATACTTAATAGTGTTTGCCTGAGCCCGTCCCTCAGCATGTGATGATAAATTCATCATACAAATGACACCAAAATTGCAATCACTTCTCACCTCTTCAACACATTTCCAGACAATCAGGCATTGGAACTGAGGCCAACGGTGATGTACAGTATAATATACCTCCTCACACTTTTGGTATGTACTTTAACCTTAGCAATGTCACACACAGAGACACATAGATATACACATGGACATTTTTTTCTAGGACAGTGAGTAAAATAATTTACGTATAAAATAATAAAGCATATCTTATGGCTTTGAATTTGGAAACACCCTTTAATGTGTACCTTACATATTCCCACACAGTGAATTTTTTTGCCCTAAATTATGTCATATGTAAACAATTTTAAACAATCTCCTGACCATAGCACACGTGTGTATAAACATATTAAACATTTATATATGTAAGTATACCAATTAGTGAAACATTAATAAAATTACTCAAGTTTCTAATAGCAATTTGACTATATTAGCAACTTAATCATGCTTTTCATAGCAGCAACCCCAGATCCTAGAAGTTCTGATCTTGATTGCCAGGCAGAGGCACTAAAACAATTTTAAATACGGCCTTTCTTTCATCATCCAGAAAGGAATTCAAATTCTTAAGTGAGTAGTTTCCTTGAAATTGTGTGGGAATAAAACAGTTTGCTGTTTTCTGGAGGAGACAGTTTAGATTTCTGAATTTATTGAATTACATGTGTTTACTCCATAAGTTAATATAACAGCTGAATTTCAAAATCTAAGATGGGCTCAAGAAAAAACTGATAAATTCAGGTGACAAATGTTTCAGCTTCTACACTGAATTACTTCTAAAGCAGCTTACAGAAAATTAGTAATTACAATGGAATTATATTCTTTATCTGCATCTATAAAAGATTATTAAAAGGTAACTAATTCAAAATCTATATCAAATCTTTCAAAATTCCTGTTTTTCTACCCAATTTATTGACACATCTCTTCTGTAGTTTCTCATGCAGTTAAACCACAACTCAGCTATCTGCATCTCACAACGTAGTTTTTCTTCTCTGCCTTTCTCTCCTTTTTGAACTTTTTGTTTAAGTGGAGCAACCTAGCCTCTCTCTTCCACCGATTAAGAGTATATTATATTTAGAGTATCATGCAGTGAAGAAAAGAAAAACAGACAAATGCAGTGATGTCAGAGATCAAAAGAGGGTTTACAATCCTCAATGTTAACATGCAAGTAATTTTCAATTATTGCCTGTATCTGTCACCTGCTGTCTGGTATAACTGACGGAAGTTAAGACAATAAAAGCCTAAGTTCAAGATTATGTGAAAAACAAGCACAGTAACAACCTCTTCCTAATAATATCATGCTTCTGCTATGCATTGCATGACCACCTATGACTGTGCTTGGGGAGATCATTATTTTTCTTTCATAAATGGATCTCATAAAGCTCTATGGTTTTTATTATGCACAATGTGCAATTCCTCATAGTTTTACAATACAATGTAAGAATCTTCTATTTTCCTTAAAACTGTTCCATAGTGTGCAAAGTGCAAGATGTCATAGACAAATATTCACATTTTTAAGACAAGTTTTTGTTAGGATAAAATAAAATGACTTTAAGATGTTTAGAAATAAAATATCTCCACACTATTTGTTGATGTTGTGAGCCATAATTCCTAGGAAATGGGACTGAGTCCATTATTTGCTCTTATCTTGAGTTTAGTGGAATACTTGGAACTAAAGAGTATCATTTTGGGGGCACAAATATGGTGCCTACTGTATCCATGAATGAGACTGGGTTTTTAAAAATGTATTAGATAACGATGATGCTGAGTGCTTTGTTTGCAGTCACTAGCATACACAGCAATGTTGAGAATTCATTCTTATTACAATACTGGTTCTGTTTGCATTTACCTGTTGGGTGACCTTTTTTGGAAGTTTCACAGGAAATATACAACTCATAGTGTTAATCATCTCTCATTGCACTTCTCAGAAATGAGACTTTATTTTGCATATTTAAGTCTGCTTAAAAGGACTTCAAATGTTTTTAATGTGGTTACCACCACAAAAATTTCAGTATTTTATGAAACTTGTTAATATTCTCTTTTCTTTCTTTATATCACAGTCCAGTTATTATAAATGTTAATTTGCTCCATGGCTGCTGCTACCATTTATACCATTCATTTGTTGCCTTTATTTTGTCTTTATCTTGTCACAAAAACAATTTGTGACATTAGAAAATAGAAGTCTTATATATACTTTTCTTAACTTCTTCCTTACATATTTGCATCAAAATTTACTAATACCAGTGTTGGAATATATTTGTCAGCATAGCGTACTGTCATATTCATCTATGTTACACTCTTCTAAAGGTGTCACACCCAAAATTTGAATTTCTAAGCCCTTTCATCATATAATCACAATGCTGCTGCCAATATTATATTATTATTATATCTAGTCACTAAAAATTTGTATGACATTTTATGGACAAAATAGTAAAGTCTAAGCATTCAAAAATTATTTAAATTTTGAACATAAAATAAATATATTTACAAAATAAAAATTTAATTTCAGAATTCCAAATGATAAAAAAAAGACTTTCTGCATTTATGTAAGAGTCAAAGTCAAGAAAGTTTAATATTGACATTCTACAGAGTTACCTCTGTAGATTTTTGGTAAATGTCAAATTTACCCTTGTCTAAAGCTGTCATTTTTTTAAAAGTAAAGCATTTGGCCTTAGAGGCTTAAGGATAGAATTTCCGGACATATACTTACAGTTTGCCTTTTGATTAGCTGTTTGAGTGCAAATAAGGCCCCATTTATATAGAGGAGAGTCAAGCACTAAATAATATTATTCTTAGAATTCTCATTCTTTTCATTACAGAAACCATGGCACCTTTTTCCCAAACGTTGATTTGCTTTAGAACTTTGTAGCTTGACCCTTTATTTTAGATTACTTCAATTTCTCTGGAGTGGAGGTAATACTAATCAAAGAAGGGACAAAGTGAAAAACGTATAGCTGTAATGAATAAAATATTTTTCTAAATATTGGAACTTACAGAAAAAGTCATAAGGCTTTAGTTATTCAAACTAGTTTATGTGAGACTTGATTGAGTCTATGTGCAGATTTCCTTAATAATCATTCCTGAAGTCAAATAGCGATTCAAACTTATCCTTGTTGATGCTTCACTGGCTTTTTGTCTATCTCTAATTGACCCTCTAGTGTTTGTCCCACAGATGTTACCACACAAGGATTCATTTTACTTTAAGTCCCCAACCTCAGCTCATTCTCACTCACTGTCAGTAATATAACTTGTCTCAGACCTAATAGAAAATCCTGAGTTTTTTCTCATATCCTGATCTCACCTCAGTATAGCAGTAAAAATACATATACCATTTGTGAAATTAGCATACAATCATATCTTGTCTCTGGTTATCATCTTTTAATATATATGAGGCTTCATCTTACGAATATGCCCTTGTTTTCTAACATGTCCAAACTCTTGTTAAGTGTATCTTTCTTTATACACTTAATTTATTATTATTTTTTTTTGAGATAGGGTCTCGCTCTGTTGCCAAGGTTGGAGTGTGTTGATGCAATAATAGCTCACGGCAGCCTCAACCTCCCAGGCTCAAATGATTCTCCTACCTCAGCCTCCTGAGTATCTGGGACCATAGGCATGTGCTGCTGCCACACCTAACATTTTTTGGTTTTTTTTCTGTAGAGATGGGCAGTCACTATGCTAGCCAGGCTTGTCTAGATCTCCTAGGCTCAAGTAATCATCCTTCCTTGGCCTCCCAAAGTGCTAGGATTATAGGCATGAGCCACTGTGCCCAGTCCCAGATGTTTTGAAGCATTTGGTGTCACTGATCACCCATTATATGTAATTTTTTTTCATTTTTCGTGATATTGTGCCCTGTTGGGATTCTTAATACAGTGTTAAATTTATCCTCTGTATCACTATCTCTATTTCCTTTTCTTCTCAGGTGGTGTCTCTAAAGCTTGTGTTTCCATACGTTAAAAGTAACATTCACAACAATTAAGCATTTATAACTAATTTACAAAATGTTTTGATTAAATCTAAATTATTTAAATTTTTATTTGACAATCATTGTATCTATGGGGTAAACATGATGTTTTGATATATATGTATATACATATTGTGAAATAATTATCATAATCAATCTAATTAATAAATACATCCCCTCATACATTTTTGAGGCAGGAACATATAAAATCTACACTTTCAGCAATTTTAAAATACATAGTACATTGTTATCAGCTGCAGTCACTACACTATATAATAGATTTCTAGAATTTATTCCTCTTTCATAACTGAGACTTTGTACACTTTGACCAATATCTCTCCATTCTCCACCCCTCATCTTTTCCAAATGTGATAACTACCATTTTACTCTCTACTTGTATAAGTTTTGACTTTTATTGATTCCACATATAATTGAGATCATGCAGTATTTGTTTTTTAGTGCCTGGCTTACTTCATTTAGCATAATGTCCTCCAAGTTGTTGCAAACGACACAACATCCTTTGATTTTAAGGCTAAACAGTATGGCCTTGTTTATATATACCACATTTTTTTTTTATCCATTTGTCTGTCAATGGGGACAGTTTTTTTTTTTTTTTTTTAATATCTTTGCTATTATCTATAATGTTACAATACACATAAGAGTACAGATAACTATTCAAGGTATTGGCTTACTTTTCTTTGGATGTCTATTCACATTGTGATCGTTGGATCATTGGTTCATAGACCAGGAAAGGGCAATTAGAGGGCATCTTCTGGCTAATGCTTTAGCGTAGACTGTATGAGAAAATCTTTCTACCTCTCTTTAGGAAAGGAGGTCCTGATACTTGAAGTTTTGTGTCATTATCTCTCCTTTCAAGTTCAGTTAATTGACATCAAGCTGTATATCCTCTTAATGTAAACACTGAGCCTGAAGTTCTTAGAATTTCACTTCCCAGAAACAAACTGTAGAAATACATCCCAGCTCTCCAAAAGTGACACCTGCTTATATCACAGGCTGGTCCTGGTAGAGCCGCTACTTGTCAATCAGGTTCTTTGCACTTACAGATTTATTATTTTCATGTCTAAAATGTCCATAACTTTTAATTCGTCTGAAGCACATTGATGTCATCATGAGCTAACTCAGGGAAAATCATTTTAATGCACAGAGGTAATTTAGATTTATAAAATTTAAGTCAAATTTCAATGGATTAATTTTAGTAAAAACATAAAGAAGTTTCCTATAACCTGGCCAACCTTTTCTGATATATTTTTCCCCTGTTTTAAAGCAGTTTTATTTCTATAATCTTAGTATTTTTGTCAGTGTTAAATTTGTCAAAACATTCATATAACAATGAACAAACTTAAATTCAATCCTTTTCTCAGCTCCTTATGTCCTCTTTAAAGATCATCAGTTTCAGATAAACAGTTTTATCTAACCTGTTTTACTGTAATATTTTTTCTCCATTGTCATCCTCAACGTATCTCCAAATTAAAGAAGGATATCCTATTTTCCCATACTTTGAAAGTATGATTATATGGCAAACCAATATTTAAAAATCTCTATAGTTCCAGTAATGATGACCATCTTGTAGGTATATGTCTAAGGAGGTTATCTCTCTCCATTTCCAGAAAGTTGAAATCTCAGTAAGTGCTTGTTCATATGTTAGGAAAACTGAAAAGTGAGCAAAACCTTTATTGTGAACGCCTCAATATTTCAAGTCAGCGAATCTCATCACTTTCTTAAAAAAATGTTGTGTTCCAAGATGTGCAGGGCATTTAGTAGGTAAGATGTTTTCATTTGGGGGATAAGAAGTTTATAATCTAAATAGAAATTGCAAAAGTTTACATTTGCATCATCATTGACACATGCAGATGAAAACCTAGTTTGTATTTGGATAAGATATCAACAATCATTTGTTTCATGTTTTCTGCCGTTTAATTAAAATCCTTAGGAAAATCAAGAAGATAATTTGAAACTCTACCTTTCAGAGTAAACTGTACCACAGTTCAGCATACTTGGTAAACCTAGGGAGCATGACTATTGGTAAGATCCCCATAATTAGTACTATATTGTAAAAGACCAAAACGTCTGTTATTAAAATATTCCTTTGTGTCTGCCCACAGGATATTCTGTTGTCACCTCTGAGTCAGGAAACGTCTTTTACTCAGTTTCGTAGATAACTCAAGGGAACAACAGGAAAGGGTGTGTTTGTTCCTGTGGTTTGCCCACGCTAATTTAGCAGCCACTGTTTTCCATATATGAAAAATCTTTTGGTTGGTTTAAAAGTATTTGTATGTCTCATCCTGGATGTGAGAATTTCCATCTCCTTATGTGCTTTCACGTGCTCTGCTCCACCAAGTCCAATCACAAATTATTCTCTGCAGATTGTCTTGTAGGCTCTGTTGTAATTATTTACCTCCCTGATCTAGTTGTATGTGTCCTTCCATCTGCCATTCAAATGACACAGTTGGTTAGCCCTGTTTTTCACTGATGTCTGACTCATCTTGGCATTGGTATTATAATCATTCATTCTCATTATTATTACCTTAATTCTTAGAAAATGTGGTCACAATATGTTAAAATGTTTTAAATGATAAAAATTAAGCCAGCATTATCATGCTACAAAGTGCTACAATTGAGTTTGCCATAGGAAAAGTGAACAATAAAATATTAACACTCGCAATTATGAACAAATCACACATGTAAGTCGCACACTTTGGAAGGATGCAACAGTGAGTGATCTATGACTATGAACTGCAGATCAGACTTGCTAATATCAGAGTTCAGAAAAAACAGCAGAGACTACTGAAGGCTGATAGTAAGTGACATACCCATTTAACGCTAATAACAGTGTTGATTTTAGACCCTATATTGGTGACTGCAATATGGGTTCTATATTTTTCTCCCAAACTTTGACACTCATTATAAAAAATAAGACTTTACAAATTCTGGAGAGGAATTTTTTCTAAGGGGCAGCATTTTTATTGCTAAAATAAAAGAAATTCAGAAAAATTTATTTGTACAGTTTTTCACTCCATTGTATTAACCCGTAGCAACTCTTTTTTGCCTACATGACAATACGTGGAACAAACTACCTAACTCTTTTTTAGAAAGCTCAAAAACCACTGGAAAGGAGAAGACAGAGAAGCAGCATGTTTGTTCGACTGGCACATAGGCATCCGGCAACCTTGCTGGGAAATGGAACAGCAGTTTATCAAGATAAACAGGATAGGTACAGGGCTCACACATGTAATCCCAACACTGTAGGAGGCTGAAACAAGAAGACTGGTTGAACCCAGGAGTTTGAGACCAGTCTGGGCAACACAGTGAGACCCGGTCTCTACAGAAAAAAAAAAAAAAATGCCAGGCATGGTGGCATGCATCTGTAGTTTCAGCTACTCAGGAGGCTGAGGTGGGAGAATAGCTTGAGCCCCAGAGTTTGCAATGAGTCCTGTTTGTGCCTCTGCACTCCAACCTGGGTGACAGAGCGAGACCCTGTCTCAAAAAAAAAAAAACACATGATAGTCAAAAATATTAGCATGTGAACAGATGTATACACATGAGACAATCTGAGAGTTCTTACTAGTAGACTCAGGAGACTGGGAATAAATTTTGTGTGTGTGTGTGTGTGTGTATGTGTGTATACTATAAATCAGAAAGTTTCTGAGAGACATCTCCCTTAATTTAAAGCTTTATTTTGCCAAAGTGGAAGACACACTAGAGGAAAAGAAATACAAGTTACAGTAAGATCTGTGGCCTGTGCTTTTTCCAAGGAGGATCTTGAAGACTTCAATATTTAAAGGGGAAAGACCAAGCATGAGGGGGAGGAGGGAGGAAAAAAAAAAGGATAGGCGATGAGGCCAGTGGTTACATTCTTGTGAGGCTTTGATTAGAGCTCACTGAACCCATATTTCACATGAGAAAAGAGAAGAGTGAGGAAAAATGTCAAATATGCATTTGTGTCATGCTTGGTAGATACACATTTTACATAAGACAAAGTAAACGTAAAATTATAGCTGTCTGGAATTTTTCAAGAGGCAGTTTTTGCATGACTCCATTCTCACGCTCAACTTTCCCTTTGGCATAGTGAGTTTGGGGCACTGAGATTTTATTTTGCTTTTCTAATACATGCACACACATATATGAAAATATATACACAAAATTTCTTACTCTTACAGTAAGAAAATTATACCCACATATGTACATATATATTATGTATATATGTAATTTTACTGCTTTTATAATATACCTGCTATTTAAACCACATATGACTAAATTTTTTTTTAATTGTGTTCCATTATTACATACATATGATTTTGCTTCTGGAAGGCAGCAAGATTAAAATAAAGAGTAATAAAGGAAAGAGAGAAAAAAGAAGACAATACGAGAAAAAACTGTTCTGAAAATTAATTAAAATTAGATGGAAAAAATAACAGAAAATATTAAAGATACAAGTATATTTGAATTGAACAAGATGAAATAATTACAAATCTTAATATCTACTAGCAAATGTGTCAGGATTACTCCAATAATGTAGTAAATTTTACTAATGTTTTTGATAGATTTAACATTTTATTAAATGTACTTTTATTATGGCAAAAATCACATTTAATAAATGTTAATGGCATTAAGTATTCCCAGCAAAGGCTGAAGTGTTGCAAATTAGAAAATGTGTATAATCATCTATCAATAGTAGTTTCTATTCAAATATTTCACACATACCTATTATGATATCAAAATATGTCTCAAAATCTTAGAAGTATAGTAGTAGTCACCTTTTCTTTACTGTTAATATCACTTTTATTTAAAGAAAGAAGTGCTACTATTTTCCATTGAGCAGATCAGAACACGTTATTTGTACATTGTTTTGTCTTTTCAGTGTAAATACAATATATTTTATTGGTTTTATTTATTTTATGGGAGTTGCAAATATCATTGACACTAATTTTAAAAAGACATAATAATGTCCATTTCTCTGAGGATGTTTAGTAGATTAATACACCCTTTCTGATTCAAGCTGCATAGAACCTATTTAAACTGTCACTGCTATGCAAGTATTCACTACTACATGTTAGATATTTGTAGTGTCTTAATGCTATTCTGAACCTGAATCAATAGTTAAAAATTAAGTTATATATTTTTGTAATGAATTATTTTATATCACAGGCACATGTCTAAGTAGGTTATGAAAAGAAAAGCATAGGAATTTATAAACAATGGTGATAAATTTACTTTTAATGGAACATTCTTTGATTTCTTTGATATATTTCACATATATATGAAGTCTTATATTTTTCATAATACAGGTTACATATTATAAAGGGAACTTCAGGTGTTGCACTTGTGAAGAATATGAACAAAACTCAAATTATTGAGAGACATGGAGAAAAATGTCATTGATTTATTGTCGAAAAGCAAGAGGAACCCTATGTGTGCTGAATTTGGAATAAAGCATCAGATGCAACAAAAATTTGTGCTTCATTTGAGATTAGTGAAAAAAACTCACAGCACAACAGGAGAGGAAATATGGAGGATAAGGGAGTTTTGGGCCTGCGATTTAGAGATGAGAAAAGAATCTCAAGTGATCATGTAATGAGTCATGCATTGTAATCATGCTGATCTCTATTCAACACATCTGATACAATTTGTTCTACATTATTGCCCATTTTCTTCTCAAATATCATAAAACTCTTCTGCTCAGTGTTTAAAATGGAAAACAGATCAACTTATTTATTCTCATGTGTTTTTTATTTTCATAATTCTTAATGTGTACAAGAAAAATATTCATTGTCAAAGACATGCTGATAAAATATTACATTTATTCAAATGTACATTTAATTTTATATGTATTGTTGGATTTAATCTGACATTTAAATTGGAGAGAAATGTACACATAATCGTTAGCTATGGATAGGCCAAACAGCAATGACTTTCTACTCTGCAAAGTGTCTCATTCTATACACCTAACTTTGTAATCGCATTTCTTTTGATAAATTGATGGCATTCACAGATATGAGTTGAATGATTTACTTAATAACTAATTCCAGGCATCATTAATGTTTCTCTTATTTTGTTACCAGTGCCTATAAAATTATTAATATTTCAGTTTTACTGTGGTCTGATTCCTCTTCTAAAAGTCCAAGGAGTTAAACTGAAAGTAGAAAGAAAATAAGCTTTAGCTTGATACATTCCAGTCTGCATTTGCAAAATGAGAAGGCTGATGGGAGTCTGCTCAGCAGCTCCAGCCTTGCTGTCTCTCACTAAGAAGATGAGAGTCCTTTAAGGCCTCAAAATTTAGAATGCTAACCCTCAGACTTCCCACAATTTAAAAAAGTATGGCATTAATACGATATATATTGTCATACTACTGATACTGTAAACATAACAGTATATATAACTCCTTCTACCTACACCCCAGAAAGAAAAACAGTATCTCCAGGCTATAGAAGGTTGAAAGTTATCAAAAATGTATATAAAGAACTCTGTACTTAGATCTGTCAAACACCACAACATAAATTCACTGGTAAAGCTGGAAAAGAAGCAATGAAAAAAAAAAAAAAAAAAAAACAGACACAGGATGTCAATCAGTCTTCTTCAGATGTCCAGAATTCATGACATGTGAACTTAAATAAATTTGGGAAAAATCAAGAAAACACCAAGATTAATATGAGTGCTATGCATTTACCATTGTGGGCAAACAGTTTAGTTATGCATTACCTCTAAATTTTCATTTATTGTTTTAGTATCATGTTTCTTTGTTTAATGTTATCATTTGGTTGTTTGTAAATGGAGTGAAGACCAATATTTGATAAGGAGAATGAGTAAAGTTTTCTGATGAGTTATTTGACTTGTATTAAATATGATCATAAATCAGTCAACAAAGAGAGCCATGATTTATTGGTGATCTCTCTGATATCCCAACTGTCAACCCAAAGAGTCAAAGTCTGTTAAACATTTGAAGAGATGTATTCTGAGCCAAGTATGTGTGACCAGTGACCCACGACACAGCCCCAGGAGATCCTGAGAACTTGTGCTCAAAGTGGCAAGGCTACAGCCTGGTTTTATACATTTTAGAGAGGCATAGGACATCCATCAATACATGTAACATATACATTGGTTTGGTGGAGAAAGGCAGGACAACTGGAAGCAGGGGTTTCCAGGTCATAAGGCAATTCAAAGATGTGATTGGCAATTGGTCGAAAGAATCATTATTTAAAGACCTGGAATGTCTGGGTTAAGGTAGGAGGTTGTGCCGTTGCTTTTGGTGTTTTAGACATGAAGTCCTTGCCCATGCCTATGTCCTGAATGGTACTACCTAGATTTTCTTTTAGGGTTTTTATGGTAATAGGTCTAACATTTAAGTCTCTAATCCATCTTGAATTAATCTTCGTATAAGGAGTAAGGAAAGGATCCAGTTTCAGCTTTCTACTTATGGCTAGCCAATTTTCTCAGCACCATTTATTAAATAGGGAATCCTTTCCCCATTTCTTGTTTCTCTCAGGTTTGTCAAAGATCAGATGGCTGTAGATGTGTGGTATTATTTCTGAGGACGCTGTTCTGTTCCATTGGTCTATATCTCTGTTTTGGTACCAGTACCATGCTGTTCTGGTTACTGTAGCCTTGTAGTATAGTTTGAAGTCAGGTAGCGTGACGCCTCCAGCTTTGTCCTTTTGACTTAGGATTGTCTTGGCAATGTGGGCTCTTTTTTGATTCCAGATGAACTTTAAAGCAGTTTTTTTCCAATTCTGTGAAGAAACTCATTGGTAGCTTGATGGGGATGGCATTGAATCTATAAATAACCTTGGGCAGTATGGCCATTTTCACGATATTGATTCTTCCTATCCATGAGCATGGTATGTTCTTCCATTTGTTTGTGTCCTCTTTGATTTCACTGAGCAGTGGTTTGTAGTTCTCCTTGAAGAGGTCCTTTACATCCCTTGTAACTTGGATTCCTAGGTATTTTATTCTCTTTGAAGCAATTGTGAATGGAAGTTCATTCCTGATTTGGCTCTCTGCTTGTGTTACTGGTGTATAAGAATGCTTGTGATTTTTGCACATTGATTTTGTATCCTGAGACTTTGCTGAAGTTGCTTATCAGCTTAAGAAGGTTTTGGGCTGAGACGATGGGGTTTTCTAAATATACAATCATGTCATCTGCAAACAGGGACAATTTGACTACTTCTTTTCCTAACTGAATACCCTTGATTTCTTTCTCTTGCCTGATTGCAAAGCCAAAATTGACAAATGGGATCTAATTAAACTAAAGAGCTTCTGCACAGCAAAAGAAACTACCATCAGAGTGAACAGGCAACCTACACAATGGGAGAAAATTTTTGCAATCTACTCATCTGACAAAGGGCTAATTTCCAGAATCTACAAAGAACTCAAACAAATATACAAGAAAAAAACAAACAACCCCATCCAAAAGTGGGGAAAGGATATGAACAGACATTTCTCAAAAGAAGACATTCATACAGCCAACAGACACATGAAAAAAATGCTCATCATCACTCGCCATCAGAGAAATGCAAATCAAAACCACAATGAGATACCATCTCACACCAGTTAGAATGGCAATCATTAAAAAATCAGGAAACAACAGGTGTTGGAGAGGATGTAGAGAAATAGGAACACTTTTACACTGTTGGTGGGATTGTAAACTAGTTCAACCATTATGGAAAACAGTATGGCAATTCCTCAAGGATCTAGAACTAGATGTACCATATGACCCAGCCATCCCACTACTGGGTATATACCCAAAGGATTATAAATTATTCTACTACAAAGACACATGCACACGTATGTTTATTGCGGCACTATTCACAATAGCAAAGACTTGGAATCAACCCAAATGTCCATCAGTGACAGACTGGATTAAGAAAATGTGGCACATATACACCATGGAATACTATGCAGCCATAAAAAAGGATGAGTTTGCGTCCTTTGTAGAGACATGGATGCAGCTGGAAACCATCATTCTTAGCAAATTATCACAAGAAGAGAAAACCAAACACCGCATGTTCTCACTCATAGGTGGGAACTGAACAATGAGCTCACTTGGACTCGGGAAGGGGAACATCACACACTGGGGCCTATCATGGGGAGGGGGGAGGGGGGAGGGATTGCATTGGGGAGTTATACCTGATATAAATGATGAATTGATGGGTGCTGACGA
>NC_045436.1:28633052-28633388 GCF_002776525.5 Piliocolobus tephrosceles | reverse complement strand
AGAACGGAGCCTTCAGAAATAATGCCACACATCTACAACCATCTGATCTTTGACAAACCTGACAAAAACAAGAAATGGGGAAAGGATTCCCTATTTAATAAATGGTGCTGGGAAAATTGGCTAGCCATAAGTAGAAAGCAGAAACTGGATCCTTTCCTTACTCCTTATATGAAGATTAATTCAAGATGGATTAGAGACTTAAATGTTAGACCTAATACCATAAAAACCCTAGAAGAAAATCTAGGTAGTACCATTCAGGACATAGGCATGGGCAAGGACTTCATGTCTAAAACACCAAAAGCAACGGCAGCAAAAGCCAAAATTGACAAATGGGAT
>NC_045436.1:28632331-28632952 GCF_002776525.5 Piliocolobus tephrosceles | reverse complement strand
AAAAGTGGGGAAAGGATATGAACAGACATTTCTCAAAAGAAGACATTCATACAGCCAACAGACACATGAAAAAAATGCTCATCATCACTCGCCATCAGAGAAATGCAAATCAAAACCACAATGAGATACCATCTCACACCAGTTAGAATAGCAATCATTAAAAAATCAGGAAACAACAGGTGTTGGAGAGGATGTGGAGAAATAGGAACACTTTTACACTGTTGGTGGGATTGTAAACTAGTTCAACCATTATGGAAAACAGTATGGCAATTCCTCAAAGATCTAGAACTAGATGTACCATATGACCCAGCCATCCCACTACTGGGTATATACCCAAAGGATTATAAATTATTCTACTACAAAGACACATGCACACGTATGTTTATTGTGGCACTATTCACAATAGCAAAGACTTGGAATCAACCCAAATGTCCATCAGTGACAGACTGGATTAAGAAAATGTGGCACATATACACCATGGAATGCTATGCAGCCATAAAAAACGATGAGTTTGCGTCCTTTGTAGGGACATGGATGCAGCTAGAAACCATCATTCTTAGCAAACTATCACAAGAAGAGAAAACCAAACACCGCATGTTCTCACTCATAGGTGGGAACTGA
>NC_045436.1:28543750-28631250 GCF_002776525.5 Piliocolobus tephrosceles | reverse complement strand
CTCTCCCACAATGAAACTGACAGGCAACTAACAGTTGAATGGTCTCCTATGTAAGGAAAAGGGAGCCAACACCGTGTTTTTTGCCATTAAATAGAAAAAAGAGATGGGCTGACTACAGGCCTCTCTAGTAAGAGACTTAAGTTTCAGTGTGTTTACTTGAACTTGGAAACATTTAGAAGTAAATCGGTAAGAAGACTTAAGTTTTTAAAAAAAAGTGTATTGTCAAAGACACCACAAATCTGGATTCCAAAAGCCAGTTGTAACAGATGGTGTTGGTCCTACCCCATATTTGGGTTCACCTGCAGGTGTGCAAGTCAATTTCCATCAGAATCTCCCTCTTCATGCACTTGTGTTCATGCACTTGTGTCCCTCCACAGACTAAGAGCTGACCAGAGAATGGGGGCTTGGGTTGAAGTTAAAATCTAGAAGATTCGAGATGCAACACTGAGCACATATGGGTCTGAATGGATAAATGCCTCAGATGGGACAATTCCTCTGGTGAGGCAACTTTGATATATCCTGTGTGGTTTATCAGGGATTCATAGAGGAATTGAACTCTAGTTGCTCAAAGAGCTACCTTCATAAATTATGCAGCCTTTTTGAGTTTGTTCATTCATTCTCTTACTTTCCTGATTTGTCTCCACTGGATTACCTCTTTCTCAACACTCTGGACCCAAGTGCGCATCTTCAGGTCCTCTTTTGGAGATCCCAAAAGTTTCACTAGAAGGAAGTAGGCAATGAAGCAACATCATCTCCAAAGAAGGATGGAAAAGAAAATTATTGCCCAAGAGCAAAGGCAGTGGTAGCCAGATGGCTTACCAAAGCATTTACTCCTCTCTCAGGGTTGGGGTTTTTGAAATTATCTGACTAGCAAAATGTTGAGACTGCTATGGACTGGTGTGTGCTTTTTATTCAGGTAAAGAATGCTGTTTGTTCAACAAGACTTACATTCTTGCTCATCTGTATTAGATTTGAATATGGATGTCCAGCCTAGCCTTATTTCCCAGCCTCTCTTTCATTTGTGTTTACCTGTGACAGACTTCTCTTCGGTGAACTATGAGCTGAAGTATCTGGGCAACATCTAAACCTGGGCAAAATTAAAATCTATGAAGTATTCATCCTTTGTGTTTTGTGACTTTTTATTAGAGCAAATTAATACTCTGTAACTATTATAGCATCTTCCTTTTTCTAAATTAAACTTTTTATGAGGCTTATTATATTTTTGCTTTGCCATTGTATAGGATAGATATGATTTACTTGTTTGTTTGTTTATTTATTTATTGTTTATTTTGGAGACAGGGTCGTACTCTGTCACCCAGACTGGAGTGCAGTGGTGCGATCTTGGCTTACTGCAACCTTTGTCTCCCTGGTTCAAGCAATTCTCCTGCCTCAGCCTCCCAAGTAGCTGGGATTTCAGGTAAACACCACCACACCTAGCGAGACCAACACAGGAGGTGGGTGATTTCTGCATCTCCAACTGAGGTACCCAGTTCATCTCATTGGGACTGGTTAGAGAGTGGGTGCAGCCCACGGAGAATAAGCAGAAGCAGGATGGGGAGTTGCCTCACCTGGGAAGTGTGAGGGGCTGAGGAACTCCCTCTCCTAGCCAAGGTAAGCCATGTATGACTGTGTTATCCAGCCCAGCTACTATGCTTTGCCCATGGTTTTTGCAATTCGCAGACCAGAAGATTCCCTCATATGCCTTGCCACCTGGGCCCTCAGTTCCAACCACAAAAGTGGGTGGCTGTGCAGAAACTGAGCTAGCTGCAGGAGTTTTTGTTTGTTTGTTTTTGTGCCCCAGTGGTGCCTGGAACCCCAGCAAGACAGAACCATTCACTATCCTGGAAAGGGGGCTGAAGCCCGGGAGCCAAGTGGTCTTGCTCAGCGGGTTCCACTCCCATGGAGCCCAGCAAGCTAAGAACTGTTGAAATTCTCGCTGCTAGCACAGCAGTCTGAAGTCTAACTGGAACAATCGAGCTTGGTGGGGGAAGCGGCATTCACCATTACCATTCAGGACATAGGCATGGGCAAAAACTTCATGACTAAAACACCAAAAGCAATTGCAACAAAAGCAAAAATTGACAAATGGGATTTAATTAGACTAAAGAGCTTCTGCACAGCAAAATAAACTATCCTCAGAGTGAATAGGCAATCTACAGAATGGGAGAAAAATTTTGCAATCTATTCATCTGACAAAGGTCTAATATCCAGAATCTACAAAGAACTTAAACAAATTTACAAGCAAAAAACAAGCAATCCTATCAGAAAGTGGGCAAAGCATATGAACAGATATTTCTCAAAAGAAGACATTTATACGGCCAACAAACATATGAAAGAAAGCTCATCATCACTGGTCATTAGAGACATGCTGATCAAAACCACAATGAGATACCATCTCATGCCAGTTAGAATGGGGATCATTAAAAAGTAAGGAAACAATAGATGCTGGAGAGAATATGGAGAAATAGGAACACTTTTACACGGTTGGTGGGAGTATAAATTAGTTCAACCATTGTGGAAGACAGTGTGGTGATTCCTTAAGGATCTGGAACCAGAAATATCATTTGCCCCAGTAATCACATTACTGCGTGTACACACAAAGGATTACAAATCATTCTGCTATAAAGACACATGCACACATATGTTTATTGCAGCACTATTTACAATAGCAAAGGCTTGGAACCAACCCAAATGCCCATCAATGATAGATTGGATAATGAAAATATTGCACATATACACCATGGAATACTATGCAGCCTTGAAAAAGAATGAGTCACTGTCCTTTGAAGGGACACGGATGAAGCTGGAAACCATCATTCTCAACAAACTAACACAGGAACAGAAAACCAAACACTGCATGTTCTCACTCACAAGTGGGAGCTGAACAATGAGAACTCATGGACACGAGGAGGGAAGCATCACATACTAGAGCTTATCAGGGGGTGGGGGGCAAGGGCCGGGAGAGCATTAGGATAAATACATAGTGCCTGCAGGGCTTAAAACTTAGATGACAGGTTGATGGGTACAACAAACCACCATGGCACATGTATACCTATGTGACAAACCTGCATGTTCTGCACATGTATCCCACAACTTAAAGTATAATAAAAAAATAATGAAATTATAGAATATTTAATGCTAACACATAGCAACACTGTATCTTTTCTGAAAAACAGTTTACATAAGTGAATATATTTAAGCCAGCAGCACCACGTAATAAATCAGAGTATAATTTTAGAACATTCCTAAATGAATAAAGATACAATATTCATATGCTTGTTAAAAAAGAATATTGTTTTAAAAATAACCTGTATAGTCTCAAATGATTATTAGAGTCACACATAAAAAAGCGTTTGTACAGTTTTTCAGTTGACAGAAAAAAATTGACTAACAATTGTAAATGAAAACAGGACTTAAAATAGGATATTTTAATTGCAGAATATTATGAATAAAAAAGTGAAAATATTTTTATGTCTCAAAACATTTATATTCATAATGTAAATAAACTAGTAAAGAAGTATATAGAGCCATTACTGATATAATAACTTCAAAGAAAGCTTTAACACTCAATATTACTACATTTTAAACAAATAGTTGATTTCTTGCAACAACAATTCTAGATAAGCAACACATACCTGGATCAAATACATCATCATGTGTCTGACTAAAACATGCAAAAAGTTTCCTACTTCTTTTTAGCATTATATCCATTAAGAGAAACAAAAGCAAAGAAGTTTTGTTCATAAGAGGCCACAGGTAAGAATTTTATGAAATCGTCATGGAGAAAATTGCACCCAAAATAGCTCTTTGATGCATTTGCTATGGGAACTTGGCCACATTATTAGCTTCTGTGAGACTCAGCTGTTTGTTTTCATTGCTAATGTAAAAAGTATGGAAAACAATCTATAGCTTGCAGCATTCATTTAAAACCCTTATTATCTGCTGAGCACTATGCTATGTTAGGGAGATAAAAAAGTTTTAACAAAGTCGAATCTTCATTAAATATTATATCCCAGTGAGAGAGATGGACAAATATGTCAACGCCTGCAAGAAAGTATGATGTGTGCAGGGTGTTAAAAGTTCACACCTTTCTATGTGTTTAGGAAGGGAGAGCGAAGATCTGCCATCAGACTAGTCCAAGAGAACTGTAAAAAATGAGGCTTACATTGTGCTTTGAAAGATGGACTGGAGTTAGTTGGATGAAAGGGACATGTGTGTTTCGGGAAGGAGCACGTTCAATGGCATAGAGGCATAAGATGACAGAGATTGGTGATAAATGAGGCAAAGCAGCAGGCACCAGCCAATTATAAAGGTTTTATGTTCTAAGCTAAGCATTTTAAAATGGTAACAATGTACTGCTTTTGAAATATTTAAAGCACATTTGCATTTGAGAAGATTTATTTGGTTATGTGTGGAGGATGGGTGAATGTTCTTGAAAACAAGAAAAAGAAATGCAATTGAGAGTCAAATCTGGATATTTAGATAGAAATAGTGAATGAAATAAGACAACTAGAGACAGTGGAAAAGGAGAGAAGATGAAGCTGCAAACTTTAACAAGAAGGGATATAAACAGGAATTGATGGATGATCAGGTGTATGACTGAGAGGGAGGGGAAAGAAATTCTGAATCTCTGGGCTGGCCAACTGCAAAAGTAGGGAAATTGATGAACATGGCAAAGCAGGGAGAGGATATTTCAGAAGCAGATCATCTTCAGGTCTATACACACTTAGTTTAAGTTTTGACTGAGAAAACTCAGTGTAGATACCAGAAGGTAAATACCAGAAGGTATCTACACTGGCTCAAAGGATAGACCAGAATTAGATTTGGAATTACTGGGAGTTTTGGTATGTATTAGTCAAAAAATTATTCAGATGGAGTTATCCAGAAAGAACATATAAGTCAGCCAGAGTATAGTTTTTGAACATTTCTAAATGAATAAAGATACAATATTTATGTGCTTGTTAAAAAATAAGAATACTGTTTTAAAAATTACATGTATAGTCTCAAATGATTATCAGAGAAAGCAGAGCTCTGGGAGCAATGATGGATAAAAGACAAACAGAAATGTTGCACAGATTTTATGTGACGATTAATTTTAAAACCTTGATTTATATAGTAGTCAATGCTAAAAATGTTCACTATTTGTCATGTGTACTTTGGCATATGTAATTATATATAACAAAATATATAACAATATATAATGCAATATATGAAATTTTGTGTTCAATATTTAAGTAAGTATATATATGGTATGTGTACTCACACGTGTGCACATGTATGTATATCTAGATTTAGATATAGATATAAATAATTACTAGATTCCTACAGATCTAGAGTACAGGATAACTCTAAAAGAAACAGCCTGGCCTGGCACGGTGGCTTACATCTATAATCCCAGCACTTTGGGAGGCCGAGGTGGGGGGGGGAGGGGGATAACCTAAGGTCAGGAGTTCGAGACCAGCCTGGCCAACATGGTGAAACCCCATCTCTACTAAAAAATACAAAGATTAGCCAGGCGTGGTGGCGAGCTTCTGTGATCCCAGCTACTAGAGAGGCTGAGGCAGGAGATTCACTTGAACACAGGAGGCAGAGGTTGCAGTGAGCCGAGATTACACCATTGCACTCCAGCCTGGGTGACGAGCAAAACTCCGTCTCAAAAAAGAAGAAGAAGAAGAAGAAGAAGAAAAAAAAAACAGCTTTCTTGAATGGTTATTCAATAAATAATATATGTAGATTTTTAAAATGTTTCCATTTTCATGATAAAATGAAAGAAAATGATTTAATAGCAAATTGAAAATATGCCATTTCATTACATTAGCTAACTCAGTTTTTTCTACCTTTACTATTGTAGTCTCCAAATTGTTTTGATTCATTTCTCTCAAGTGGAATCTTCCCTTTCTCCACTGTATTTCATCTACCTCAAACATCTTTGAAACATATATTGGCATAAAAATTCAATTGATCAGAACAAGTGTCAGGCTACATCTGAGCTCATTTTGCAGAAGATAAAAGAAATATCTGGCATAAATAGAAGTTAATATTATATTCTTAAAATACTTTGTATTTGGCTTAAAAAAAATTGAAATAAAGTGTTTCCCAGATTCTATAATATACCGTGATGACTTTTCATTATATTTGCAGAATGAATAGAATAAAAGAAATTGTATTATATAAGTGCCTTTCATGTGTACTGAATGAAGATTTACTGCATGATAAACAACAAATGATTGTTTTATGATCTAATAGCCATAGACATCTGAGCACACAGCTTCAATAAATGTGTGATGAAGCCAGGCCGCCTGAAGTCTTCAATTAAGGAAAAAAAACATAGCCTTCAGGTCATGTGGGGAGAATAGAAAACTGCATTGCAATTAAGGTTTCCACTGGGAGAAATAGCTCAATCTAATTTCATTTATAAATAACAAAAGGAACAATGATAGCAATTTATCATCAGTCAGTGCCAAGAAAATACACTGAAGGAGATAACCAGAAAGTTTAAACACAGACTAGTGTGTGTACTGGGTGGGGTGGCTAAACCAAAACTAAGTGTGGCAGGTTTGGGGGGACATTCAAGCCTGCTTATAGTTTCATTCTCACTTTTAAAAATCAAAAATTTTGGCCAAGCACGATGACTCACACCTGTAATCCCAGCACTTTGGGAGGATGGGGAGGGCAGATCACCAGGTCAGGAGTTTGGAGACCAGCCTAGCCAATATGGTGAAACCCCATCTCTACTAAAAATACAAAAATCAGCCAGTCACGGTGGAGCATGTCTGTAGTCCAAGGTACTCAGGAGGCTGAGGCAGAAGAAGCGCTTGAACCCCAAAGGCAGAGGTTGCAGTGAGCCGAGTTCGCACCACTGCACTCCAGCCTGGGCGACAGAGCAAGACTCCGTCTCAAAAAATAAAAAAAATAAAAATAAAAACTTTAAAATTTGTTTCCCACATTTATTGACAAATTAAAACTATGTATATGTAAGGTTCACGAGATGTTGTATGTATACATTTGTGAAATGATTACCACAATCAAGCTAACATATCCATTACATCACCTATTTATCAGTTGTATGTGGGGTGAGAAGAGTTTTTATCTCTGAAAATTTCAAGTACATAATATGTTATTATTAACTATATACATATGTACTGATGTATATAAGGTCTCTACACTTATTTATCTTATAACACAAAGACTGTATCTTTTGACCAATATCTTTTTCCCCCACCCCCTCCATCCACTGGTAACTAACCATCAATTTACTTTCTGTTTCTATGAGCTCAACTTTTCTCGATTCCACATGTAAGTAAAATCATGCCGTATTTGGCTGTGTCTGGCTTATCTCACTTAGCATATCTTCTAGGTTCATCCATGTTATCGCAAATGGCAGGATTTTCTTCCTTTTTTAAGGCTGAATAATATTTCATTGTTTATACATAGTACAATCTATTTATCCACTCATCCATAAACAGAAACTTAAGTTGTTTCCATATTGTGGCTACTGTGAATAATGCTGCAATGAACCTGGGTATACAGATAGCTTTTGGGGATAATTAATTACCTTTGCATATACACCCAAAAGTAGATTTACTGGACATATTCTATTCTATTTTTATTTTTTTGACAAACTCCATATTTTTTCTGCAATGGCTTTACCTATTTACATTCCCACCAACAGTGATTCAGAGTTCCCTTTTTATTACATCCTTGGTAACATTTGTTATTTTTTGACTTTTTGAGAATAGCCATAACAACAGGTGATTAGTGATGTTATATGCCTATTGGACCTTTTCAATGTCTTCTTTGGGGAACTGTCAATTCAGGTCATTTGTCCATTTTAAAAATCAGGTTATTGGGTTTTTTTGCTATTGAGTTGTATAACTGGCTTATGTGTTTTAAATATTAGCCTCTTATCACATGGATATGTGGTTTGTTAATATTTTTCTCCCATTCCATAAGTTGCTTTTTCATTCTCTTAATAGTTTCTTTGGCTGTGCAGAATTACTTTAGTTTGATGCAGTCCATCTTGTTTATTTTTGTATTTGCTGCTGGTACTTTTGGTAATGTGCCCCAAAAATCATTGCCAAGATCAATTTCAAGGACCTTTCCTCCTATATTTTTTTCCTAGGAGTTTCACAGTTTTCAGTCTTGTGTTGTAGTATTTCATCCATTTTGTGTTAATCTTTATGTTTGGTCTAAGATAAGGATCCAATTTCATTCTTCTGCATGTGGATTTCCAGTTTTCCCAACACCATTTATTGAACAGACTATTCTTTCTCCATTGTCTATTGTCAGCTTTGTAGAAAATGAGTTGACTGTATATGTGTTGGTTGATTTATGAACTCTATTCTGTTCCATTGGTCTATGTGTCTGTTTTTATGCCAGTGTCATGCTATTTTGATTGCTATGGATTTGTAATATAATTTAAAATCAGGAAGCATAATGCCTTCACCATTTTTCTTCTTGCTCAAGATTGCATTAACTATTTGGGGTCTTTTTGTGGTTCCACACAACTTTTAAGCTATTTCTTCTATTTCTGCTAAATGACTCATGAATACTCATTAATTCCTTTGATTAACTAGAGATTTGAAGAAATTTCACAGTTACTGTGAGCATCATTATGTGTTTCGTATAAGAAAGCAATGTATTTAGTCTTATCAATTTTACGTTCCAAAATTCTCCATTATTTTCTTATATACACTTTTTAAATGTTTAAAGAATGTACAATCTTTAATCACAGTCTGCCTTAAACAATATAATACCTTTTTACATGTAGTGTATTATACCATACAACAAAACATTTCTACCACCACACAATTTCTACCTTCTATACTTTTTGGTATTACTGATAGAAGTTTAACTTTTACATGTTATAGACACACAATGCATTGCTATTAATTTTGCTTTAACAGACAATTAACTTTTAGAAATACTAACATTTAAAAAAAAATCCATCTCTACTTTGATATTTACCATTTTCAGCTCCATTACTTGTATAGATAGATTTAAGTTTGTGTGTGGTTGGTTGGTTGGTTTTGAGACGGAGTTTCGCTCTGGTTATCCAGGCTGGAGTGCAATGGAGCAATCTCGGCTCACTGCAACCTTCACTTCCCGGGTTCAAGCGATTCTCCTGCCTCAGCCTCACAAGTAGCTGGCATTACAGAAATGTGCCACCATGCTCGGCTAATTTTTGTAATTGTGGTGGAGACAGGGTTTCTCCTCGTTGGTCAGGCTGGTCTTGAACTCCTGACCTCAGGTGATCTGCCCGCCCTTGGCCTCCCAAAGTGCTGGGATTTCAGGCGTGAGCCACCGCGCCCAGCAATTCACGTTTTTTTTTACTAGTGTCACATTCTTTCTGCCTAAAGAAGTTTCATTAATTTTTTTTTTGTAATGTGGGTCTACTGGTCTCCTTGTTTTTCTTCTCTGAAAAGTCTGTTTTTCTCCTTCAATCTTTGAAGATAGGAAGAAAAAAATAAGAAAAACTACATATAGAATCTGGGTGGGTTATTTTTTTCTTTCAGCATTAAATGTTTCAGTCCACTGTCCTCTTGCCGAGAAGGCTGTTGTGTGTGTTTTTGTTTTTTTTAACTGTTGTATTAAGTTCAGGGGTACATGCGCAGGTTTGTTACATGGATAAACTCAAGTCACAGGGTTTGTTGTACAGAATACTTCTTCACTCAGGAGTTAAGCCTACTACTCAATAGTTATTTTTCCTGATCCTCTCCATTCGCCTATCCTCCACCCTGAGGTAGGCCCCAGTGTCCATTGTTTCCCTCTATGTGTCCATGTTTTCTCTTCATTTAGCTCCTACTTGTAAGTGATAACATGTGTCTATCACATTTTTTTTATCCAGTCTACCACTGATGAGCATTTAGCTTGATTACATGTCTTTGCTATTGTGCATATTGCCGCAATGAACATATGCATTCTGGTGTCCTTATGATAGAACAATTTATATTCCTTTGGATATGTATCCAGTAGTGGGATTGCTGGTTAGAAGGGTAGACCTGTTTTTAATTTTTTGAAGAATCGCCACACTGCTTTGCACAAAGGTTGAACTTATTTACAATCCTACCAATAGTGTATGTGTTTCTTTTTCCTCCACAACCTCACCAGCAACTATTTTGGTGGGTGTTTTTGGTTTTTTTTTTTTTTTTTTTTGGCATTTTAATAATCCTGACTGATGTTAGATGATACCTCATTGTAGTTTTGATTTGTATTTCTCTAATGAACAGTGATGTTGAGCTTTTTTTTCACGTTCTTGTTGTCTGCGTGTATGTTTTCTTTTTATCTCTGTTTCTCCATGTGTAATGTGCCTTTTGTCTCTGTCTACCTTTAAGGTTTTCTTTCTCCCTCTGTGTTTTGGTTTTGAACACTTTGAATATGTTGTGTCTAGGAGTTTTTAATTTACTCCTTTGCTATTTAAAAAATAGTTTGCTTGATGTTCTCTGATCTTTGTTAAATGATGGTTTCATGTGTCTCTCATTATTTTCATATGAATATCACTTATTATTTCTTCAGATACTACTTCTGCCTCATTATCTTTCTATTCCTTGTGGGATTTATTTACATGTATGTGGGACCATCTGATATAGACCAGTGCCAATATATTCTATTATTTTCTTTTACACTTTACTTTCCCTTTATGTTTTAGTTTGAATAATGTCTATTGTCATTTCCTCAGTGTCACATGTTTTTCAAACTTCATCAACATTTCTTCAAGTTCACTGATTTTTTTCCTCAGCTGCATTGAGTGTTTGCCAAACCTGTTGAAATATCATCATCTTTCTTACCATGATTTTTCTTGTTTACATTTTCATTTTACCTTTTGTCATGTTTTACTCTCTCTGCTGAAAATCTTCATCTGTTTTTGCATGTTTTTGATTTTTTTTCACTAATGCTTTTAAAAAAATAATCATACTTACTTCAAATTTACTGTTTGGTAGTTCCAAAATCTGGGTCTTATGTACTTCTGGTTCTGTTGGTTGCTTGGTCTCTTGCTAGTGAATTAATGTTCTGAAATTTTCTTATGTCTTTTCTTTTAGGCTGAAAATGACACTGTGGGTAGGGAAGTAGATAAGAAGGTAAATCATATTTACGCATTATTTTTCTCTGCAGGCATTTAGTGGGAGTTAATCTAATGTTAAGCTGGGTGAGGCTTTTTATGGTTGCTGTGGTTACCATTGGTCTATCATAAGCTTCAAATTCCATTAGCACTTACTTTTTGCTTAGGGTTTGGGGTTAGACCACCAGAGACTTTTTTTCAATGTTCCTTTTCTGTCTTCTACTTTTGGCTTTCTCTCTGAGCCTGTGCATTTGAGACGGTCTCTTGCCATGTTTTTGTTATGCCCTTAGTGTTAGACTGCTGTCCTCTATCACTAGATCTCTTCTAACCTCATTGGAGGGTGAAATGTAGGTGTACACCATCTACTGTCCTATTTCAGTCTCAATCTTAGGCAAGACATGCGTTTAAGATTTTTAGAGTCTGGTTTTCTCAGTGATCTTGTCATTCCTTCAGCACAGAAGACGTCTAATGTTCTAGATTAAATGTGATTTCCTGTGCCTTCCCCAAAGGTAGCAGGCTTTTTCTTTTCCCTCTCTCCAAATATGATAAATCTTCATTAGTGTCCTGCAAAGGTACATGACAAGGTTTGCTGCCCTTTCCTCAGTGGGATAAGGCTCCCCCTCTTCCACCCAACACCAAAGCTTTTATTCCTTAAGAAAGTGAAATCTGTACAGGGTTTTGTTTCCCCGAGGAGGAACTCTTTCCCTCCACAGGCCTATACCACTGGAACACTTTCTCTCTCACTACCTTGCTGCTAATCTTTCTTGTGAGCACCCAGTGAGATTCAAAAATAGCCTGCAATTGAATGTGAACTTCCCTTCTGTCTAATATTCTCAGGCTCGGGCATTCAGCCTCTAATAATCTGTTTGAGAAGTTAGGGGATAACTCCAGCTTTGTTCTTTTTGTTCAAGATTGTTTTGGCTATGTAGGGCCTTTTGTAGTTCTATAATAATGTAAGGATTTTTTAAATTCCTGTTAAAAATGACATTGGAATATTAATAAGGATCATAATGATCTGTAGATCACTTTGGGTAGTATGTACATTTTCACAATAGTAATTTTTTCAGTCCATGAGCACTGGATACTTTTCCATTTATTTGTATCTTCTTTAATTTCTTTCATCTGTGTTTTATGTTTTTCAGTATGCAGGCCTTATACCTCCTTGGTTAAATTTATACCTAAGTATTTAATTTTTGTTGTTATTATAAATAAGATTATTTTATTATTTTTTCAGATGATTCTTTATTAGTATTGGAAATACTACTGCTTTTTGTATGTTGATTTTGTATCCTGCAAATTTACCGAATTCGTTTATCAGTTCTACCAGTTTTTGATATACTCTTAGGGATTTTCTATATGTAAGACCATCGTGTCAGCAAGTAGAGAAAATTTCACTTCTTCCTTTCTTATTAGGATTCCTTTTCTTTCTCTCGACTAATTGTTCTGGCTAGGACATTCAACATTATGTTGAAAAGAAGTGGTGAGAGTGGGCATCCTTGTCTTGTTCCTCATCTTAGAGGAAAACTTTTCAAACTTTCACCATCGAGAATGATACTAACTATGAGTTTGTCATACATGACCTTCATTGTGTTGAGGTATATTGCCCCTGTATCTAAACTGTTGAGATTTTTCTTTTTTTTTTTTTTTGGTGAAAGGACATTAAATGTTTTCAAATGCATTTTCTGCATCTTTTGAGATAATTATTTGATTTGTATCCTTCCTTTAATTGATGTGGTGTATGGCATTTCTTGATTTGCATATGTTGAAACATTCTTGCATCCAACAGATAAATCCCACTTGAGCATGATGAATGGTTTTGTAAATTGGCTGTTGAATTTGGTTTACTAACATTTTGTTGGGGATTTTTGCATCTGTGTTTATCAGGGATGTTGATGTTTCGTTTTCTTTTTTCTGTGTGTGTGTTCTTGTCTGCTTCTGGTATTAAGGTAATGCTGGTCTTGTCAAATGAGTTTGGAAGTATTCTCTCCAGTTCAATTTTTTGGATGAGTTTAGATGAACTAGAATTATTTGAATGATTTCAAACCATAAAGTAACTCTCATCAAAACAACAAGGTACTGCAGTGAAAACAGACACACAAAATGGAACAAAATAGAAAGCCCAGAAATAAACCCACACATTTACAGTCAATTAGTTTTTGGCAGAGTTACCAAGAACAAACAGCAGAGAAATGGTAGTCTCTTTGATAACTGGTGTGAGGAAAACTGGATATCCACATGCAGAAAAATGAAAAAGTACTCTTGTCTATTACCACATCAAAAAATCTACTCAATATAGATTAAGATTTAAAACCGTAAGCTTCACAACATTGGTATAGGCAACAAGTTTTTGGATATGACCCCAAATACATAGGCAACAATAGCAAAAATAGACAAACGAGATGCCATCAAACTAAAGAGCTTCAGTGTAGCGAAGGAAACAACAAAGAAAAAGACAAGCCACAGAATAATAGAAAATATTCGGACTCCATCCATCTGATAAGGTATTAATATTCAAAATATAAAAACAACCATAACAATAGCAAGAAAATAAACAACCCAATTAAAAAATGGGTGGAGGAGCTAAACAGAGTTCTCAAAAGATATACAAATGGCAAACAGGTACAATTTAAAAAGTGCTCAGGATCACTAATCATGAAGGAAATGCAAACTAAAACCACACTGAGATATTGCCTCATACCTGTTAGAATAGCTTTTTTTGAAAAGATGAAAGATAACGAGTGTTGGTGAGGAGGTAGGGAAAATGGAGCTCTTATACTTTGTGTGTGGGAGTGTAAATTAGTAACATCATTATGGAAAATGGTATGGAGGTCCCCCAATAAAAAAAAAAAAAAAAATAGAACTACCACAATCCTACCTTCATCCTGCTTCCAGTTAAGTAAACTGGGCCTGTGCTTATGTCATATCTATCCTTTCTGAAATTTTAGGCTAATTGTATATCTGTGACTTTAGCTCCCTGTAAGTTCAGGAAAAACCATGATTTTGTAAAATATCTAGAATTGTCTTGATAGTGTGATGACATAGGATGCGTGGCAATGTTCTTTAGAGCTTTCTATACACTAAGCAAAAATCAAAAGATATTTTGCAAGTAGTATGTTTTTTATAATAGCCATTAAGACAATAATAAGGCCGGGCATGGTGGCTCACACCTTTAATCACAGCACTTTGGGAGACCAAGGCAGGCAGATCATGAGGTCAGGAGTTCAAGACCAGCCTGGCCAACACAGTGAAACCCCGTCTCTACTAAAAATGCAAAACATAAGCCAGGTGTGATGGCGAGTGCCTCTAATCTCAGCTACTTGGGGGGCTGAGGCAGGAGAATCACTAATAATAAATATTATAAGTTTAATTTTAAATCCCAAAATTATCAGAGTCCAGGTCAAACCTTATTAAAAAAGATAGAATCTAAGGCCAGTGTAACTTTCAACATCTATAATTATATATTTTTGTAGAAATACTGTTATGACTAAAAATAGTTGACGGGTTTGTGTACTATAAAATGATAGATTTTAAGTACTTTATTTCTGAAAAAATATTTTAATTAGAAGGGGAATTTATGTTAAATGAAGTTTAAAAGAGAAGTATAATCAATAAACTGTGCTTCCCATACCCTCATTGATTGTGGGTAAACTTCAAGAATATTTTTGAATTACAGTTCACACTAAAGAAGGATGACTTAGATTTTCTTCCACCACTTAGTGAGCGTTAACAATATTTCTTCTGTATTTACTTATTTGTCAATAGCATGTCTAGGACATTTCTGTCAAAAAGGTGGTCCTCAGAATATCAGTATGACTTCAGTGGGAGCTTATTAGAAATACTGAATCTCAGGCCTCATTTCAGACCTGTATCACAATTTGTATTTTAATAAGGTTCTTAGTTGATCTATATATACATTATATATGTATATGTATATAATGTATATGACATACATTAGCTTTTAATATTTGACTAGTACTTTACTTGACCCTCAGTCTACTTTAATCACTGGTCAAATATTAAAAGCTAATGTATGTCACAGGTGTTATGGCCATAATGGAATGTTTGATGAGTCACAACAACTTAGAAGGCACAGATTCTTTTCATTTTTTTAAACTCAGTGTGACCCAGCACAGCGAAATACACCTTTCCACTGATAACACCTTCTTAACAAGGGTTTCTCAGAATAAAAGGAAAGAAAAAGAAAACAGATTTTCTGAATTCAATCAATGAATTTGCTTTCTCTGAGTTGAATGATTCATCATGTTCTATAAAAGGTAGCCATAGAGATATATTAGCAAGTATGAATGTACCTCCTGTGTAAGAGATATAGGACGGCAATGGCAAGTCCTTGTCAAAAACTCAAATTGCTTCACCATTTTTTTTCTTCTAAAAACTTACTGTAGGCCAGGTGTGGTGGCTCATGCCTGTAATCCCAGCACTTTGGGAGGCCAAGGCAGGTGGATCACCTGAGGTAAGGAGTTCAAGACCAGCCTGGGCAACATGGTGCAACCCTGTCTCTACCAAAAATACAAAAATAAACTGGGCACAGTGGCACATGCCTGCAATCCCAGCTACTCAGGAAGCTGAGACAGGAGAATCATTTGAGCCTGGGAAGAGGAGGTTGCAGTGAGCCGAGATTGTGCCATTGCACTCCAGCCTGGGCAACAGAGTGAGACTGCATCTCAACAAAACAAAACAAAACTTACTATAAATATGTTCAAACATACAAATTAAGTATAATAGTCATGAAAGAATATCACCAATACCTAATTTAAGATATGAAATAATGGATAAAAATGTTATATTTATTTAGTGTGCTTGCATGCATTGAAAAGTATAATTAACAATGTTTTTCCTTTATTATATTGTAACTCATGATGGCTTGGTATGGAATTAAAAATTATATAGACTCGCTAAGTTGTGTTTTAGATTGAATTGTCTTTTACTTTTCTCTGAAACAGTTTATATGTATGTATGTGTGTGTGTGTGTGTGTGCATGTGTAGTGTTATAAAATTATATATACAGTTTGTTAAATATATAAAATAAGTTATACTTTGTATTTATATACATATATACACACACATACTATATACACACAGACACACAGACACACATAAATATTCTCATTCACACACACAGTATATATATGCAGAGTCTCCAGAAAACCCAGGCTAATACAAGGATACACTCTCAAAGTATGCACTATCAGAAGTATCACTGCCTGCAAAAGGCAATGCCAAATAACGTATTTCTGTCTTAGCATAGGCATTGGAATTTGCAAACACAGTTCTATCTTTAGACACATTTGGGTTTGAATTAACAAAACATAGGCAGTCTGGGAAATTAATTTTATAAAAAGTTTATGATTTGACAGTTTGCCTGAGCAACTAAGAGATAAGCAAGAAATTCCTCTTTAGAAGTAATTACATTCTAGACTTAAAGTTGCCTTTGATGGACACAACATGAATCCAAGCAAAATAAAAGAGAAAAACCCATATGTTTGATATGACAAAAGGGACAGAACTAAGGTGATACTAAGGTGATACAGTGGGTAAAGGACAGCGTTTTCAACCAAGAGGGGTGGAACAGATGCTTATGTACACAACTAAAAACAGAAACTCAATCCTTGACCCTTACTTTGCAGCATGTATAGTAATTAACTCCAAATGGATCCTAGACCAAAGCTTAAAATCTTAAACTGTAAAATGTCTACAATAAAAGGATACAATTTTTGTGACCTTATATAAAGCAAGGATTTGGGGGATTGGGCACAAAAATACACAAATTATTAAAAGATCAGTCAACTTCAAAGCTTCAAGGAGCTCTTCAAAATACACCACAAGAAAATTAAAAGGCAAGTCACGGACAGGAAGAAAATATTCTTAACACATTGCATTGACAAGGACTGGAATCTGGAATATGTAAATAACTATTATAACTCATGTCAAAAATAGTTCAATTTCTAAAAGTGTAAAATATCTGAAGTGACAGTTCAAAAAAGACTATTCATGCAGCTAATATATACCTTAAAAGATGTACAATATATTATTTATCAAATAAATGCAAATTAAAATCATTATGTGATGTCACTACATATCCACTAGAGTAGGCACAATTAAAAAGACCAAATATACTCAGTGATGGCAGGGATTCAGAGCAACTGGGACTACAATACTTTGATAATTGTAATGTAAAATGACATTGTCAGTTTGAAAAGCATGTTGGAAGTTTCTCAGGAAATTTAAAACGTACTTATTTCATTACCCAACAGGTCCATTCCCACATATTTGCCCAAGAAAAATGAAAACATGTATTAACTCAAAGATCAACAGCTTTTATAGCAGTTAGCAAGAATGTACCTGTCTATTAACTAATGAATGATCAAACAAATATTCCTGTAGTGGAATACTACTCTGAGATACAAAGAAACCTATTACTGATACTTGCAACAACATAGACAGACTTGAAAATCATCATGCTGAATAAAAATCCAGACACACAGGAACATATAGCTATGACTCATTTATATTAAACTCAAGAGATAAAAGCCAAGCATAATAGTGGTAGCCTTAGGTGAGGTATGAAGGTCACTGAAGATTGGAGCAAGGGAGATTTCAGATGATAAATATTTTATATCTTAATTGTGGTTGTATTTACAAAAGTGTATATATTTGTTAAAACAATTTTATTTTGTCATTTTAATTATTTTCCACCACATTATTTTTTAAAGTGAGTACTAAGTTTAAATATCAGATTACATTCAATTTAAAGGAAAAAAGTAAATTGTAAAATAGATTTGAAAAGTGTCGAGAATGCAGAAATATGTACAAAAAGGAAATATATATATATATATTAAGACAATGGTAAGAACAATGGTGAAAAAACTTCCAGGAAAAGAATTGGAAAAAACAAATATGGGCTATTAAATCTCTGAAGCGTTAATGACTAAAAATCAATGGAAGATATAAACCCTTAGACACAAGAAGAACACATTTCAAACAAGATATAAATCTATACTCAAACATATTGAAAAAAATCTGTAGAATGTCAGAGACTAACAGAAGATCTTAAAAATATCAATGGAGAAAGAGAACCTTCCGGTAAAAAAATAAGAAAGCAGTGAAAAACGTTATAGAAATTATTCCCAGCACCATCTTAACAGCAACAATGAATATTTTGGCATTTTGTCTCCTTTATTATAATATAAATTCTAAACCTCAAGAAAGTACATTTCGGGCTTGGAAGTATTAATAAAAATAGAAGAACAGAGAGAAGAAGGCTAAATTTAAATAGAAGAAACATGTTCTTTTTCCAAATTGAATTAGCTCTGGCAAGATTGTACAGTATAGCTTTTAAAAAAACTTTACATCTCGGGTCAGAAAACATATGTACGAATAACTATGTTGATGGAAAATAAGTTGGTATACCCTGCCAAGTCAACTCCTCTGGCTCTATCGAAGAAAGCAGAGAGTTACAGAGTATTTAGAAAAATGAGGTGGTATATCTCTGGCACTACAAACCTCAGCTAATCCATGACAAAAATGAATACATTGCCTTCCTCTCAAACTTGCTTCTCCCCTCAGTGAAACATTTTGCAAAACAACACAACTGTTCATTTAGTTAAGCAAGAAGATTATGAAACTTACTAATTTTTTCTGGCCCCTCATCTACCTTTATTCATAATGGCTGCTGTATCCACCTGTGTAATGGGTCGCAAACTCTTTTTTCTTTGTTTTTCCTCTCCATTCCCATTTACATTGCTTTATTTGACATTTTGGCCTATTTCAATTAGCAATATATTATTTTATAACTTACTTTTTACCATAATATTTATTGTACTTTCAAAATGAGTTTTCTGAATTAAAATATGACCATTTAACCCACATAAAATATCTTATGGCCTTATAATGTGTGCAAAATAGAATCAAAATCTGTAGTATATTTGATCATATTCACTTATGTTTAAATTGCTTTAATTACCAATATACTGGGGTTTGGTTTGTCCCATTTTGGAGCTTATTCATTGTCCTTTAGAGCATTAGATTTCCTTACTGTGATTTTTACTGGAGAGTGTATCTTTTGTATTTGTCAGATTTACAATGAAATTTAAAACATATCAATAAAATTAAGAGTGTAGACAGACATATAAGTCTTAAATATATGATCTGAACATATATTTTAAATGTAGGTCTTAAATATATATATCACTTTTTCAAATCATGCAGAAATACTTGGCCATGTGAACACATTTGTATGGCCGTTGTCAGGGAATGACCCTTTTAAGTGAAGTTCTCTTTTCAGCTTTCCCTTACCCATCTCTGCCTGGGATGGGTACTAAGACTTCTAAAAGTAGAGCCAGTCGAGTATAATACTTAGCAGATGTGTTTCTGGAAGGACACTGCCGGTGTTCGAATGTGCCATTTATTAGCTGTGTGACTTTCATTGAGTTACTGAAACTTTGTGTTTATAGTTCTTATACTTGTATCAATAACAGCACCAAATCCATAAATAAGGTGATCTGAAGGAAAAGTGAGCGAACATATCTAAAACAATCAGAATAGTGCCTAGAAAATAGTTACTGCTCAATAAATGTTCATTATCATCACTATTATAACTTAAAATGTTATGCATAACAAATTCATCAATCACTTGGTATGGGTAAGAAAAGTGCATTTTTCAAGACTTAAATGGACCCAAACATTTACATCCTACAAATCTGCTGCAGGGAAGTAGTAAGGATACATTGCAGCAATGGAAGGAATAAATTAAGAAAAGGGAAGACTGAGGTCCCAAAAAGAGCGGTTCCATGGTAGAAATACGCCACAGAATGGCAGGTGATTGGCTAAGAATACAAAACCACAGTGGAGGAGAAAAATTGAAGGTGAAGAGAGGGAAGTTCTGGCCAATAAAGAAGACTCAATAGGACTTCATTAGCTGGACAGTTTGTGAAAATAACTGGCTATTATAAAGCCATGTATTTCATGAAAAAAGAATCTAAATTATTATATTAAAACAGTATATAAGACCTATTTCTTAAATATATTCTATGTTTCACAGTGAAAACTTTTGCATAAATATAATAATGTAAACTCTTGATCATGTTTTCTTATCATTAGACAAAAATTAAAGATATTGCTATGTAGTGTTCAAAGGACAGAACGTAAATCATTAACCTGGAAAATATAGCATTACAATAAAGATTGCAGCTATCTAGAGGTGGAAGCAACTTAAGAGAGGAGTAATGTTTATAGTGCCTTCATAATAAGTCAAGTGATAATTAATGGAGTAAATATATTTGCCAAACTATTTAAGAAAATTAATGCAGCAGATAGAGTAATTAAAACAGGGATATATACATGGTGGGAAGACGTTTGGTTGTAAGGTCAAATAAATGAGCAAAGTTCTCATATATTGTAAATAGCTATTATCTGAAATTCATAAATTAAAATATATGAGAAAGCGTATTAAGTATTGATGTAGTGGTAAGTGACAGAAGAATGACCTAAAAGAGACAAGGGAGCTTGCCTGGGGAACAGCAGTAGGAATTGGTAGATGTTGATAGTGGGAGGAAATGGAGTGCTTTTCTTAACGCTATTTTATTTTTCGTCTTAGAAATGTAAATATATTGCATTAATAATAACAGTAAAGATAATATATTAAATGATAAATACATTTAATAACATACAAAAACATGTTTAGCCATACTAGGAATCAAATAATTACAAAGTTTAAAAAATTACATGGGATTCTTATTTTCTTTCAAGTTAGACAAAAATTTTAAATTTTGGTATGAATAAGAGCCTACAAGTGATAAGATGGGCATACAATGCTAGTGAAACTGTAATTTTAAAAATTTATATTTTATAGCAAACTAACATTAAATGTTAAGTATTTTTAAATTCACTCTTTGTGGAAATCTGTTCTAAGTAAATAATCAGAAATTTAGACTAAATTAGAATACAAATATTAATAATTGAAAATTAATTACATATTGCACCTGCAATTTTAAAATGCCTGTCTTGATTTGAAAATGAGAATTATATAAAATATTACACAATCAAGAAATTTAGATTATGCATTTAGAAAGTGAACTGCATTAATAAATTAGTTTAAAATAATAAAAACCAAATCAATGAACAATTTGCCAAATTTTCAAAATTATCAACCCTTCTCTATTCATAATATTTGTAATGAAAAAAATAAAATTATGTGATCACAGGCTAATTATATTTGTTTTGTGCAAAGGAAGTTATTTGGGTAGATGATGTGTTTCCAGCATGTGCTCAAGCCATAGGAAATTTTTATTCATCTATTCATTGTAACTATGCAGTAGACTATATAATCTCATAAGGAAAAATAATTGACTATTTTGTTCTCACAGCTAAATTCTCAGGATCCAGCAAAGCAACTCTCATAGCAGGAGTTCATGGGCACTTGTTAAATAAATGAATTAATTAATGAAGAACTTAGAACCACTTCTTATTTTTGCTGTTGGGTTTAGCAGAATATTTTCTGACCAGGGAAACAAAGATATGGTCATGTGATGTACTGTACCACACCTGTAAGATCATAAGGGCCATCTATTGTATTCAAAATATTCTTTGTGTGGCTGGATTTCCTTGATTAAGTCACTCTAGTTTTACAGGCTGAGGCAGCCATGAAAATGTTAGGATCCAAGAATTTACTGAAACCTGGGTTAAGTAGATGACATTTCCACAATCCCTGGGCTGGATGGGAATATGAACCAAATTTTACATATATCTACATGTAGCTGTAACTAGCATAGAAGTGTCATATTGGTCTCAGTTTAAAGGTCATAAACACTTTCCTAATCTTCAGAATAGCTTTCTAAGAAATTAACATCTTCATTTTATTTTCCGAGCCATTCAAATTCTGAACACATTTAATAATTTTATTCAGCATTTTTGGCATATTCTACTGAGACATTAGCAATTTTATGAAACTGTTATGTTGAGATCAGAAAATTAAAGAAGTAGACTCAGTGGAATATAGAACAAAGAAAATATAGAACCTGTTTAAGCAAGATTGATCTAGGAAGGCTTTGATTGTGAGATGAGACAGAAAAACAAGATGACTAATGCACCTTATGCTAATCAGTTTTATTTGTAGTCACATATTGTATATTTACTAAATTCTCCATCTAAAATAAGTTAGAATATTAAAATAAATATCATAGATATATTTTGTTTACTTAGAATATTGAGTTTCATCATGGTACATATATATTTGAAAAGTCATAATGTCAGAACTTTATATTTATCAGAAGACTCTTTTCATAGCCCATGGTTTTTTTCTTTTCTTTTTCCAAGAGAGTTAATAAAAAGCAAGAGAAAATTCACTGCAGCTGAGAAAAAGCAAACAGCTGGTACATAAACATGATTATAGATTCATTAGATCATGAATATATATCCACACTTACCTGCCATTCCAAGGTGAGAAAACTTTTAGTTATTGTCGAGGCCATAGTGTTGCAAAAGCTCATTGGACTTGAGACTGCTTAAAATATTGTAAGTAAGACATCTAAGGTAATCTTATGGGGAAAAGGGAGACAAATGTAGCTGAAGCCAAGAAGAAAATAGAGCTACCCATATGGCTCTATGAAACCACTGCCAATAAAATATATTCTCAGCAAATATAATTGCTTTTATTATAGGGATTGACTATAATTCTAAGTACTATGAAAACAACTCTCCTTTGTCTAGAAGTAGTCTAAGAAAACACTACTTTTCCTCTGGTCCAATATTAAGCCCACACCCATAGATCTTATGTATCATATGTAGTGATAAGATCTGAAGAAAAAGAAGAAGCATGTTTGAGTGAACTGATGACAAAAATGACTGAATATGTACTTAAATGCCTATAATCTTTGAAAAATGGGAGAAATATTTTCACATATTTTGCATATAAATTCTATATGCTACAAGAAAAACATTCTGTTAATCAGTAACTAAATTGATTATACAGTGCACCCAGAGATTAATAGAAGACTTTTTTTTTAAATGAAAACTCCCATTAGTGGCAGTTCAAGCAACAGCTGAAATTACCTTTGAGAAAGTTATAAAGCAAATTTCTTCAGAAATTATTTCTTCTTACTTTTCAGTGTTTAAGAATCAACATCATAAAAGAGGTCCCGTATTTGCATTTTAACATTTGCATAATGCAAATACCTAACAATTTCATGGATTCTAGAAAAATATTATTTTAAAAATACCATGTAATATTTTTGAATGAAACTGGCTCTGCCTATAAGTTTAACTGATGAACCTGGTTTCAATTCACGCAAATCTGAAACTGTTGCATATTTTCTTAATTATTTGTTTTGCTATCATTGCACATTTTCATTTTATTCTTTAAAATATACGAAATCGAAGAATTCATGTATTAGCCTGTTTTCACACTGCTATAAAGAACTACCTGTAACTGGATAATTTATTAAAAAAAAAAAACGGGGTTTCATTGACTCACAGTTCTGCATGACTGGGGAGGCCTCAGGAAACTTACAATCATGGTTGAAGGTGAAGGGGAAGCAAGGCACGTCTTACGTGGTGGCAGGAGATAGAGAAGGAGAAATGCCACCCAATTTTAAACCATTACATCTAATGAAAATTCACTAACTATTTTGAGAACAACAAGGGGGAGGTCTGCCCCCATGCTTGAGTCACCTCCAGCCAGGTCCCTCTCCCAACATGGGATTACAATTTGAGATGACATTTGGGTGGGTACACAAATCCAAACCATATTATTCTACCCCTAGTGCCTCCCAAATCTTATGTCCTCCTCACGTTTCAAAACCAATTATGCCTTCCCAATAGTCCCCCAGAATCTTAACTCATCCCATCATTAACTGAAAAGTCCATTTCCACAGTCTCATGTGAAACAAGGCAAGTTCTTTCTGCCTCTGAGTCTATAAAATCAGAAACTAATTAGTTACTTACAAGATATAATGGGGGGTGAGGCATGCTCCCATTCCAAAAGGGGAGAAATTGTCCAAAAGAAAGAGACTACAAGACCCATGCAAGTCTGAAACAGCAAGGCAGTCACTAAATCTAAAAGCTCCAGATTAATATCCCTTGATTCCATGTCTCACATTGAGGGCATGCTGATGCAAGGGGTAGGCTCCCAAGGCCTTGGACAGCTTTTTTCCTGTGACTCTGCAGGGTACAGCTCCCACGGCTGCTTTCATGGACTGCTGTTGAGTGCCTGTGCTTTTTCCAGGTGCACAATGCAAGCTGTCAGTAGATCTACCATTCTGGGGACTGGAATGTGGTGGCTATCTTCTCACAGATCCACTATGCACTTCCCCAGTGGGAACTCTGTGGGGGGGCTCCAACCCCATATTTCTCTTCTATAATTCCCTAGTAGACATTCTTTCTGAGGGCTCTGCCCCTGTAGCAGATTTCTGCCTAGACATCCAGGCATTTCTATACATCCTCTGAAACCTAGGAATAGTTGAGGTTTGGGAGTCAACTCTCAACTCTTGTCTTCTGCACAGAAAACCCATGAGCCCAACACCAAATTGAAGCTGCCAAGGTTTGGAGCTTGAACCCTCTGAAGAAATGGCCTAAGCTGTACATTGTTCCATTATAGCCACAGCTGGAGCTGGAGTGGCTGGGACACAGGATGTCATATCCTGAGACAGCAAAGAAGAGTGGGGCCCTGGGCCTAGCCCATAAAACCGTTGTTTTTTCTCCTATGTCTCCAGGCCTGTGATGGGAGGGGCTGCCATAAACACCCCCGAAATGACCTGAAGACATATTCCCTATTGTCTTGGTGATTATCGTTCAGCTCCTCATTACTTATGCAAATTTCTGCAGCCTTCAATTCCTCCTCAGATTTTTTTTTTTCCTATCACATGGCCAGGCTGCAAATTTTTCAAACTTGTATGCTCTGTTTCTCTTTCAAATATAAGTTCCAGTTTCAGACCATCCATTAGTGAAGGCATGTGACTGTGTGCTTTTAGAAACAGCTATGACACATCCTGAACACTTTGGTGGTTAGAAATTTCTTGTGCCAGATACCCTAAATCATCCCTCTCAAGTTCTAAGTTTCACAGATTCCTTGGGCAGGGGCAAAATGCCACCAGTATCATGAATAAAATATAGCGAGGGTGACCTTGACTCCAGTTCCCAATAAGTTCCTAATCTCCATCTGAGACCACCTCAGCCTAGACTTTAGTGTCCATATCACTATAAGCATTTTGGTCAAAACCATTCAACAAGTCCCTAGGAAATTCCAGACTTTCCCACATCTTCTTCTCTTCTTCTGAGCCCTCCAAACTGCTCCCACTTCTGCCCATTACCCAAGTTGTTTCCACATTTCAAGGTATCTTTAGAACAGTGCCAAACTCTCCTGATACAAATTTTCTGTGTTGGTCTATTTTCACACTGCTATAAAGAACTACCTGAAACTAGGTAATTTATATTTAGAAAAAAGAGGATTAATTGACTCACAATTCTGCATGGGTGAGGAGGCCTCTGGTAACTTACAGTCATACCAGAAGGCAAAGAGGAAGCAAGGCACATCTTACATGGTGGCAGGATATATAGAGAGAAGGGGGAATTGCCACACACTTTTAAAACATCAGATCTTGTGAGAACTCGCTCATTAGGATGAGAACAGCAAGGAGGAAGTCTCCCCTCAGGATTCAATAACCCCCCACTATGCCCCTCTTCCCACCCATGGGGATTGTAATTTGAGATGAGATTTGGGTGGGGACACAGAGCCAAACCATAGCAATTCACCACAATCCTTATTTAGTTGTATTCTAGCACTGACTCACAGAGGCCCCACACTAAAATCCTTAAGAGAAAGGCAATTTAACTTTCTTCTTATTTTAAACATTTGGCTCCATCTGAATATTTTGTTTCTGGAACACCAGTATCTAAGATATTCATCTGAATATCTTGTTTCTAGAGTACCTTAAGAAAATAATCAGATGAAACCAACAATACTCAAAAACTCTAAGAAAGTGAAGAAATTATTCCAAATGAGAAAAATCAGTTCAGATAATCTGAACTCAAATAGATTTTGTGTTGACCTATATATACAGGATATTTCAAAATTTCCTATCTTAATCTTTAGTGGACATGTTGACACTTCTGCTTTGTTGACCCAAAATATTTAAATTGAGTCATGAAAACAAGTGTTTTATCAAAATAATGCAAACATTTTTAATATTTGGGAAACAATTTGTGCAACAGAATTCATTAAGTGAAAATAATTACCTTTTTCCTTAAGAGCATAACAGCACTTTTTAAATACAATTTTACTCAAAAATGTTTTTTGCCATGTTAACTTTTAGGCACATATTCGATAAGAAGTTAGGGTCAATGCCAATTTTGATGAATTATGGGCTGTACCATTGTAAATAATATTTTTGTTCAAGTTTTCCAAATAATTGTCTATTATTTCTGCGTCACATTTCCATGATTTGTTGTATTTGAAGTGTTCATTCTTCTGTTAATTCATTCTTAAAGTGTTAATTCTGTGGTTAAAGCAATTACCAATTTTAGAATATGTACTTTTAGACATCTTTAATTTGATTTTCTATTGCATTTTTATCCGATTGTGGATTTTTCTTTTTCTTAATCAATTTTTGTGGTTTTCAGATTTAAAAATTATAATAATGGGGATATAAATAATTTCGTATTTATACCAAATTATAGTGAATGAAGCTTTAGAAATGTCTTTTTTATTTCTTTGTAAAATTTCTTATAGTTAGGAATTGAAAATAATTGTTATGTAGTATGTAATATATAAAAAGTCACTCCATATTGCTTTATTTTCTAAATTAGTGTGAGTTACACATTTCTTAAGTACATTTCTCATCAATTTATGATAATATCTATGCCTTACAAGTGATTAGAGGCCAGGCACGGTGGCTCAGGCTTGTAATTCCACCACTTTGGGAGGCCGAGGGGGGCAGATCATGAGGTCAGGAGATTGAGACCATCCTGGCCAACATAGCAAAACCTAGTCTCTACTGAAAATACAAAACTTAGCTGGGTGTGGTGCCACACACCTGTAGTCCCAGCTACTCAAGAGGTTAAGGCAGAAGAATCGCTTGAACCTGGGAGGCGGAGGTTGCAGTGAGCCAAGATTACACAACTGCATTCCAGCTCGTGACAGAGCGAGGCTCTGTCTCAAAAAAAAAAAAAAAAAAAAGATTAGAAAGGTTACAATAATTTCAGAGAACCGAGGCATTCTAATTTTAAAGCAGATGTTGTAGGTCAAAAATAAGCATTAAAAATGGAACAATTAGAACAATTTGATTCTTTTAGAATTCCAACTTATATGTAATTCTGTTCTTGGCTATCTAAAAACAGAATTATCAGTAAAATCGGTCATCTTAGAAATACTGTTTATGGAAAAAAAAAACAGTTCTTTAATTCTAGGTGAGCATTATCTTTATGTCACAGTATCCAAGGATTGCTGCAGTTTTCTACATTTAGGATATACAAAACCAACTAAGTATTGAATATATAAATCAACTCACCAACTACTCATTCATTGAATACTAGACTATCTACAAACTTTGTTTTTGATACATTTTCATTTTGTTTTCTCCTTGGATTTAAATCTTAATTTTTTCTTTGCTATATCATTTTTGTAGCAATATAATTCAGGATATCTCTTTTGTTACTGATATAAAAATGCTATGGATGACTTAAAAGAGATGACACCCCAGGAGTAACAAGCAAACTCAGCACTCAGATCTTTGTTTAGAATAACATTCTTCAATGAAAGGTACTAGGTCTCCTTGGAGAAATGGCTGATTTTTGAACTAGAGCTAGAAACATTCAAAATGAGCCTAGAGAATCTGGTAGTGCCAGAGAGTAAGAAAATGCTCAAAAAATAATAATAATAATAAAAAGCAAAATGCATTGATTGGAGTGTGTTCAAAAGTGGCACAGGAGACAACCGAAGAGCTTCCAATAGTAAATGCTGTAACAATTTGATGAAAAAATAAAGTAGTCGAATAGGATTATAACCCAGATTATAAAATACATATCTATGAATTCATACTAGTGCAAACAAATGACTGAAAAAGAAAGAAATGAGGGAGAAAAGGCAAATCTCTTATGAAAGAATTCCAAATAGTTTATGTAGATAATTGCCTTCAAGAAGGTAAAGCATAATTCTCCACTCCTTAACTGCACACTGCATTACTGATTTTCTTCTGAAGAGTAAATATGGGCATGGTGAGGGTGGAAGAACATAATTTTACAGTGAGAAAACTTAAGAAACACTTTTTCAGCCAGGTGATCAAGCTCAATGTCAACAATTAAATAATGTTGGTAAAGCGCACCCTGGATATTTAACGAAAATGACACTTTAACTCTGCTAGCTTCCTCACAAAACCCCTAATCTCAGTATAATCATGAGAAAAGCATCAGAGAAACTTCAATAAAGGGCACTCCTACAAAATATCTGACCAGTTAAGATAAACTGTTAAGATCAAAAATTACTAGGAAAGTTTGAGAAGCTGTCACAGTCAAGAGGAAGTCAAGAAGCCAGGGCAACTGAAAGCAATGTATCCTAAATGCAACGTTGAGCAATAAAATAACATTAAATAAGAGCTGAGGATACATGAATAAACTGTGGACTTTAATTAGTGACAATGTATCATTGGTTAAATAATTATAATAAATGTACTACATTAGTATAAGAAGTTAATAATAGGGAAAACTGTGTAAGGGTATTTGAGAACTATTTTCTTCTCAATTTTTTCTGTATGTCTAAAACGGTTCTAAAAACTAAAGTATATTACAAATACTATGGCTTACTACCATTAAACATTTTCCCTGTTGTACATATTCTGTAGCCACAACAAAAATTCAAATATTCAACACACAACTAGACTCATGGCCTAATGCTCCATTCACTGAGTAAGATTAGCGGAAGTCATTTTCCAGCTATATCAAGCAATAAGAGCTTTAACAGTGAAACCCTCAGGTACTCTGGATGTCTATTCTCATTTTGTGAAGAGTGCTTACACAGTACTTGTCCATGAGCCATTTAGTTCGCAGAGAGCAAGCCCTGAAAGTATATCCTATCATATCCTATGATAACTTATTCAAGTATTACTTTAAAATTCCACTTATTTGAGACTTCTTTCATCCTACTTGTGAGCAAGATGCAGTAGACTATGACCAGCTGTGACTCCTGCTGAAAACAGAAAAAACATTGATAGAGGAAATCATATTTTTCACATACTATTTTTTTAATTAATAGATTTTATTTCTTAGAGCAGTGTTAGATTTACAGAATAATTAGCAGACCTAGTGTTTCTATATACTCTTTTTCTGCCTGCCCAATTTCTCCCATTATTAACAACTTTTATTAATGTTGGCCTTTTTTTCAATTCATGAAGAAATATTGATACATTATTATGAAAGTTCATAGTTGCCATTGGGGTTCACTTTTTCTGTTGTGTGGGTTTTGCCAAATGCATAGTGCCATGTATCCATCATTACAGAATTATATGGAACAGTTTCACAGCCCTAAAAATTCTCTGTGCTTTGCCTATTCTTCTCTTAACCATTCCCCTAGCCCTACTCCAGACACTGAAAACCATTGATGTTGTTGCTATCACTATAATCTGTTTGTCTGGCGTTTTCAGTATATCACATAGCTGCAATTTTACAGTATGTAGACGTTTTAGACTGTTTTTCACTTAGCAATATATGCATTTGAAGTATAACCATGGCTTTCATTGGCTTGAAATTTCAGTCCTTTTTATTGCTGTATAATATTTTATTATGTGGATGTATCACAGTTCAATTATTCATTCACCTGTTGACCAATATCTTGGTGGTTTTCAAGTTTTGGCAATGATGAATAAAGCTCCTAAATGTCTATGAGCAGGTATTTGTGTGGAAATAAGTTTTCAAATCCTTTGGGTAAACATCAAGAAGCGTCATAGCTGGTTTTTATGGAATGTGTTTAGTTTTTATAAGAAATCACCAAACTGTCTTCCAAAGTGGCTGTATCTTTGCATCCCCACCAGCAATGAATAAGAGTTCCTGTTGCTCTACAATTTCACCAGCATTTGATGTTGTCAGTGTTCTGAATTTTAACTATTTGTAATGGTTAATATCAAATGTCAACTAGATCGGATTTAAGGGTGCAAAGTATTGTTCCTGGGTGTGTCTGTGAGGGTATTGTCAAAGGAGATTAACGTTTGACTCAGTGGACTGGGAGAGGCAGACCCACTCTCAATCTGGGTGGGCACCAACTAATCAGCTGCCAGCATGGACAGAATAAGAAACAGGCAGAAGAACATGGAGAGAGTAGACTTAAACTGGTCTAGCCTCCCAGCCTACATCTTTCTCCCATGCAGGATGCTTCCTGCCCTCAAACATCGGACTCCAAGTTCTTCGGCTTTGGGACTCAAACTGGCTCCCTTGCTTCTCAGCTGACGGATGGCCTGTTGTGGGACCTTGAGATCATATGAGTTAACGCTCCTCAATAAACTCTCCTTTATATATACATCTACCCTACTAGTTCTGTTCCTCTAGAGAACCATAACTAATACACCATTCTAATAGGCATGTAGTGGTACCTCACTGTTGCTTTAACTTGTAAACCACTAATAATACCTGATGTTGAAGATCATTTCATATGTTTATTTTTATATCTTTTTAGTAAAGTGTTGATGCACATCTTTTGCCAAATTTAAATAGGAATGTTTGTTGTCTGTTGAATTTTAAGAATGTTTTGTATAATTTGGATAGAATTCCTTTATTATAAATGTGTTTTGAAAATATTTTTTCCAATTTGTTGTTTGCTTTTTTTCATTCTCTTAACAATGTTATTCACAAACCATAATTTTAATGAGGTTCAGCTCATAATGTATTCCTTCCATGATAATAATTTTTTGTAGTATCTAAAAACCCATTGAAAACCAAAGGTAGATTTACCCCTCTGTTATCTTCCAGATGTTTTATGGCTTTGTTTTGCATTCGGTATATAATCCATTTTAGTTAATTTCTGTTGGGTTGAAAGGTATAAATTCAGTGTCTAGATTTAAGTTTTGCATGAGTATGTCTAGGCATTACAATACCATTTTTTCTCATTTGGTTGCCTTTACTCCTCTGTCAGAGATCAGTTGACTCTGTTGATGCAGTTCTATTTCTGAGCTCTCTATTCTGAACCACTGATATGTCTATTCTTTTAACAATATTACATTTTCTTGATTTATAAGAGTATAGTAAGTCTTGAAGCTGCTTAGTGTCTGTTCTTCAACTTTGTTCTTAAGTATTGTGTTGGCTATTCTTTTTTTAAAATTTTTATGTAACTTTATCATTCTTTCAGTATGCAAAAAATAACATATTAGGATGTTGGGATTGGGTTGAATCTATAGATAAAGTTGGGAAGAACTGACATCTTAACAATATTAAGTCTTTTTATCCATGAACCTGGAATATATCTTCATTTATTTAGAACTTCTTTAATTCCTCTCATAAGCATTTTGCAGTTTTCATTATATAAATTATGTACATACTTTGTTAGATTTACACCTAAAACTTTTACTTATTTCATGGTAAATGATGTTGTATTTTAATTTCAAATTCTGATTGCTCATTGCTGATATATAGGAGCACAATTAACTTTGTACATTTACTTGTGTCCTACAATGTTACCATAATGTATTCTTAGTATTCTTAGTTAGGTTTATAACTTTTTAAATTGTTTAATTTGGATTTTTGACATAGATAATAATCTGATTTTAAACTAAGACAGTTTTATTTCTTCTTTTCCAATCTCTAAGCCTTTTATTTCTTTTTCTTGCCTTAATGCAGTATCCAGGAGGACTTCTAGTATGATGTTGAAAAGGAATGAGAAAGGATACATCCTTTTCTTATTTCTGATTTTAAGGGAAGAACTCTAGTGTCTCTCCATTAAGGATGATGTTACATATGTTAGTTGTAAGCTTTCTATATATTCTTCATCAAATTGAGGAAGTTCTTCTCTGTTCCCAGTTTTCTAAGAGTTATCATAAACGGGTGCTGGCAGAAATCAATTTTTGAAAACAGCAGAAGACTATGGAAATAATAAGTACTAAAATAAACTAAAACTAGATTAAAATTCCATTAAAACACTCTTATTAATTAGCCTGATGATGAGCAGCAGTTTTTCCCATGAGGGAATTTGCCAACTCTCCATGTGACATGACAATCAGGATTAGCCCAACAGGACATTCTCTATGGGGATGAGGGGGGATGAAAATCATCAGGGTTACTTGGACTGGCCTGACCATTCACCAACACAAAAAGCAAGGCTGGATTTACCCCTGGCACATTGTATGTATTCTGAATCCTGGAGTGATACAGGAGTCTGGATCTCTGGGTCATAAGACAAAGTAAAATCATACAACATACCCAGTGTCACACTGCTTGAAATACAAGGAAGGGAGTGCTGGGAACACAAACACAGTCTCTCTCTCATGGCATAGGTCAGATTCTCAAGAGTGTGTAGGATGAGGCTACGGAGCCCAACTAAAAATCCCCAAGAGGTGGAATGTGGTCTTTCACATCTGTCAGCTCTGAGGAATCAGAAACTTGACACATTCTCAATCAATAACTGGTAGAGAACCACCATTTAGACTTTGGCCTACTAAGCTTCTGCAGAAACAACTGTTTTGTAAATTAAAAATAAACTCTAGACAAAATACTAAAATCTTAAAGATACCGAAAGTGAACAAAGCAACCCAACTGGATAACACTTGAAGGAGACGAATGCCCCAGAGTGGATTTTACCACTTTTGGCCTGAGGCAGGCTGTTGGCAGTGTTACTTGGATAGCTGAATCTTTGAAAGAAAATATGAAATCTTTCTGGCATCTTTCTGGCATGAGGAAGAAAAGAACTGAGTTTTAGACAACCATAGGGCTGGACAGTGGGAGAGAAACCTGAGGAAGGAAAGAACCAGAGAAAGAATGCTCCGAAATGTGTGCATAAGCACTGCCTAAATACCTAGGTTACCCTTGAACCACACATACATGGGGTGGACACCAAACAGCTAAAGCTAAGAACTAATGAACTGAATTTAGAATTGAATTTCTACATACGATACTGTGTTGTTTGAGTCAACCAAATTAATTGCCTAATAAAACACACAATCAAATTGAGCAAATATTTGATATTTTGATGCCTCTGGTAGTCTTATTTTTAACACTTTTGACTTCAGCCAGGATACTCTCTTTCAGTAATATTTAATTTTTATAGAATGAATAATTGTAAAAGCTATTTAAAAATTATTTTGAAATAGAGGCGTACATGAAATAGTTCAAAAGCATTTGTAATTTTCTATGTATGAAGCTATAAAAACATACATTTAAATTGTTATAATATTACTTACATTGCTTTATTTCTTTATGTGTATAGCAGTTTTGTCAGTACAGTATTTGTTTTTTCAAGCCATTTTGCCACACCAGAGGCAATTTTGCATGTCATTTCTTTTGGGAATGCCAAACTTTATCAGAAAAAAAAACAAAAACCATGAAGCACCTTAAATAAAACCTAATACACAGAGATTCATATAATATGCATCCTCACACAAAAACATTCACTGTGTGAAGTATTGAAACCAATTTGTGCTACAAAACCATGAACATTGATGATTTCTATTTTTAAACAATTCCTGACCACTCCTCTAAATTATTTACCTGGTTTTCTACCCATGCATTCATGCATGCATGCATGCATCCATCCATCCACCCATTCAACCATCCACCCATCCATTTGGCACAGCAGCTAAAACTGAATTATAGAAATACTCAGACAGGAGAGAATATCCATTTGGCCTAAGGGTCAATGAACTAACTACTACACTAACAATTTATAGATTTCACGATTGGAGCATTTTTTCACAAAATAATTTCTGGATCCATATGTCTAATTTTTGTTCCTTCTGTGCTATCCACATAATTTCAGATGCTTGAGCTATAGATTAAATTTGTATGGTGTATTTTTTTTTTCCTTTGGTCCTGTGTCACAATGCTAGGTAATTCAGCAGTGTGTAGAGTAATTCCTAAAATGGGAGTGGCCAGCCATACTGTGCAGGTCTTAGAAATACATTCCACTAAACTGAAAGTAGAAGATTCCCCAACTCAACAAGGACTCAATAAGGACTTTGGAGTCCTTTGTTGGACTCAAAAGTGCCCATGATTTTGTCCAGTATCAGCCAGTATGAGAGAAAAAGTGACAGTAAGATAAACGATTAAGAGGTAGTAGTTTTTAGTAATTGTATTTAAAATCTTACTTTGAAAATCTTACAAAGATATAGAACTTGATGAACAAATATCCTGAGCCCTTGCCTAGACTTTGGAAAAATCTCATGAAAGTGAAAGCTCCACAGTTTGAGCTTTGTTAGCTTCATTGCAGTATTGTCAAATTTGCTAATTACTAGTTGAAATTCCTAATGAAGGTACAAACAGAAGAAAAGTTTACATGTTTTCATACTTACCTTTCCATAATGGACAGCAATTTAGCAAGAGGGTCAAAATATATAATATTTTCCTCGTTGATACATGAAAAGCAGAGCAAATTCTATTTTCTGAAATTATACCTATGTAGAAGTTATTTTGTGAGCAGAAAAATCATACACTTAAGATATTTTCACGTCTGTTTTGTTTCAAAATTTTTTAAAAAGAAACACAAATATTTTGGAAATTTAAAATTGTTCAAATAAGACATCCATTCAAATCTCCTCATTAATAAAAACTATCTCTGTATTTTACAGCATTGTTTTTGCATTGCCTAAGGAAAAAGGATAAAACCTCTTTGCCTGATATTCAATGATTTTTAAAAAACTATTAAAACCTCTATTCAACTAAAATCTTTTGTATTTTCAAGGCTTCAGCCAAATGTATTTACTTTCTTTTTGTATGGGCACCACGTATTTTCTCATCACCCATGCTCTTTCTTCTTCCGGAATATTTTCACTCTTTCTTATTTTGAATAAGTCCTATCTTCAAGAACCAGCTCTTTAATAAAAGCATTCTCTCTGTACTCAAAATACATGCCACAATATTTCCTTTTACTGTTTCAAACACTAGGAATTTGTGCCTTAAAAACTAGCTCACCTTTCCTACTAATTGCAAGCTCGTAAAGATAAAAGACTGCATATTTTCACTTTGATATCACCTATGTTACCTTGACAGTACCATACAAAAATGTCTAGACAATAATTATTTGTTCAAAATACAGACAAAATTATACCCAATACATTAATAAAAATAACATAGTTACACCTAATTTGGACCCCCTAGGATCATCTCTGGGCCATCTCTGTTCTAAAACACAGCAAGTCTTCTTAATCTCCTATTTATCTGATTAGATATTCCTAGTATACATATTTGAAGTTAATGTTGCTGTAAGAAAAATCTAAATATTTATTAATATTTTCTGCACTGTGCATACACATTTATTTTCTCTTTATTTTTAGGTTCAATTTTAATGCACTGACCTAGTTATTTTGACTCAGTACAAAATAACAACAACAGACCACCTTATTTGTAGTAGTTACATTGTAGAGTATAAATGGGAAATGCCTGCTTCTCTCATAAATTGTCAAATACTACAGGGATTTTTGTGAGACAGTGATATACAAAAGATGACAGAGGGTTGCAAGGAGGCTAAAGAGAACCCCTACAGGTTCAGATTTCAGGGATGTGTGGCTCAAAATTGTTTTCTAAAGGAGGCAGCACATGTTGAAAAGAAAAATAATCACCCCTTTTTTTAAAGCAACAGGAACATGGTCCAGAGATTAACATGAGCTTTCTTGGACACATTTACCATGAAGAAGGAGCTGGAAAAGTTAGAATAAATGAGAAATCCTTTAGACATGCCGTATTTGTAGGAAGCTGCCTGTTGGTGAGAAAGTATGGTTAAAAAGCAAATTATGAGCAGCCCTATATCTACAGATATCTGACAGCAGGAAATAATAAAAGCTAACACAGAATCACAAATATACCCTGTGTCATAAATTACTTGACTGAAACTGAAGGGAATTTTCCTTATGCTTAGAAACTCTATTTAGTAAACTTTTCTAATATTTAGAATTTTACTGCATTTATATATTATTTAACAGATAAAATTACTTAATTAAAAAAACAAAACTACCTGTATGACTGCTCTAACATTAGGTAGTTAGTATCTGCTTTGCTTGTGTACTTGTTTTTCAGAAGGTAGTAGCAAGAACAAGACCACTATGTATTTCAGCATATTACTAAGGCATCCTCCTGAATTTAGCACTGTTGTTCTCCTTCCACTGAGTAGTGTGAAAATTAATAAAATAATTATTGGAAACAGTATTGTTTCTTTCTACATAAATGTTTATTATTGTTGTTATTATTATATTTACATAAGTCCAGTTAATATTATAAGCAGAAAATAAGGATAGGCAATGAATATAATTCCTTAAACTTGAAAGTCACATGCTTTTAAAATAGGTCATAGATTTATAGGTGGCAGCAACTCTGGAAAAATATACTTCTTAGATGTTGGCTTAATTATAGGAAATAATCCTTGAGTGACGTGAAAAATTCTGTAAGCCAGTTACTTATTCACGTGACCCAAATACAAATATTTAACTCATTGTGTTTGATTCCAAAACTGTTTAGATCACTAGTTTTTATGCACTAGTTGCCCCATTACAAAATGAAATATAATAGCCTCTAGACTCTGTTATTTAACATTTTTGTTTTTCCATTAAGAGGTAACTGAAAGTTGGGTAGAATTTAGAACTGAGTGTTAGTGGTCAGTAGGGAATGTTTAGATTTTGCTGGCTCAATTATTTCATTCAAAACATGTTCACACATTGTGGAAATACATTCTTATCTGGAAAGCGTTTGTGCAGTACTACTGAATACATGATAGCAGCAGATATATATAATACCTACAATGTTAGTAATAACAGAATTTGTGAGCTGGTAAGTAGTACTTTCAGGACATGAAACACATAGCAATGAAGCAATGCTTCATTCATATCCTTCTAAAAGCAGACTTGATTTTGATACTTTGGTTGGAATAGTGGAAGTGAAAAACCTGCCTTTACATTCACAATAGCCTCTTATTTGCCTGAGAAATAATACCACTGCTGAACCAATTGCAAATGCAAAGTAGAAAGCATTATGAAGAAAAGCAAAATTCAGTCATGCTTGCAGTGTCTGAAATGTAGTCACTACAATAGGAACATACATTAACAGGTGTGCAATTGATGACTGACAGATTGAATTAACAGATTTTCATACAACTCCATAAAAACACAAATAAAGCAGAGTAAAGGAACATATGTCCAGTCAAAACATTAGGATGAAGCATGTGATGTGTCAACTTTGTAGATTTCTGCAATTTGTGTGTGTGCGCGCACATGTGTGCGGGCACGTACACATACTCATGCTTCCTAACTTAAAGCTGTAGAGATTGTAATCAATACACAGGGGATGACATAAGGGAACCAATAACTGGGGTAAAAACTGCCTTCCAATAATGCAAATTGGAAAAGCTGATTTAGAGTAAATGAGATTAGCCTTCTAATAAAGTAACTAAAAATAAAGCATAATCTGTAATCATGGAATAAAATGGATCTGGAGTAGCCTTAATCTAATCAAGGTGTCTAGAGTATAGTCTGTTTTACATGATCATTTCAGTAAGTAAAACTTAGTCAAATATATTATCATATGAGTCTTGAACTAATATAATTTTTAAAACATTTATTATTTTCAAACTTTTTCCATAAATATAACAATGTATCTATTGAAAAATATATCTTACTAGCTAGTGCAGTAATTCGGATCCTATAATTGCGTCAATTTAAAATAAATAAATGTTTTTCCAGTAGGAGTGTAATAATTGATCCATAACAAATACAAACTTAGTAAGTACCCACTTACAACTGTACATTATCAAGGTAAAAGTACACCAATGTAAAGAGGAGTCAGGGCTTATTCCATGACTATTATTCTTTTTCCTCAATATTAGTAATCAGAATTATGGATAAGATATTTTTGACCCTTCCTTGTGCTATCAGCAGCTCCATGGCCTAGATAAGGAAAATAACTAACATAAGTCTATTTATTCATTAGTTTTGTTAATACTGATTAAGTACTTTATGTTCAAAGTGTGCACGCACTTATTTTAAATATGTTGAAAGCACAAAGAAAAATGAGGCATTTTATTCTTACTCAAGGTGATAGAAGTCTAGTCACTTACCATCACTGTAAAAGAAGACAGTTTTTTTAGGACTATCACTTTCTTCATTTTTAATGACTTTGCTGGATCTCTTTCCTTATAGGATAATTTATGTGTGATGATATAACTACCTATTCTCAATGTGAAATTTCTTGGGAATTCTGTCTAAAGGAACATCATTGGCACTTCAAGGAAAGCAGTGGAAAATAAAGGTTTATAATATAATGGAACTAGTTTTTCGGGGGGAGAAGCAGACATTAAGCCGACAGCTATGCATTTAGTTATTTAGTGTTACTAAGTTAATAAGTCCTACAAATGAACAAAGGGTGCTAAACAGTACATACATGGAAATTAGAGTTAGTGTGTTAGAGAAAACTAGTCTGAAAAATAAGATAAAGTTGAGATTAAAAGAATAAATAAAGACTAAATATAAAACCGAGATGTTTGGCATTAAGAGAGAGTGTAAATTATCAGGAAGCTCAGAATTCTATTAAGCACTCAAGTAATGACGTTATACAATAAATTTCTTTCCATATAAATGTTTTCTAATCTAAATGTTTCCTCTTTAATCTTCATTTTAACAGACCTATAGCTTTTGTTGAGATGTAAGACTTTTAAAAGACATTCATTATCTTTACAGAAGTGTGATTTCCCAAAAACATACTTTAGAAGCAAAAATCATTTGTGCTCACAATTGCTGTAGTAATAAAAAAAAAATCCAAATATCAAACACTTTCCTTTACAAGTCATCTCTTAAGCACTTGAGATTATTTGCAAATGAATCTTTTCTAGTGGTCTCCAAGGACTCTCACTTACTGCAGCTTTTTGTCTTTCACGGGTGAGGAACTTCAAGTGCCTACAATAATTTTACTTGAGCCTTAACTATCCTTTCAAAGCAGGTGCAAAAACCTAAAGAGCCATGATATTCATCACTCAGCAAGATTTTTATGTGTCTAACATTGAAAGAAAGGTGCAAGTTTTATTTAAGATTACTTTAAAAAATCCTAAGAGAACTGAGTTATCCCCCAGCAACTTGCCTCACATAAGCAATTTATTCACAATTACGTTGATTATCCCTTGTCAGACTTCCAGAAATTTCACTTAAATTCACACTCCCATGCATATTCTGAAAAATGGTCTTATTCAAATTGCTAAATAAGGGAAACAATGTCCTTAAAGATTATTTTTTATAGGGCAGAAGACATATGTATTGGTCTCCTTGGGCTGCAATCACAAAACCCTACAGCTCAGGTGGCTTATCAATATAAAAATTGATTTCTTACAATTTTAGAGGTGGGGCATTCCCAGATTGACGGGCAGGTAGATTCAGTGTCTGGTGAAGGTCTGCTTCCTGGTTCATAAATGGCCATTCCCTAGCTAAGTCCTCACAGAAAGGAAGAGGGCCAGGGCGTGCCTGGAACCTCTTTTATGAGAACTCTATTTAGATTCATGAGGACTCCATTCTCATGACCTAATCACATCCCAAAGGCCCTACCGTCTAATAACATCATCTAGAGGGTTGTGATTTCAACACCTGAATTTGGAAGGGACAAAAACAGACCACAGTAGGGTAGTATCTTAATTAAGACACTAGAACTATACGTTGCTCTGTGCTAATAATATAAAATTGTATTTGTTCATGCAAAAGTACAACAGGAATTTTCATCATGAATGTGACCACATTCAAGTATTATGAACATGATCATATATTGCTGCCATCACAATATATAATTAACATAGAAAAGTAATTCATATAAAAAGACAAATTATTTCCCATAAGTGATAATTTTACTATGAAATCATAAAAGTAAATTCAGGTATAAAATATATTATCAAAATATTTATGTATACTTTTTAGATATGGTCAACTTCACAGGATCTTTCTTAAGAAACTAAAATGTTGCAAAAATAAGAATAATCCAAAAGTTTTTAGTTTTTTGTTATTTGGATTCAAGTCACAGAAACACTCAGATACACATCTTTTACTATGTTGTGATGCCAAATGGTATATCCAGTTTGACCTATTCAATAACAGTTATTAATTAGGTACATAGACAGTGGACTTGTAGAGAAATCAACTTTTATTGACAATGACATTCTTGAAATATTTTTTCCTATATCTAAGACAAAACCCAAATATTTCTCTCCCATTTTCATGACTTTTTCTTCATAATTGTGTACATACAGACATCTTTAGTTTTCAAACTAGTGAAGATAATTGTTCATTAATATTTTCATGCTTATAAAACATAAAACACCAGGATCATGCAGACTTTTTATTACAGAAAACTAGCTAACATTGTTGAAACCTGATTCAACAGGAAAAATGCTTTGAAGGATAGAGATAGTGTGGCAGTCCAGGTCTCCCTAATGGCTGCCAATAGGCAGGCCTCCTAACAAGTGTTTTAGCGCTGACTGAGTGGTTCAGTTAAATATTAAACGCTGATAGAGCCAGTGCAATTGTACAAAGACTGGAATATAACAAAAGCCCACCAAGAGTTTTGCCTAGGCCTTTCCTGGGCCTTAAATCATGACAAGATAATGAAGAAGTTCTTAATAAGACCCGCTTAGGATTAAACAAGTTTTATTGGGGGTCTGAAGAAACTCCATAGACTTCCACAAACAAGTTTATTGGGGGTCTGAAGGAACTCCCCAAACCGCCATGATTTAGCAGGAGACAAGATAAAAGTAATCACCCCAGCACCTGCACCCATTTAGATTAAGTGAATTTACTGAGGATTCAGAGGAAGATCTTGAGGACTCAGATCTTAGTTACAGAGTAAAAGAAGTTAATCACTTAAGTCTTTAGATGAATGCACACTTATACATAAACACGTAGCTTAAAAGGTATATAAGCTCTGGAAAACTTAGTAACTTTGAGTTTGCCTGGTGTTATTTTCCAGGCCTTCTCCTTGTACCTGTTTGCAGAAATAAAAACTCTTCTTTGTTAGTTCATCTGCATCTGATTATTAGGCCAAGAGAATAAGCAGCCCGATCCACAGTTTGGTCCAGGAACAATGGTGTTTTTTTTTTTTTTTTAAGAGAGTTAGGGACTGTTTTCTACTCATCTGTTTACAAGTTTACAATGCAGGATAAGGAAGCCAGAGAGCCTTCTCCCCTCCACAGAGATTTGTTTATATGCCAGTGTTTCTCTCTCCCTAGAGGAGAGGATGGATCAGTGTGCCAACCACCCTGTTTATGCTCCAAGTCTCATAATTCCATCATCATTCTCTGGCAGCACAATCCCACTGCATGTATGAGATAACATCATGTTTTTCCTCATTGCCCTGTGGGAAATGGAGCTAGGAGAACCAGTGCTAAGATGTGCTGTTAGTAATAAACAGACCGTCTCTGATCCCAAGACCTCATGTTTCACATCAGAATACCTATATGTAAACTAACCCATGTGAAAGCAAGATTCAATGACAAAAACACTAGAACAAGAAAAAATGCACTTGCTAAATGGTTGCTTTGCAAGGAAGTCAGACCTCAGAAAGATTCGCTCATCAAATAACACACACACACAGACACACACACACGCACACACACAAAGTATTTCAGGACAAAAGAAACTGCAAAATTACCAGGGTTAGCATTTTAATACCGGTTATGGAAAATAGACTCTTTCTCAAATAATTTCTATATCCACATAGAATGTAACATGTCTTCCAAAATCAGCATTGCGCAGCCTAGGGGTAAAGGAGTTTGCTTCTGAGTTTGTTTTTTCACTTCCTAGTCAGCAACAAAAAGAAAATGCTTAAAGTATTACACTGTTTGTTTGTTTATCTCAGGGTTCAAAGTACCCCACACTGTATCAACTCTAGGAAACTAATTTATATTTACTCCTGATAGCAGTTAAACAAAATGTCAGTTTTGGTTTGCCAGTTCTTCCTTGTGATCAAACCTCTGCTGCTAAGGCACAGTTTAAACACAGAAGTTGATGTTGAAATATTTGGAATTCACTACCATTATTTTTTTCTTTGCCCAGGTTTATTTGCATAGATATAACAAAATATGTTAAATAATAGGCCAACACTTACTCATCAAGAGATACTGATTAGTGGGCAAAGCCATTCTTATTTTCTGGTTAACAAAACTGGAACCTAGACAGTCTTCTAAAGTCTCTAGGGTTGTAATTTATTTCAAGGAGTCAGAGGTATTTCATTTCCCATATCACCTTCTCTGAAAAGATCAGAAACCAAGAACCTTTGAATCTAACTCATCCATGTTTCACCTGTGGTACCTATAACTATAAAGGTATATTCTGTCTTTTCTGAGATCCCAAGGTTGTTAATATTCCTTTCCTGCCAGAAGGTAATGTTCTTTACTACCTTTGTCTGTAATTTTATAAATTGTAGAAAGATAACAGGCTTGCTTCCAGGTATTCATTTTTAAATGTAAAAAGAGGTCCTCTATTATATTTATCATACCTAACTAATGAGATTTCTATCATAGTTTAGCTACATATTTGATTTATCTAAATATATCCTTTTAGGAAAGGGTATATTCTTAAACCTAAATAAATAATTATATAGATATTAAAAGCAAATAAATACGATAAATGTGCTGGGAAATATTTAAAAACTATCGCTATCATTTTGAACATATTTGTAAACAAGATCAATTAATATTTATAATTATTTTCCAAAAGTGTAATTATTAAGTGTTTTTTTCCCTGAAAAGTATTACCATATAAACATTGATAATCATTTTGGTAAGATAATTTGTTTAATTCTAAAGGTTAGTTATATCCCTTAGTACATCCCTTAGTACATACAAATAGTGTAGCTCTTCTATATGCACATGGATATGTTTAATATTTATATTGTTGTATAAATGTGAATTATTTTTTCAAGATAAAATTCACAATACTTTTTCAAGAAACAACAAACACGCAAAATTTAATGTTGCTGAGAAAAGAGGCACAGGCGAGAAGATACCTACATTTAAGTTATGTTATACTAAGATACTCCATATCTTCATGAACATTATAAAAAAAAAGTTGTTGTCTTAAGTTATGACTTCTCTCTGTGACAAAATAATCTGGTTGGTAATAGAATGAACCAGCAGTTTAAGAAGAAAATACTAAATAGATAGGTGAGTTTACCTGTTTTTTGTAAAACAACTGGCTTTTGTTATGATGTAAGACACAAAATGGTGTATTGTGGTATTAGAAGTTTAGAGTTTTGAATAAATCTATTTATATGGAATGAGGTTTATTTTACCTGAAACTGGTTAAATGCTCAAATTTCTAAACCACATACTTAGAGTGTTCTATAGTGAAAAGAGAAGTTCCCTGACCCCCCTCAGGGGATGTGCAATAGGGGTGTGGCTTGTCTGTTTAGGCTACTGCACAGTCAAACCCCTTATAGAAGGAGGGGCATTGGCCAGGTGCGGTGGCTCAAGCCTGTAATCCCAGCACTTTGGGAGGCCGAGACGGGTGGATCACGAGGTCAGGAGATCGAGACCATCCTGGCTAACACCGTGAAACCCCGTCTCTACTAAAAAGTACAAAAAACTAGCCGGGCGAGGTGGAGGGCACCTGTAGTCCCAGCTACATGGGAGGCTGAGGCAGGAGAATAGTATAAACCTGGGAGGCGGAGCTTGCAGTGAGCTGAGATCCGGCCACTGCACTCCAGCCTGGGTGACAGAGCAAGACTCCGTCTCAAAAAAAGAAGGGGGGACACATAGACAGGGAGGGGCAGGAGCCAGGGCAAGCCATGGTAGTGTCTAGGGGTGGCTGCCTGTGACTCCCAAAGCCCCAGTGCGTGTGTTACAGCGCTCTTTTAGCTCTGCCATCTGCAGATAGGCTTAAGTGTTAACCAACTCAGTGCCCTCTTACTACCAGGTTCTTGTCCGATGTACAAGAAGAATCAGGTCACACAGACAAATTGAAGGATGGTAAATGTGGGGAATTTTATTGCCAGATGGATGTGGCTCTCAGAAGGATTGATGGGGAGCTGGGAAAGGATTGGAGTGGGAAGATGATTTTCCACCAGAGTTCGTCCAGCCTGCGGCCAATCTCCACTCCAACCATCCGCAGAATTCCTCTCAACATTCCGACACTCCTTCTCTTCTCTCCTTCGCTGCTGCACCACACTGCTGCTCTGCCATTCTTCTGCTCCTCTACTCTTCTGCTCTTCTGTTCATGGAGGCTGAGGTTTGGGGTTTATACAGGTACAGGATAGGAAAGTGTGGCAAGCCAAAATGCAACATTTGAGCACAAATACATGAATGTCTGTTCCCATTTAGGGCCACGGGTTTCCAGGCTTTTGAAGGTAGGGCCTTTGCTGAGGAACTGCCCTCTTCTACCTAGTATCTTTCTGTCTCTTGTCTGTATCAATAGTACCATACTAGGCTGGGTGCAGTGGCTCATGGCTGTAATCCCAGCACTTTGGAAGGCTGAGGTGGGTGGATCCTGAGGCTAGGAGTTCAAGATCAGCCTGGCCAAGATTGTGAAACCCCATCTCTACTAAAAATACAAAATTAGCTGGGTGTGGTGGTGAGTGCCTGCAATTCCAGCTACTTTGGGTGGCTGAGACAGAGAATTACTTGAACCTGGGAGGCAGAGGTTTCAATGAGCTGAGATCACCCACTGCACTCCAGCCTGGGAGACAGAGAGAGACTCTGTCTCAAAAAATCAAAGAAAAAAGTACCATACTAGAAATCTAAAATAAATTTCAGTTGATTTTATTTATAGCCGAACTTTTAAAGGAATTGAAAATGCTGGTTATCATTATGTATTCAGGTTAATTTCACACAAACCTTATTACTGCTATTGTCTAACCAATCACTACAGGTTTGATTGTATTTATCAATTTACATTTGTAAAAGTTTTATCTAATTATTATCCTAAATTTCCCAGTCACAAAGAATTAAAATATATGTTTTATCTGTATGGTATATATTTTTATAATACAGATTTAAATATTTTTATATAAAAGTGTGCAGAATAATAAATAAAAGCAATTTTTCAGCTCCCCCATGCATTCTCATTTACTAATAGTAAAAATAGCTTACCAGTTAAGAGTTTATTCTTTCAGGTATTTGCAATATATATGCTTATATACAAAACTTGTCTTATAAATATCACATATATTTATACCATAAAATGTTTATATGTAGTATGTAATACTTAGTATATTATTCTGTAGAGTATTATATTATTATACAATATATTAAATAGAACAATGTTATTCAATGTTAGGTTATCACTTCATAATATTTCTTGTGTCTCATTCCAGGTCCATGAATAAAAATCTAGTTTATTCTTTTTAAAAGCTTCATAGTGTTTTATGAAGCATGGAGAAGAACACAATTGCTTCTGGAATATTTGTTATATTTTGGTTCTGTTGGTTATTTCCCTTATAATTGAGCATCACCATATAATTTTGGAGTTGGTGTTGGCTGTGCTATTTATTAATACTTTGTTGACAAGTAGTCCTACTTTAACCTGAAAAGGTGAATGCGGATTGAACATTGAAAATGTGATCTAAAAAATGTTTTCATATCAAGTGAAATCTCAGTGATGTCATCATCTTGTACACATTAAGTTTCCACAATAGTTCCAAATTTTGTAAATGACAGGATAATTTAAGCCTGACATGTCATTCATAAATCTAGGAATGACACATTCAAAAGAACTTCTTGTTCTGTTGACATTAATATCATAATTAAGCCTCTCTCAGGAACTAAGCTTTTAGCACAACATTCAGAATATTAGCTTATTAAAATTGTATTGTTTGTATAGATCTGTTAATATTTAATTTGTAGATTTGATTTGATTTTATACCTTCATAGAAAATATAAGCATGAGTTCATATCTAGATTTTAAAAGTATTAAAAGTATTATTATGTTAATATTTTAATAAAATATGCATAAGACCGGGAGTTTACAATATTTTAATTATTTACTTTAAAAGAGGCCGTACTTTATTCAGCTTTAAGAGACATTGTTATAGAAAATAGTCTTGACAAAGACTATATGATAACTCCTAGCTGAGTACTGTACATTTAGTTATGGAAAATGTGTGTGAATTTTACACTTCAAACTTTTAATTTCAAAATTAAAAATAAAAGAGGGCATATCTAGGTCTTTATATTATATGAAGACAGACGTTTAGTAAAGGAAGAGTTTTCCAATATTATTAATGATCTCCATGAAAGTATATAATGTAAAATTCATTAGAGTGATTATGTAATAATTTACTCACCATCATTTTTCCAGGGTCTAGAAAATTTTGTTTGTTCAGTAAGTATCTGTTTACAATAAATTTGTGAATGAATACATACATAGGGGAATGACAGATTATCTCATATTGTAAATAAATGTATTGTTTTTCTTCTATAAGAAGTACATTTTGATAAATAATTATTTGGGTGGAGACCTGAGAAATCAGTGTTAGAATTCAAGCATTAATATTTTTGGTTTAAAATAATCTGTCTCAATTTTAATATAGAGAGGATGTCTTAAGGCACATTAATACAGAGAAAATGCGTTAAGGCATTACTTTTCCATGAACGGAAATTACCCAGCCTCCAAGCCCTTATGAAAGATTAAGTAGAAAGGCAGAACCTAAAGAGTGGCAGAAAAAGGCCCTTCAAAAATTAACATAATCAAAAAAGCATTACAAAACTGACAACAGCATAAAAATCATACTTTTTAACAGAACTCTGAAATTAAACAAAAGCTTACAATCATTTGACACATGCTATTCAAAAACAGCCAGATTTTGTAAAAACAGTGATTTTGGGGGATATTAACTTGCCCTTTTCCCATCCACCTCTCCCCAAGTGCATAGTAGATTTTAAAACGGCAGCCTCAGAACCACGAAGCCGTAAAATCTAGCAATGTAGTAGCCATTGGAAGGGGGAAGACTTATTAGGCAGCTCATCCAAAAGTCCATACCTAGAAATTGTTTACTGTTTGGCATGGATGGGAACACCCTGTCAAAGTCTCATTTCCACAGCTGTTTGTTATTAGATTCTATTTTGAGCTTGGTCAATAAAAGAAGTTCTATTGCCCAAGAAGTTGCTGAAAAATTGCTTTCAAATATTTAACATTGCAGCTGACAAACGCAATGATACCAGTTGAGACAAACAAGAGGAATTCAAAACATTTATAAGAATTATATGAGAAATAAGTTGTTCACAGTGGCTTTGAAACCTCTTCGTTTTCCTAGGGACCTAAAAAGTCTGTGTGACAGTGTGCATGCTCAGAAAAGCCCAAAGAATGCAATAATACCTCACTCCTATCTGATTTTGAGACTCAATGCAAACAGGAAATGAAGGCTAAAGCAGAGTAAAAAACTGCTCACAAGTGCACTGAACACATGACCAATACCAGAAAGAGAGAACCTTGGCAAAGTTTGGGAGACTTATTGATTCAAGACATTTAGGGAAGTCTCTGTCCAAACATTCCTTAATTACTAAGCTAAATAAGCAGAGACTTTACTAGCCATAAATGTCAAGGAATACAGACTTTACAGATTCTTTTCAGGGACGTTACTAAACAAACCAACCACAGAAATAATAAGGAAATCACCCCCACCAATAAAACCTAGGAAAGAAAGGGGAGTCTGAAATCCAGGCTTACAGTTCAATTCATATTATCTAAAAGATGCAGTTTTCAATACAAATGCTTTTAAGAAATGTTTTTTTAAGAAGCATTAAATTACGTCCCATACCAATAATATAAAGCAGTCAATAGAAGCTAACACTAAGGAATAACAGGTATTGAACTCACTAGACAAAGATTTTAAATTAGCTACTTTAAATACATTTAAAGAACTAAAGATAATTATGTCTAAAAGACTAAAGTATGAGATTGACATCTCATCAAACACAAGACATCAATATAAAGAGAGAAATTCCAAAAAAGAACACCCCAAAAATTCTGGATTTAGGAACTATATTAATTGAAGCTTAAAGTAATCATAAGAATGACTCAATAGCAGATTTAAATTTACTTAAAAAAAGAATTAGAACAATGAAAAAGTAAGTCAATAGAGTTTATCCAGCCTGTGGAGCAAAGAGAAACAAGAATGGAAAACAGTGGGCAGAGTCTCAGAGGTCTGAGGGACACCACAACACATACCAACATACAAAATAATTGTGATATAAGAAGAGCAGAGAGAGAGAAGAGTAAGAAATAATCAGAAAGCTCCTTATATGATGAAAACATGATTTATACATCCAAGCAATTCAAAGATTACAAGTAATAGAAATTCAATTATATTTGTCACAGGATCCTTGGGGTGTCACTTTTTCGGTGAGAAGCCTCTGTGGTCGGTAGCACCTTTGCTCAAGTTTTTGCTCAGGCCCTCTAGGCTCATTCTGCCAACTCAGCCTGGCAGGCTGTGCTTGGCCCACACTACCCTCCTGGATCACACACCTGCCAAGGGTGAGTCAGGCAAGGAATGGCGAGGGGTGTCTTGAGTGAGTGAGCATGGGGTCCAGCCACTGTGCACAGCCAGGCATGCTGGCTGCAGTGGGGCAGGAAGCTCCAGGCACCAGCATGGGGGCCAGCTCTTTGCGAGGCTACAGCTAGACTAGGCGTACTGCAGTCAGCTTCCGTGGATAGCACTGGAGAACAAATGGCACCCAGAAGCTTAGAGACGCCAGGAACCACAGAGCCCCAAAGAGTGCGTCACAGCCCTGGGTTGGAGAGCTCCTTGGTCTGGGATCCCCAAAAGGTTGCAGCTCTTCTCTCCTCTCTTCTCTCCATCTCATTGCCTGCAAAATGATGAGCAAGGTGTTTCAGCCCTGTTTATATTATAGCTCTTGCAGCCCTGCCATTCAGTGGGCCCCAAGTTCTTGTCCTGCCTCCAGAAAGAATGAGGTATGCGGACAAGTGAGGGCTGAGCAAGGTGAAGAGGTGCTTTATTGAGCCACAGAACAGCTCAGAGGACATCGACAGTGAGAAGCTCCTCTCCACAGGCAGGTCGTCCATTTGTCTGCTCAAGTCTGGCTGAGTCCAGGGTTTTTATGGGCTTCAGAGTGGAGGAAGTGTGTGCTGATTGGTCCGTGGGCAGTCATGGGTGGGCCCAGAAAAAGCACCATAAGTTCTAACTCAGGTCGATGGAACTGACAGCTCATCCCCCAGGCTTCAGGCCATCCCTGCCTTGAAGGTGGGGCCTCACTGGACACCTGCACCTTTCCAGCCAGGAGCCTGTTTCCTGCTGCCATTAGCCTGCCATCTACAGTGCCACAGTGCCCAGGCTATTCCTGCTGAGGGGTGCCTGCAGGCCCATGCTGAGCCGACATTAGCCTTCCCTCAGCCTCCCCATGCTCTTTGCTGCTGAAAATCTGGAGGAAACTGAGGCAGCAGGGGGCTAGTGTGTCAGCACTGCCCCAAACACATGCAAACCTGATCAGGTCATGACAATGCTCAGGCTTGGCCACAACTTTGTTCTAAAATTGGATCAGGTGCAGAGGGTGGGGTGAGGCCAGGCAGCAGGAGCAGACACTTCTGAGCCTGTTAGGGAAATAGGGTTTCTCAGGCCTCAGAGACTGCAGAGATGCCTGGGTTCCCAGCTGTCACTGGGCAGCTGCTGCTCCACGTGGGAGAGCAGGGCTGCTGCCCCTCCAACTTGGAAGTGAGCAGGGCTTCCACTTGTTCCCAGCTCCTGTGGGCTCATGGAATTCTCAGCCCCTACTGCACCTCACTTACTGCAGTTGGCATCATGGTAGCAGCAGCCACCCCAGACAGGAAACTGCTGCCATCATATTCACACATTGACACATTTTAGTCAAACTTTCAAAAGCCAAAAACAGAGACCTTCTAAAGCATCATGAGACAGCGAACTCATGATAGATAAAGGATTCACAATAACACTAATAGCAGCATTCTCACAAGAACTACAGAGACCAGAAAGCTGTCGTTTTTGAATGACATATGCAAATTGTTGAAAAACAAAAAGACCATCATTAGGTTGGGGGCAGAAGCTCATGTCTATAATCTCAGCACTCTGGGAGGCCATGGCAGGAGGATTTCTTGAAGCATAGGGATTTCAGACCAGCCTGGACAACATGGCAATACCTCATCTCTACCAAAAAAATAAAAAAATGAAAAATAACCAGGCATGGTGGCCCATGCTTGTAGTCACAGCCAATTGAGAATCAGAGGTGGGAATTCTGCTTGAGTCTAGATGTTCAAGGCTGCCCAGAGTTGTCACAGTGCCACTGCACTCTATCTTGGGTGAAAGAGTGAGAAAGGAGAGGGGAGGGAGGGGAAGGGAGGGGCAGATCATCACCTAAAATAATTATACTCAGCAAAAAAAAAAATCCCTCAGAAAATATAGTTTTATGTAGATATAAATATTGTAATCCCAGAGCAATCATGAAGAAAACATCTCACACTGTATATTAAAAGGAAAAACGAGGAAAATAAAATGGAGAACTAAAAAGTTTATTTTACACAACAGAAGGCAGAAATAGAAATAGAAGAACATTTAAAATAAATGTGAGATACATAAATATACATACACATAGGTAAACATTTATAAAATAAAATAAAACTAATCTTAATTTATCAGTAATTTTATTAAATGTAGATTTGTTGAACATTCCAATCAAAAGATACGTATTGAAAGAGAAAAAAATATCCAATTATATATTATGTATGAGGACACACTTTATATTAAAAGGCACAAGTAAGTTAAAAGTTAAAGGGTAGAAATTATATCATTCAAATAGTAACCAGAAGACACCTAGAATGACTCTATTAATAACAAAAATTACAATTTAAGAAAATGTTATTAGAAGAAAAGACATTTTAAGTGATAAAGGGGTCAAAATATCAGGGAGAGACAACAATTACAAACCTATAGCATCTAATAACAAAGCTTTAAAATTCATGAAGCAATAACAGAGAACTGAAGGAAAACAGCTTAACAGTAATAGTTGGAGACTCAAACATCCATCTTTTAATAAAGGGTAGAACAAGTAGGCAGAAGACAGAAAAGATAATAAAAGACTGGAATAAAACTGTGCACAATATATTCCTAGTAGATATTATATCCATGCAACAACGTTAATGATAAAAAAAAAAAAATCGTTCCACTCACAATAGTGATATGACTTTGATGAGAACACTAGAGTCCTTACTTTTGTGCCAGTAGGAGTAATGGCACAGACACATGTGGAGTGGTCTCAAGAAGTAAAAAGTTTAATAGGCAAGAAAAATAGAAGAAAACAGAGACAGAGGGAGAGGGGCTCAGAACAAAGAGGAACCCTGTGTGCCGCGGAAATGCAGTCCATCGTATCTGGAGGCTGGAGGAGGCAGTGTCTGGTTTGCATAGGACTCAGGGGATTGGTCTGACCAGGTGTATCATTCACATAGCCGAAAAACCTGGCCCTCCCACCTTAGCCTTTAACATGCAAATGCGGGTCACCATGATGTTTTGAACACATGGCGTTATGTGGGGGCAGCCATGACACTTGGTACACCTGGTGACAAGGAGAAGATGGGGGGAATCACCATGCTGGGCAGACCCAGTTTCTATTTTCCGGTGTTTGTATATCAAAGCTTGCCGGCCTGGCTCTTTAAGCCAACTTTTTTTTTTTAGTTTCCACCGAGAATCTTTACCCCATCTAGCTGCCTAAAATAATTTCTTAATAACTCCTGTATTATTCACCCCTCAAAGAGAAGTAAGCCTAATTATTGTTAGGGGGTGTTGGATGACGATTCTTTCTGTCTACTTCCTGTTGAAAAGGGGCATTGTATAGGGGAACAGCAGTTGGGCCTTCTGAGGTTTATCTAAGGGTTCTTGGAATAATGCTGTGTCCATGTGTGGCTCTGCTCACAGCACCATTTGGAGTTTGATTACTTCTAGGGGAAAAGAGAGAAATTCGACAAGAAGGTTTAAAATATAGGGTTTGAATATGAGCGTTAAGATTACCACCATTAATAGGGGTCTTTTAGATTATAACTGACAGTAGAGTTTGACAGCTGTTAGTTATACCAGTGGATTGCAATACTGGATTGCCTCCACTAGATGCTGCTGTGCATTACCAGAAATGTTAATATAAAAGTAACATTTTTCTTGAGAAAAGCATACATTTCCCCTTGGCTTGCCACTAGAGAATAACTTTAGGCTTAGGCCATTTTTATAACTTGTAATATGATTGGAAGAGATACGTTATTGGGTGGCTAAAACAACTTTAGCATTAATTTTGACAATTCCTTTTCTTTATTTATTGATTTGTTTTTACTTGTGTAGACCCTGTTATAACATATTAAATGTTTGTTTTAAATACTCATTCTTTAAACAACCAGTCATTTCTTTCTAGGACAAGTATTTACCACACAAAATTTTTCCTTGCATAAAATTCATTTCTTTATAATATTTTTTTCATAGCTTAGAGTGCATTATACTGCCAAACTTCAGTAAAAAATCTTATTAAACTTGATGGTAAAACTTTTATGTTTATTTCTTATTAGTAACTATTACTTCTGCTATAAGCAAAGCAATCTGGATTAATTTCTTTCTGCAAATATTAATCCTGTTATAAGGATGATAATCAGGCAAAATACTATAGCAATTAGAATTTTATAACCAGAATTTCACATTGTAGGTGCCATAGTGTATCGTTCTATTGCAAATTATAGTGTGACTATAATCATTCCCACAAGAGTGGCATAGTAAATAATTTTTATCTAAAACTTTACTTGCCAAGATATAACATTTTCCTTAGGGGATTTAAAAAGTTACAAATGTAATCCTATATATATTTTAAAATCTCCCTATAAATATATGTTAAAAAGAAGTTGTAATATTTGGCGGTAAATATGAAAGGAAAGGGTAGAAACAATAAAAAGTATTTGGTGAGGTAGGGCTGGGACTGAGTAAGATGAGTAGCCCTTATTCAGTTACTTATTTTTTATGATTTTCAGATCCTCTATTTTTTTACTTTGATATCAGTTCATTCCTCTGGGCTGTCAGAGGTTGCTCCCAAGCTCTTCAGGCTTGACTGGAGTGTGATATATCCAGAAGTCCATTCCTGTAACTTTTACTGCTGAGGGGATTGAAAGAAGAATGGTGTAAGGCTCTTCCCAGGTTGGGTTAGGGAAGGAGACGGAGATGAGCGTTTACACTAATACCAAATTTCCTGGGTTAAATACAGGTGGTTTCTGTTGGCAGTGAGCTAAAAAGGTTACATGCTTAACCAATTTAGAGATTTCCTGCCTGAAAACAATCTCTGAGGACATTGATAAGTTTTATCCTTTCCCAAGTGAAAAGCTAGGTGAAGGATTTTAAAGATTTTCCATTGGCCAGAGGCTGGCAAATAGTGTTTGTCATCCTGACTGTAGCCATCCTGAGGACTTAAAAGAATGCCTTTGACACGTGGCCTACTTTATTTTTGCAAGGGATACTGAGGTTTAATTTTTCTTATGGAGTCTTCCTAGATTAGAAGGGGTTTCAACCATACTAACACTTTGAGGCTTTTTGCCTCTGACTTAGCTGCCTGATTAGCTAATCTTTTCCCTTCAGCTACCTTATTTGTTTCCTTTTGATATTCCTTACAACACATCCCTGCTATTTCTTGTGGAGGAAAACCTGAGGATAATAACCTGTTAATTTCCTGATGATATTTTATAGGAATTTATGAGTGATAAGAAAATGCCTTTCTCTTTAAATGGAAGTCTTTAAATGGAAGCATGAGCATAGAAAATTAGGAAAGCATACCTGGATTAGTGTAACTGTTAGATGCCTTTCCCTTGCTTAATTTAAGTGCTTTTTTTTTTTTTTTTTTTTTTTTTTTTTGAGAGCAATTAGCTCAGCTAATTGAGTACTTCTGGCTGGGGAGCGATGTTATTTAAAACGACTGCTGCTCATCCCACCTTACGAATGCTTGCTTTACCAACTGTTTGTTAGCTAAGAGCGCCCCCTAGAGGACAGTCATCCTGCCACATTATGTGGAGTGTCAACAGTTAAATTATATCCTAGGGCTAACTTGGAGGCTTTTCTGACTAGTAGTGCTATCATGACTATGGCCTGGAAGCATGTGTAAATAATTGCAACTAAGGTGGAGAAAAATATTGGATTAGAGTTTTAACTGAGATGACCCTTACAGTCATGCTATAGGAAGATGCGAGGCCTGGATTAGAGAGGAGAAAAAAGGCCTATCATGGGGAAGGGGGAGGGGGGAGGGATTGCACTGGGGAGTTATACCTGATATAAATGATGAATTGATGGGTGCTGACGAGTTGATGGGTGCAGCACACCAACATGGCACAGGTATACATATGTAACAAACCTGCACGTTATGCACATGTACCCTAGAACTTAAAGTATAATAAAAAATAAAAATTAAAAAAATTAAAAAAATTTAAAAAAAGAGAGACTGGCTTTAGTGTTTAGAAGGAGGTTTACTTGCCTTCCTTTAATTTCCAGAATCACCTGGGGCTTCTGTGCTATATTGGCAGTTTGAGCTGGGGCTTGAGCCCTGGGACCCATCAGGCCTGCTGAACCACCTGAGAGACTGGTTCTGAACCCAGTGACCTCTGTCCCTGGGGGCAGTTGAGTCTCCAGAGGTCTCCACCACAGGCTGGACAGGGTTGTGGTGGCTTTGTCTTGTTGCCTGGGCTTTCCTTTTTAAAATGCCCTGGTCTTCCACAATGATAGTAGCTAGTAAATGCACCTTGGGGATACTGGACTTTCCAAGCCTACAAAGCTGCTACCAGAGGCTTTGTTCTTATCCTGAGTGCTCTATCTTTCCTTTGGGCCTCCGCCTGGTCCCTATTATAAAAGACCAAAGGGGCCACCTTCAAGAGGTTCTTTAAGGTGCTATCTGATCCTGTAGCTTGGCTTCTGTAGCTTCCTTCTAATGTTGGGAGCTGCATGTGTAATAAACTTGTCCTTCAGGATGAGCTCTTCCTTGACTGAATCGGGGGATAAGGAGGTGTGCTCCATGAATACCTTTCTTAGCCTTTCCATAAAGGATACAAGATTCTTACTTGGCTCTTGGTCTATTATACACAGTTTAGAATAATTGAGAGGTTTGGCCTTCCATAGGCCCTATAAAATGGATAATAAAAAGTGCTTCCTTTTCTGTTTGTTTTCTGGGCTATTGGGGTTTCAATCAGGGTTGTTTACCAGAACTGCTTCCCTCCCCATTAGGAATGGTGTTTCTGCTTTTTTCTGCTTTTTTTTTTTTTTTCTTTTCCTATCTGCTTTTTCTCCTTTTGGTGTATTATAGGAGATATATTGCGTATCTCCAAAATTTGTTGCTGCTTGCAGAGCTGCCTGCTTTTTAGCTGCAATTAGGGTCTGATTCAGGAACAGTATAACATCCCTTTATGTGAGGTTAAACACCTGAGATAAATTTTGGAAAACTTCTGTATACCTATAGGGGTCTTTAGGAAACTGGCCTAAGTTTTCTTTTGTTTGCCTAAGGTTCTGTAATGAGAATGAAACTTGAGGGGGCCCCAAATAAGAGGGATGCTTAGATGGTTCCCCTGGAAGTTGCTTTTTTAATTATGGGGAACCATTCTCTCTGGGCCTGCCCAATATGATTGCTAAAAGAGCTGGGTTGATCTTACAACATTTGCAAAGATTTAGTAACAATGCCATGCCTTTCTGCAAAAGCAAATGAGTCACTTTCCTCTTCAAAGTGCTGAGGTTAAGGACGTGCCAGGGTTTTAGACTGCACTTCAGAGGGTTGCAAGCTGAAGATAATCTATTACTCATCTAGAAAAAGAAGTGAGAATAAAAATGTCCTCTTAGTCTCCTTTCTTTCCGTGTAAGCCAGAGTGGAGGAGAAGACAGAGAGCATTCTCTGACTGCTTCCCCTCTCTGGTTTCTGGATCCCGACACCATGTTAAATGTGCGATCTGTGGTTGAAGGCCTGGTCCTGCAAGCCTCGGAACTGGATGGACTAAGTGATGGGACTAACCACGCTTACCCACACAACCTTAGCTTATCTGCCTTGTGTGATTCCCCTTTGACTTCCTAAACCTGCGGATTTGCCTGGCTCCCCAAAAAACGGATCTCCAGGGAAACTGTGTCACCTTTGGGCAAGACTCTTCTAACAGAGACAGTGTGCTAGATTGACTGTTATTATGGCCCATGCTAAAGCATTTATCCTGAAACAAAATGCTTTTGGTTAACTTCCGAACTTAAAATCCCCTTCTTAATTAAGTACTGTTTTAATTGGAGGCAGATTAGGTGCGTTAAAAGAAGTAGGAACCGAATGGCCATTTTCCTGCTGATGGGACAATATTGAGACTAAATTCTGGCTCTGTAAGACCTCTAACTTCTAACCTGTTGAAAACAAAACTTTCCAGTTCACAGAAGTAGCATAGATCCTACTTTCCAGTAGAATAGCTCAAAAGGGACAAGTTGGAAAACTACTGTATACCTCAGAGAGCCAGCAACGTGTCTCATGAAGAGGATTTCTATTTCCACTAGGTGGGGCAGTTGGGTTAGAAATACCATGTGCTCGCCAGAGAATTAGTAGTGAATAACCTTACCTTGAGGGGAAAAGGGAGAACTCTGTTCCTAGAAGATTGCAGTGGCATTTTCCTGAGCTTGTTTCCCAGGCACTACAGCATTTCCTGATCTTGCCTAACAGGATTACTTCCCTCGGTTGTAAACATTCCCATACATCCGATACCCACAGAGAGAGTAAGAGACTGCAGTAGAGAGAGAAAGAAAGTTTGGTGACAGGATAGCTGGATGAGAGCCTTGAGATTAAATGGCATATTCAAAGTTGAGGTTTGCTCCATACCTACCCCTTCAATAAATGATTTCCCAGTCAACACATCAAAATGATACGGCTCTGATGACTGGAGAACACCAGGGTCCTTGGTCTTGTGCCCATAGGATTAACTACACAGACACATGTGGAGTGGTTTCAAGGTTCAAAGAATTTAATAGGCAAGAAAGAAGAAAGATAGAAGTAAACAGCTCCCCCGCACAAAGGGAGGGGCTCAGAACAAAGAGGAACACTGTGTGGAGCAGATAGGCAATCCATTATATTGGGAGGCTGGAGGAGGCGGCATCTGGTTTGTGCAGGGGATTGATTTGACCAGGTGTGTCATTCACATAGCCCACAAAAAACCTGGCCCTCCCACCTTAGTCCTTTAATATGCAAATGCGGGTCGCCATGATGTTTTGAACACATGGTGTTATGTGGGAGTGGCCATGACACTTGGCACACCTGGTGACAAGGAGAAGATAGCGAGAATCACCATGTTGGGTAGACCCAGTTTCTATTTGTCAGGATTTGCATATCAAAGCTTGCCGGCCTGGCTCTTTAAGCCACCTTTCTGTTAGTTTCCACCAAGAACCTTTACCCTGTCTAGCTGTCTGAAATTATTTCTTAATAACTTCTGTATTATTAGCATCAAAAGCACTACACTTCTTTGAAATATGCTTATCAAAAGAAGTGCAAATTTGGCACAGTGAAAACTACCAAATATTAATTATATTTTTAAATGTATAATTTTAATGTGGTTCTAAAAATATCAAAATAATGAAAAGATATTATATTTTCATGAATCAGAAAACTGCCATAGTATTATGGCAAAATGCCCCAAATTGATCTAAGATTCAATAAAATCCTTATTCAACAATAATGATAAAAATCCAGATGGAGTTATCTTCTGGAAGATTTTATACCTGTTCCTTACCCTGTCCAATAAGTCAATTTCATATCTACTACCTTTTAATATTAAAAGACTGTCATATCTCTATAAATATCTTGTAACATTATTTCAGTGTTCAAACTTGGGCTCCAGGAACAGAAACAGAAATTCAATTTTCTATTTTGTTACCTTGATTTTACACAGTAGCCTTCATTCTATAGCAAGGAAGATAAGGTATTCAGAACATCAGGCAACCATTCATCTGCATAGTAAATGTATTTATCTCTAATGAAAACAATGTATTATAAAATCACTGAAAAATTTCTAGTTTTAAATGTTTCTCAAAAAATAATGATCTATGTTGACAGCTACAGATTCCTTCAAATCAGTTGATGTCAAAGACAGATTTCTATAGGTATGACAGATTTATAAACCACATCTATCATTATTAAAAAATCTTGACAAGTAAGAAATAAATGCTAGGATATTTTATTTCCCTTTAACAAAGAAGAAGTTAATATTACCTTCCGCCAAATGGTAAAATTTGGTCATTTGTATATAATATACTTACATCTAAAGATGTCACTTACGAGTCTATTCTTTTTTTTTTTTCTTTCTTACTCAGTAATAGGAAGAGACATTTAGTAGTAATAACACCTGGATCTTCTATTGATTCAGAAGTTGAAAGGAAAATTAAGTCTGTTTCCTTAATTAGACTAATAGCTTCGAACAGAAGTAAGCTATGTAAAGTTGATAGAAGGAGAGCCTAGAAGCAATTAACATCAGGCTTAAATGCAAACCATGCCTAGAGGTTTTGTATCCTAAGAACTCAAGCTAAGGTGGGAAGAGCTAGCATAATTAAACCAGGATGAAACTATAAAACCGACCCTGTAGCACCAAAGAACATTGAAGTATCACACCTGAGAGTAGTAGCTTTCCAAAAAATGATTTTAAGTGGATTTTAACAATCACAGTATCAATACTTTATTTTATTAATATATAAAACAGTAAGCACATTAAAAATAATAGTGTGTATTAAATCATAGACGTAAGAGTATCAGTTAAGCCCAGAGACATCCTTTGATGTACACATGAATATTAAGAAGTGCTACAATATCTCCCCTTTGTTTAAGTCACATTGGTTGGGAACCACCGAATACAGCAAAATGTTGGATTTTATTACTGTTTTTAACTAAGCTCAATGAATGAACAGTCATTATCTCTTAATAATGTGTCAAAAATCAAAGATAAAATTATGCCCATATATGATCAATAAAATAAGTAGTTAAATAAATATATTCAAATAATTACATGACTAATATATTAAAAATTATTAATTTATGTTTAAATTATAATTTATTATCACATGTCTTGTCTTCCCCTTGCTTTGTGAATGGCTTTAATGTCTAAAGTAAAAATTCATTATTTCTGCAGTCAGTAATATGAGTGTGCAAAAGAAAACCAAAGTGAATGAGGGGAAGAGGAGGGAGAGAGATGAGAGAGAGACAGAAAGAGAGAAAAAGAGAGAGAGAAAGATTTCTCAACTGGAACAGAGATTGATATATGCTAAAGATACTAAATGTGTCCATTTGGAAAAGAAAAAAACTATAAACTGAATATAGATAATATTTTACATCTTTGGTGGGATGAGAACTAAACGGGAGATTATGTTGACTAAAAGGAAGTGAAATAAATGTCGTGCGTTTTGCACAACGGTGCGATACAAGATTCAAACCTCCCACAATCAGAAGAAAGTTTATAAATAATGCTAGAGGTATGTTACATAGTTAATACTAATGAACAGAGAATAAGTGATTTGGGAGATTTTGGTGTTATGAATGATGTTAAGAGTCCTTTGAAACCAAAAATACCATCTTAAAATAGCATTTTAATAAAATCATTTAATTCTACTAAGTTATTTTATTTAAAAATATATTATTTGAATGTCAATGCCATTAAGAAAATATCTTATTTTATTTTAGTTAACAATGCCTAAGCTTTCATTCTCAACATAAGGGTTAACAGTGACCCATAAAACATATCAGATTAGGTAAGGCTTTTGTTCATAACTTTCCAAAGGCTTCTCATCTCATCCCAGATAACTTGAAAGTTCTTACAAGTACCTATAAAATTCTACATGACCTGACCTTTAATTCACCTCTATCTGACATCAACTTCTATTCCTCTTTGCCTTGCTTGGTGGTCTCCCACTCCACTGGCCTCCTTACAAATACAGCCACATTTCCTCTTTAGGGTCTTTCTCCTTTTTGTTTTCTGTAATTAATTGTCTCCCACTTCCCACATAGAAATCCAAATGCCAATTCCTGTCAGCTTTCTGAGGGTTATTCAATATCTGTTTTTCAATATGATCTTTGGCCACTTGTTAAAAATTGCAACCCCACTTCACTTCTCTCCTTTGATTCTTCTCCATAGCACATAAACACATCATACTCATTTATTTTCTTGTGCTGTATTTTCCCCCGCAGAATGTAAGCTCCTTTTAACCAGGAGTAATTGTCCATGTGGTTCACTGCTATATTCCCAATGTGTGGAATGGTGCCTACGTGTGAAGGGGTAAAGAATCTCCCGTACATACAACCTGTACACCTACATCTAGTTTTTGTTGTTGGTGGTGGTGGTGACATTGTTTTATTCCGCATATTTTAACAATAACTAAAACATGTAAAATAGATGGCAAAATCAACAGTTCTTGGCTGCCAAAATTGGAAAAACTAGGCAAATGTCAGAAAAAGTTTAAGAAAGCATTCAGTTCTCTCTCTCTCAACTATTTGGCTTTCTTGAGATACTTGTTAATTCCAACATTAGTTTAAAGCTATTTTTGGCAGCAGATCTTTATTATGTTTTTTTCAAATAGAATTATAAGCACCATCATAGTAGATAATTCAGAACAGACAAAGCTGATGAAGTGAGGTGAGCAGGATAGAGGTCATTAGAGCCCTGTTAGTCTCTGAGGCTTTGCCGTGTTACATCAGGACTCCAAATACTACGTGTTAAAAACCACTGATATTTTATATATTGTTGAACCATTAATATGTGCTTACCTCTTTCAATTTTGTTGATAATTTTTCCATCAGATCCCTTTTATCTGATATGTTTTCTTCCTTTCTGGTGGTTTTTAATCAGTTTTGCTGATTTTGCTCAAATTCACCATCTAAAATAATAATAAGGCCAGGTTCTTAGTTTTTTGTTTTTGTTTTAGGTCATGGACTGTCTTTCAATTGTTAGAGTATGGATAATCCCATGGACTACTTCAAAATAACATTCTTAGATTCATAAAACACAATGCAGCTGAAATAAGGGCATTATTAAAATGTGTATTTTAAAAATTTATTTTATATGTAAAGTATATGCTTCATTTGTAATACGTTAAGTAATACAATCTAGTTTCTGCTTCATTTTGAAGTAGCGATATCTTTGACAACTTTATTATGATATTAATATCTGATTTTCCAGTTGATAAAGTCACAGGCACTGCCAATAATGCTGTTTGTTGTCCGTATTTATAACTGGAGAAAGTCCGTGAAAATACAGTGTATATTTTTCTAATTCATGTACATGGATCATGGCAATATTTCCCATATCAATAATTCTTGGGATAGTGGGAAATGAATGATTCAAAACTATTTTATCAGAGATGAGAAAATAATTTTGCCATTGATTTTATTCTAGCTAATTGAACTTTTACCATTATATAAAGATTTTCTATATTGAGAGTAATGCTTTTTGGTTTTAGTTGATATTGCCAAATATTCATATAGGTACTCCACTTTCACATAGCTGGCATTTTCATGGTTTCTCTTTTTTTGTCACTTCTATTTTACACATTTTCATGGTCTTGTGTTTAAGGTATGCATGTTACAATGGTATTTAGTTGATGAGGTTTTTTTTTAATATTTCTATTGGAAGTATGTCTTAGAATATTATTTGATATCTATTGGATTATTATTTGCTATTTTCCACTTGCTCTATTCTCTTTCTCTCACCCACATTTCCTCCCTTCCTTTCTCTCTCTAGTCTTTTGGGAATTGAGTGTGTGATTTTTAAAATCTTTTGTTCTAACTATGATACAGAACAATATACTATTTCCATAATTTTGATTATTGCCCAATAATTTAGAACTGAATAGTGTCTAAGGCATAACAATAACTTAATGCCCTTCAGAATAGTAAGTTTCTCTTTGTCCATCACCTGATCCGAATGCTACCACATTCAGTATTTTGATTAATCTTTAATACCATAATTTAAACATTGTAATTTTATTACTAGTATTCTGCTTGTTTGTTTAAATTTACCTACATGTTAACCAATTTCTCTGTTTATCCTTCCTTCCAATATATCAGCCTCCTTTATAGTATGTTTTATTACTTAGGAAACTTCCCTTTAACATAGATCTATTACTGGTTATTGCTTATAGTTTTATTTTCCTCTTTTTATGTGTCTTTATTTTTCTCATGTAATTGAATGACAGCTTGCTCTATATAAAATTCTAGTATTCTCATTTCCCTTTGACTGAAAATTATCTTTGGTCTTTCTTTGTCACACTTCACAAATCTTCATCCAGTAATCTGTTATCCCATTGTAGATTATGTGTCTTTTTTCTAAGTGCTTTCATAATCTTATATTTGTTTTTGGCATTCTACAGTTTTACTCGATACAAGTTGTGTCGAGTCATTCATCCTACTTGGTACAAATTGTGATTTCTGTATTAGTTATTAATGCTTTTCATTGAGTCTGGAAATTCCTCAATCATTAATTCTTTACCTTGTCATCTTCCTGTTTTCTCCTTCTGGAACTCAGAGTAGAGAATGTGAGGCTTTCTAAATACTCCTTACCGTTTTTTTGTATTTTCAATTTTCTGGTGTTCCTGGAGTAACTTGTATATAACTTCTTCACATTTTCTTTTCATTTCCCTAAACCTCTCCTCAGCTCTCTGAAATCTATTCTTTAACTCATTTAAATCATTATCCAAATTTTAAAATAATATCTATATGGCTTTTTGCCAAATCTTTCTATTCTTACTGTTTTTTCTTAATAATTTCATTTTACAATAATATGTCTTCTTTTACATTATTCTTTAAAAACATTCATTCTAAATGTTAATTTTATGCTCTCTGATAAGTCTGATGTCTGAAATCTTTGAAGGACTAATTACACTATTTGTGTTCTACTAATTCTCACTAGTGATCCATCCTTCACTCTTTGATGTCCTTTGGTCACAAACTCTTCATAGGTTGATCTTATAAGTGGAAATTCAGGGTCTAAATTTCAGATTCTGTCCTCTAAATGGAATTTGCATTTGTTTCTTTTAGAAGTCAAAAGTAACTACTAAGCCAGGACCACATTATCTCCTTTGCATCTACCTTGGCTTAATCTGAGGATTTCAGATACTGTTCACCTGCCTTATCCACTAGCCAAATGCTTCATTTCACTGCTGAAATACTGACATACACATTTGTTTTTTCAGGGAAACCTATTTTGAGAACGTTTCCTCTCTTCTCAGATGGCATCACTTCTCCGATTTCATTTTTCATCTCCACTCTTTCTCTCCTTCTTTGATATTTATTTTATTTCCTATTACAAATAGAACATAATGAACATTATGTTTTTGCAGGGTAAATGACTATATTTTAAATGTTATTTCAAAGCTATTTTTAAGGCACAGCATAATAAACCCTTAGATACTTACTTTTGTATGAATGAGGGTAGAAGAAATAATTAACTAATGAATTTTGTTATTAACCCAGTATAAAATTCAGGAGTAGTGTTGAATTTTACAAAACGGTACTGTGAGATCATTACTTCCTTGGTTACTCTCTCTCTAAAATTAAGCAATTGACTATCCTCTGTAAGCTTTGGTTTTAGAACTCTGAAATGGGGAAACTAATAATACACAATTTATATTATTTTATATTTGTTCTTAGTTGTGTTCCACCTACTAAATGCTCAATATGAGGCTGCATTATTTGTCACTGTTATCATTACTTGTTAGATAATGCAGAGATAAGAAAAGGAAAGAACAGGGAGAAGACCAGAACAGCAAGGAAGTTAATCAGGAGCAAAAATTCAGTTGCATGCGGCATAAGATACAAAGAGAGCAGGAAACGGAGAGAAACAGAGAGATAAAAGGAAACATAAACAAACATAAAGGCTCTTGGAATAAGAAACAGCAAAAAAGAGGTCTTTAGGTTCAGACAGAATAGAGCAGATACAAATAAGAAAAACTGAATTGTGGAGAAACAAATTAAGAGAAAAATAAGGAGGCAGTGAGAGACTCTGTAGATACTGAGTTGAATTACATTTGTAAATATTTATACTTAAGTCACTGGGTTTCAAAAAAAAAGTAAATATCACTGATTATAAAATTTCTTTGAATTCAGGTTATTTCCAAAGTATTTTCAAGTATTTATGAATGTTATTTCAGCCTTCTTCAATTAATTTTTGTATGTATATAATTCAATTGTATAAAACAATATTTAGTATTTTAAATATCTACTTTTACAAGAGTGTTTTTCTCAAGAAGGTCAAATTATACCTAACTGGCTAATTTTTAAAATTCAGTTGTATTAATTTATTTCTACTGCTTATTCTGTAATTATCTCAAGTTACAGCAAAGGTCATGTTTATAATTATTATCAGCAGTGAAAAAAGAAAAAAGAAAACCCAGAGAATCTCTGTATAGTTTGATTCATTGGAGAAAACACATAATAAGAATCAAAACACAGAATATAGTCTCCAGGAAGACAGAAGTTACATTTTATGTGTGTTCATAGCCATAAAATGTATTGAAATGTTTGACATATACGAATAAACAAATGCATGAATGAAGCACCAAATGTACAGGAATGTAAGAAAAGTGGGAGGAAAACAGACATTTATGGAATTCCTGCCAAGATGTATTAAACATCCTTCTTTTGTGTGCCATTTAATATGCATAACTATCTTGTTTGATAGGAATTACCCTGCCCATTTTCCGACTAAACTGAAGTTCAGGGACTCTCAGTAACTCACTCAAGGTCACATTGATATTCAGTAGTATAATGAAGCTTCGTATTACAGTTTGCTAGGTTTCAAACCTATTAACTTTCCACTACGTTTTGCTACATCACCAGTACAAAAATTTAATTCTGATAATTAAGTAATTTGATACCTTATTAAGCTTCAGAAACCTATCATTATTAATACAGATTCAACAACTCACTTATTGTGAAGGATTATTCTCTAGGCTGCAACTTACCTCACCTTATTCAAATTAAATTGAATATAGTATATGGAAAACTGCACAAGCAGTCCTGAAAACAAGTTTCTAGTCCTACTTATGGCATCAGCTAGCAATATGGCTTTGGAAAATTTACCTAATCTTTACTATCTATTATTAAATCTTTTGTAAAATAAGATTTAGACTAAAATATCCCCAATAATCAGTTTAGATAATTTAAAACCATCATTACTATTTTCATCTTGTATAACCAACTATAAATCATAGCACATTGTAAGTTAAACATCTGAGTATCATATGCCTACTTGTCCATTCCCAATATATTTCACATGTTGTTTCATCACTTAGCATTCTTTTCCTAACGGAAAATCTATCTATTTCTTGATGTCTAATTGCCTTCATGGTAGACATAATCCTTGCTTGAGCTGGCATTTGTGCAAAGGGTCACTGACTAAAATTTGTTCTATTCAAATTCTAAAAGTCATTACAATTTGTAATTATTCTTTTGTATACCTTCTTTTCTCATTTTAATCACAGTGCCTATGAAGAATTAGCATGGAATTTGACATGAGTTGGTAACCAAAATTTAGTGGCTGATGGTAATTCACATAAATTCTAAGTCCATGATATGTCCTGTGCATATATCATATATGTTTGTATTATGAACCCCAAACATTTGAGACAGGTCTCAGTTAATTTAGAAAGTTTATTTTGCCATGGTTGAGGGCATACATCTGTGACGCAACTTCAGGAGGTCCTGATGACATGTGCCCAAGGTGGTCAGAGCACAGTTTGGTTTTATACATTTTGGGGAGTCATGAGGCATCAATCAACATATGTAAAATAAACATTGGTTTAATTCAGAAAGGTGGGACTACCCAAAGTAAAAGCAAAGCAGGACAACTTGAAGCAGGGAGGTGGCTTCCAGGTCACAGATAGGTGAGAGACAAATGGTTGCATTCTTCTGAGTTTCTGATTAGCCCTTCCAAAGGAGGCAATCAGATATGCAGCTATCTCAGTGAGCAGAGGGATGTCTTTGAATACAATGGGAAGCAGGTTTGCCCTAAGCAGTTCCCAGCTTGAATTTTCCCTTTTGCTTAGCGATTTTGGGGGTCCAAGATATTTTCCTTTCACAGTATGTATGTGAATATATATGTATTCACCATCCAGGTGTTTGCACAGGCTGGTGTTGAGTGTCTGTGGCTTTTCCAAGCATATGGTGTATAATATCAGTGGATCTACCATCTGGGGTCTGGAGAATGGAGGCCCTCTTCTCACAGTTCCACTAGGCAGTACCCCAGTAAGGACTCTGGGTGGGAGCTCTGACTCCACATTGCCCTTGGGCACTACCCTAGCAGAGGTTCTTCATGAGGGACCTGCCCCTGCAGCAAACTTCTACCTGGACTTCCAGGCATTTCCATACATCCTCTGAAATATAGGCAGAGGTTCACAAACCTCGATTCTTGACTTCTGTGCATCTGCGGGCTCAACACCATGTGAAGGCTGCCAAGGCTTGGGGCGTGCACCCTTTGAAGCTTGAGATACACTTTGGCCCCTTTTAGCCATAACTGGAGCTGAAGCAGCTGAAATGCAGTACATCATGTCCCAAGGCTACATAAAGCAGGGATGCCCTGGACGCAGCCCAGGAAACCATTTTTCCTTTCTAGGCCTGTGGTCCTATGATGGGAGGGGATGCCATTAAGGTCTTAGACATGCCCTGGAACATTTTCTCCATTGTCGTGGTGATTAACATTTGAGTCCTTGATACTTAGGTAAATTTCTCCACAAATTTTTTTTTTTTTTTTTTTTTTTTTTTCTCGAGGACGTGTCATTCTGTCACCCAGGCTGGAGTACAATGGTGTAATCTCAGCTCACTGCAACCTCAACTCCCGAGTTCAAGTGATTATCCTGCCTCAGCCTTCCGACTACCTGGGATTACCAACATGTGCCACCATGCCCAACTAATTTTTGTGTTTTTAGTAGAGATGGGGTTTCACCATGTTGGCCAGGCTGGTCTCAAACTCCTGACCTCAGGTGATTCACCCACCTTGGCCTCCCAAAGTGTTGGGATTACAGGCATGAGCCAATGCTCCCAGACGAAAATGGGTTTTTCTTTTCTACTGCATCATCAGGCTGCAAATTCTCTAAACTTTTATGTTCTTCTCTCACTTGAATGCTTATTGCTTCGAAATTTATTTCACCAGATAGCCTAAACCATCTCCCTCAAGTTCAAAGTTCCACAGATCTCTAGGGCAGGGGCAAAATGATGTCAGTCTCTTTGCATAGCAAGAGTGACCTTTATTCCAGTTCTTGAAAGTTCCTCATTTCCATCTGAGACTACCTCATCCTGGACTTTATTATCCATATCACTGTCAGCATGTCAGTCAAACCCATCCAACAAGTCCCTAGGAAGTTCTAAACTTTGTCACTTCTTCCTGTCTTTTAATCCTTCCTGTCTCTAGGAACTTCCAGACTTTCCCACATTTTCCTGTGTTCTCTGACCCCTTCAAACTGTTCCAGCCTCTGCATGTTACCCAGTTCCAAAGTCGCTTCCACATTTTTGGGTATCTTTATAGCAGCGCCCCACTCCTCTTAGTACCAATTTACTGCACTAGTCTATTCTCACACTGCTATAAGGACATTTCTGAGACTGGGTAACTTAGGAAGAAAAGGACATTTAATGGACTCACAGTTCCACACGGCTGGGGAGGCCTCACAATCATGGCGGAAGGAGAAGGAGGAACAAAAGCCCATCTTACATGGAGGCAGGCAAGAAAGCATGTGCAGGGGAACTGGCCTTTAGAAAACCATCAGATGTTGAAAGACTTATTCACTACCATGAGAACTGCATGGGAAAAACCTGCTCCATGATTCAGTTACCTCCCAGTGGTGCCTCCCATGACACATGGGGATTATGGGAGCTACAATTCAAGATGAGATTTGAGTGGGGACACGGTCAAACCATATTAGGGTGTGATGTAAAGAGAGGTTGGTTGGCTGGGTGCGGTGGCTAACACCTGTAATCCCAGCACTTTGGGAGGCCAAGGCAGGTGGGTCACGATATCTGGAGATCAAGAACATCCTGGCTAACATGGTGAAATCCTGTCTCTACTAAAAACACAAAAAATTAGCCAGGCGTGGTGGCGGGTGCTTGTAGTCCCAGCTACTTGGGAGGCTGAGGCAGGAGAATGGCTGAACCCAGGAAGTGGAGGTTGCAGTGAGCGAAGATTGCACCACTGCACTCCAGCCTGAGCAACAGAGCGAGACGCCGTCTCAAAAAAAAAAAAAAAAAAGTTGGTTAATGGGTACAAACATACAATTAGGTAGAAGGAAGAAATTCTAATGTTGAATAGTAGAGTAGGCTGACTATAGTTAACAACAGTGTATTTCAAAATAGTTAGAAGTGAGGACTTCAAATCATCTCAACACATAGAAATGATAAATGTACATGGTGATGAATATCTTAGACACCTGACTTGATCATTACATATCAAGTTAACAGGCCATGTAACACAATATCATATGTACTGCATAAATATTTACAAATATTTTGTATCAATAAATTTTTTAAAATAAATAAATACTTTAAAAAATTAGTGTCATATAGATATCATACCTTGCCTTGAGAAAATAAAGTAAAAGAAACATTATTGTGAGGAAATATCAGAAAGTATTCTTCATAATAGTGTTAAAACTAAAAATATATTTTCACTAAATTTGGTATATAGAAACTTGTTTCAGACAAGTGAGTCAACATTTTTGCTAATTTAAACTTTTTATTTTCTTTTACTCTCAAAATCAACACACTGCATTTTATTGACTGATATAAGGTATATAATAAAGAAAACATGGAACAGAGGAAAAAGTAAAATAACTTTTTTTGTTGTTGTTTTAATGCACTTGTTGCAAGAATGTTGAGAAATTATTATATTTTATTCTAAAAGACATATCCTTACTATAAAATATCAGTAAAACACTTCTAAAAAGGAAAATTAAAGGTTATTTTAATTTTACAGCCTATTCTCAATTTTTCTTCCAAGGCTTTATTCTAAGTACATGTACCTTTTAGATTCGTGTCCATACATATAATATAGTTTACATTGCATTTTTATATTTTACATAGCATTTAAGAGTATATGTTTTGCAAGGCATTTAATAACATTAACTTTAATAATCATGAATGTGTGTGATTCCGAGCTATTGCTATACTATAACATTTTTAAATATTCTAAGAATGAGTAATATTTGTGTTTCCAATTTAAACATTTCTATCAATGGTATTTTTAAATATAAAACACCGAGTGAAATAAAAACAGAGATGCTTAATTTTATGGCAATCATTTATACATTATTATTGTTACCTGAGAGCTGTTCTTAGTTTTTCTTGAATTCCAAAGAAAAGGGAGTAAATTTTTAAATATGATGGTATAAAAGAGGACTAATTCATTTTATATGTAGAGAAAAGTATAATTTATTTACTAACAATGTAGAAAGGAAGCAAAATACTTACAAAATTCAGGAGACCATATAAGATCTGGTGGCTGGTGAGGAATAAGTGTATTGAGAAAGTAATAGTGGAGGTCGCAAAAGGAGAAGGAGAATTTTGAGTAACTTCTGGAAGCTTCATCCTTTTCTGTTTTCTTTCATATTCTACTAGCTAATCCAAAAGTGTCCTCATTCACAATTAAAATAAATATTTTTAAGGCAAAATGTGATTTATCAGTATATTTAGTTTAAGATCACACTGTCTTTTAAACCTTGTTTTCACTGACTTAGTTAATTAAAAGTTAGTTTGGGATATTTCAATAAACAGCACATATTTATTATATTCACTTAACTAAGTTTATGTATCTTTTCAAATGAAAAACTACTTTGGTTTTTAGTATCTAACAGTGATCATTATAATTTTTCTCTACAGCCTTCATATAGCTTGTGAAAAAACAATAGTTGCACCACCAACACTCATTCACGATCATGCATCTATGATCAATCTACTGTATTCTTGTGGTAGAAGAAAAGGCATACACTACAGTGAGCTCAGAGGGAGATAAACACCACTCCAGTTCATATACCTGATTCCTCTTCCTGCGTACAGATAAATCTCTGCCAAGGTGAAGTGGGAAGAAAATAGGAAAGAAAAGCCAGTGGAGACCCATTTTTCTTATCAATTCCATTAACAAAATACAAAGATTCAGAATCTGAAGTCAGTAGACGGTAAATCACTTCGTAGCTAACTTCATGTTCACAGAAGCCATGTGAAGGATTATCATACAAGAATTCCTTTTACTGCATGTTCACAGAGTAGACATAAGCATAGGATTTTTCTCTAACTCCTTGCTGAAAAATTAATGAGCATTCAGATAATAAGCTCATTTTTTTCCCAAGCCAAATCAGGAAGTTACTTTCTTTTATTCTAGCAGCACAAAGTGAAATTGGAACTAAAATATTTGAACCAGATAATTTAATTTTGTAAATATTACAATAAATGTTTTCTGTATTTATTTCCATTTTGGGGGAAAAAAACAACTAAGAATTTCTCCTTCATATGATGCTTTGAGAGAACTGTTGAATAATAAACCTTAACTCCAACTAAGTGGTTAACGTTTTCAGTCTTTGGATGAAATATGATGGTTGTTAAACGAAGGGTAGTGATGCTTAGCTTTGGAGAGTTAATGGGCCCATATTTTTTAGAAAACTAAATAAAATAAATGGGTTCAAGTGATATTTGAATAATTTTAAGTACGTTTTAAAATAGTCTTTTAGGCCAGGTGTGATGGCTCATGTGAGCCTGTAATCCCAGGACTTTGGGAGGCCAAGGGGGCAGATCACGATGACCTGGTCAGGCAATTGAGACCATCCTGGCTAACAAGGTGAAACCCTGTCTCAACTGAAAATACAAAAAAATTAGCCGGCCGTGGAGGCAGTCGCCTGCAGTCCCAACTACTCGGGAGGCTAAGGCAGGAGAGTGACGTGAACCCCGGAGATGGAGCTTGCAGTGAGCACAGATCACGCCACTGCACTCCAGCCTGGGCGACGGAACGAGACTCTGTCTCAAAAAAAAAAAAAAAAAAAAAAAACCTTTTAAGATTGTCTTTACAACAATTTGTAAGAAGTAGAGAAACTCATTGTTTTGAAATGGTTCAGAGGTGAAAAATGTAATATATATTTCTAAATCCAAAACTCTGAGCTGCATATTCCTCAGAAACCACTTGGTAGTATAATTATAAATTAAATTCATATTACATTATCTGAATTACTTTCTATAATATCTATTCCTTGTTATATAGCTCCTCATTGAAACATTTCTCCTTTATATATTTTGAATACTGCATTGCTCATAATTGTGGAGACACTTAACATTTAAGCTTTATGGAAAATAAAACATCTTAAAAATGATTGTGTTCTAATTTGTCTAATAGCATGAATTCTAAGTCTATATTATTTATAAGAAATAATATTCATCTGAAGCAATCCTTCTCCTCCCCCCAATGCACCAGTGGTAAGTACATAACCCAGAATGAGCCATCTAGAATACCTCGTCACAGTAATTTTCTCCTGGGTAGGAAAAAAATTGGGTCAAGACACAAAATAATTATTTATTCCTTGGCTATTTTGTAGTGAAGTCCTTTTATTTATTTATTTTTTTTTTGGTCAAATGTATAAACAAAAAGAGAAATCTAGAGTTGATTCCAAGATTCTGACTAAAATTTAGCTATCCTTGAAGCCAGAAGTCTCCTAGAGGTTTCAGTTTATGTAGCACAATATATACTCTGTTTGTGTAAGCAACATAGGTTGAGGATTTTGGCACTTATAAAGAAAAATCACTGTGTAATAAAAGAGGAATTAAACATATGTGGAATTCCAGGAACATGAGCCAAGAAGTGAGGAAAGATAATTTTTTGCTTTGTTTTGATTCTAAAGATGGTGCTCCCAAGCTGTCACTGTTAAATCATCCCTATGTCAAATGCAGATTTTTAAACATGTAGTTACCCAGTTATCACTCCTGTTGGGCATCAGCTATATTTCCACATGGAGAATACCACTGTATCTCATATATTTTGGTAAGAACAGCTTGCAACTCATGGAGAAACACAATACTTTTGGCCTAGAGAGATAAATTACTCTCCTGAACATCTTTAGGAAAGTTGTATAAATGCACTCTTTTAAAAAATGTAGCATATAAAAATAAGTTTTATATTTATTTATTTGATCTCTCTGATCAAGAATTTTCCAAAGCACTTTTCTCAGATGGTGACAAAAGCAGTTGGTAACCACATGCGTCTTTAACCTCCTTTCAGGGGATTTGCATGTGAGATATGGCAGGTTTACAGCGTATGAGTAAATGAATGGAAATGACAATTAGACATAGACATTTCATTTTTATGGTGTTTGTGGTATTTTCTTATGAAAAAAGATAACATAGGTCCTTGGTTGAGTGTTTAATATTTACTGAATACCAGTATGAGCTTGGTGATATAATTTATTACTGCACTTTGAGATCTCTATGTTTGTACTGCTTCTACTCACTTTGAAAAGAGTATAATCTCTGTTGCCATTGCGTTCCAGTCTGGGAGACAGAGCAAGACTCTGTCTCAATAAAAAAAAGAAAAGAGCATAATCTCTGATCAAATGTATTTAGAATATTTGTTGCTAATTTTAGAATATTTGCTGCTAATTTCAGCTAGCAAATGTAGCCATGGCACATTGATATTGTTAAATATAGATATCATTACAATGAACATGTAGATAATAATATTTTATTGTTTCCTTTACGTATCTGTGTGGAAATTTTTCAGGCAATAGGCTGTAAAAAATTAAGTGCTTTTGTTGACTAAAACTAAATTGTGTCAACAACAATGAGAAGTCAAGGTAAATATATTTAGAAACAAAATCTTTCAATGAAGGTTTCCTATGTGCCAGTTTGTGTTCTACCTAAGTGCTTTTGCATAGAATTCTTATTTCTTATTCTGCAATTCTGGTAATGTGAGATGGATTCAAGAAAATAGATTAGAGGGGAGAAAAAGGAAAGAAAGAAAAGGAATCACAAAGAAAGTAATGTAATGTTTCCAGGGAGACCAGTCTTCTCAGATATTTCCTTTCTATGCCTGACTATAGCGTTAGAATGAATTGACTTTCGAAAAATGTTGAGAGAAAAGATGAAATAAGTCAATTGGACTTAAGCACTAATTTTTCAAGAAAGCTTTTAGCACAGTGGAAATACGAGGTCATTAGAAAAATGCTTTTAGTAGTTGTATCTAAACTGGTAAGGATAGTACAATTCAGGCATATGGTTTGGGGAGAAAATGAGATATGTTAAGGTCTTAATACAATATTTCTACAGCCAGATTTTTCAGTGAGGATTCAGTCAAGGAAACAGAATCACTATGAGTATTATGGACGAGAGATTCACTGTATAAATTTGACCTTTTACCTTTATGGAAGTAGCTGGGGCAGCAAAAGGCTGGGAGGGAAATTAGAGAAGAGACAAATTGCTAACCAATCCATCTGAAAAGACAAGCATGTCCAGGCACAAATGTGGGACTGAGAAAGAAAACCTCATGGTGAGATCTACAAAAAGCAGCTGCTCTGTGTTGCTGTCATCTCTGTGGGTCCATGGTTAAGCATGTGGTATGGGCCTGGAGCCCTGTTGGTCAATGCAATTAGAAAGAAGAACTGAGGAGAGCAAGGAGAAGTTGGAACCCATGGGTGTGTGACAACCTTCAGGGAATAAGGATCCCTGCTTCTCCTCCCATTTTCCAAATCGTATGTACACATTGCTTTTAGCCAACTCTAACCTAGAGCCATACAGGGAAAGGGATTCTGAAAAACATAGTTTCAGCTTAATAACATCAATAGAACCCAAAACATGACCAAGGTTGGAATATCAAGTTTTCTAAAACTGATCTTTAGAGAAGAAAATCAACCAAAGGGAGTGTACGACCTTCAGCAATGCATGCAGAAAAGCACACACCGATTAGAGGATATATACAACACTTTGTCTTGACTAAAGACAATCCGTTTTGACCAAAATCTTTGTGTTTATATATGCATAGCTTTTGACTGTGACCATGAAAACGTTGTTCATAAAAACTGACTCCAGGAAAGGCGATGTCACACACATAAAGTACAAATGATTAAGGAAGAGCAGTTTTCCTGACTAGACAAAGAAAAGTTGCTTGTATTTAGCAGGAAAACATAAAGAATGAATGAATAAATGCAAAAAGACTGAGATAGATGAAAGATACAGTGTAGTCACAGAAAAACTAAAGAAAAGTTTAGCTATTACGGTTTAAAGAAATTATTGCATAGAGGATTCAAGAGGGACTGCAATGACACATTTTTTTTTTCTTTTTTTTTTTGAGATGGAGTCTCACCCTGTCGCCCAGGCCAGAATGCAGTAGTGCGATCTCTGCTCACTGCAACCTCTACCTCCTGAGTTCAAGCAATTCTCCAGCCTCAGCTTCCTGAGTAGCTGGGATTACAGGTGTGCCACCACCCCCAGCTAATTTTTGTGTGTTTTTTTAGATACCAGGATTCACCATGTTGGCCAGGCTAGTCTTGAACTCCTGACCTCAGGTGATCCTCCTGCCTCGGCCTCCCAGTGTGCAGGGATTACAGGCTGAGCCACAGCACTCAGCCTGGAATGACACACTTTTAAATACCATTGTCTGAGGAGAACATTACTAGTGTGGGAGGACGATACAGATTCCATGGACTGAATGGCAAAACAGACAACTGGCAGAACATAGGGCATCTAGTTAGCTATCTTTTGCTACATCAGAATAGTTCTTGATAAAGAGAAATAAGCCACTAAACAGAAGAAGACTATTATTTGAAAAAACATTTATAATAAATATCCCTCCATATTAACCTTTTAGTTAATTTATGATATTTTACTTACTGTGTTATTACAGATTTTTTGAATTTACATTTAATTATGAAGTACAATTTGCAGTAATCCATTTGTTGTTAAAATACAAAGCGTCTTATCCAAGTGGAACTAATTAACCATTTCAAAATAATCTTGATGTACTTACTGGTACTTGCTAACCAACTGGTTCATTGACATTTAGCTGACTCAAACATGAACTGGTCATAATGGGTGTCTCTGTTAGAATATAATTTTATATGTGTTGCTGCATACTGTGAGAAAATTACTAGCAATTTCCTTTTACATTTCCAACTGTTCTACCTCCCCTCCTTTATCACAGAAGTTGGAAGACTAATGATACATTGTCATTCTCCTTTCCGGGTAGAGTTCAATATCTATTGAAATTTTATAAATAAGAAATACTCTCATGAGATTTGAAAAAAGGTGAAGCTTAGAACAGCCTAGCAAGTAAGATCTGGCATATATGAACATTTATAGATGATTCCATATTTTTGTATTTAGCCACAAGTTTCATAGTTGTGAGCCAAACACAGAAGACGCAATGGTGATAGCTATAGCTGAATATTTCTTACCATCTGGGCGCACCATCTTTCAACCAATATTGTAACCAAGTACTTCCTCTGTTGACTTGCTCCTGATTGAAATACCTGAAGGACATTCTTACACTAGTTTTGTACATTAAACTTTGACAGGTACACATGAGCCTCTTTGAATCACTACTAGGTCACACATTTATCAACTGGAATCCTAATCAACCACCACAGGAGAAACTAAATTATAAATACTTTAACACAATTATTTGCTTCATTGAGAGGAAAAGGGTCCTGCTGGACTATAGGACAGTGACTGTACAGTAGTACATTTCAAACATCAAAGTAACCCAAGAACATGAACAATAGGGCTCACCTTAAACTTTATGCTACTTTTCCTCAATTTCCCCAAATCACTTGTGCCTTCCTTGTCTTTTAAGTAAGATAAGATATGTGAAAACATATTGGAGAACTCCTAAGCAATAATTATGAGTGACTTTCAACAATTATACTTGCAGGAATATAAAGGTAGTGTGATAGTACCTCTCATCCCCCAAACTGTGTAGATATGTTTGACTCTGCAATTGTAAATAAGGAAAGAAATTGGTAAAACATATTTAAAATAAATCAATTATTTGAAAATTATCTATATTTTTTACTATTGTGCTTTATTTAGATTTAGTATTAATAACTCATTTGATATTGTTGATAAGCTTATTCCTACACAGCGTATAATGTCCTCACTTGCCTTACTCTCTGGCTTCCTTCCGTTTAAATTAATAATGTTTATCAACTAAAGACTTCATCTGACCATATCCTGAGCAAGGTGCTCAACACATTGATATCTCTTACATGGCCGCTGATAGGCTATGCAGTTAGACTGGCTGAAGCCCTGGTATTTGATATATAGAAAAGCCCTTCCTGGACCAGGCACCGTGGCTCACACCTATAATCCCAGAACTTTAGGTGGCCAAGGTGGGAGGATCATGAAGTCAGGAGTTCGAGACCAGCTTGACCAACATGGTCTAGAAGAGAAACCACATCTCTTCTAAAAATACAAAAATTAGCTGGGCGTGGTGGCACGTGCCTATAGTCTCAGCTACTTGGGAGGCTGAGACTGGAGAATCACTTGAACCTGGGAGGCAGAAGTTGCAGTGTGCCGAGATCATGCCACTGCACTGCACTGCACTGCACTCCAGCCCGGGGGACAGAGCAAGACTCAAGTCTCCAAAAAAAAAAAGCTCTCCCTGGTCTACCACCTTTTCCTTGTTTCTTCCATCACTACCCCTCTCACTATCATGTTGCTACATCTCTGTAACTGGATTTCTACCAGCTTGGATTTCTCTACTCAACACTTGTGTGCTCAAATTCTGACACTTCATCAATCAAAGGCAAGCTGGTTGAAGTTCTAACCCTCAATCTTCCTTTTGCCAGTCCCTTCCCCAAAATTGTGTTTCTTCAGCAGTGGCCCTATTCTAAGCAGACTGGTCCACTATTACCTGTATTCTTCCAAAAATTGCATGTCATCTGTGTTCTCACTTCATTGTTTCTCAACCAACTTAAAGGGCCCCTTCAGCTCTCCAGGGCTGTCCAAACCCAGGCAGAGCTAAGCATAATCTCTTGGATGCAGCACGGCTCTGAAGTGCCCTACGTTTCTGCTAAACATGGTTTCCCTAATCAGGTTACAGTGATCAGTCTTTTTTGCCACTCCATCTTGTCTGCTTTAGCGCCTCTCTCCCCGCTTCTGTTAAAACAATGTTCTGAAAGCTCAGCTTTTCTATGCTACACATGATGAAAGCATTTCAGTTTTTCTTTTCTGTCACACTCTGCAGATCTCATAAATCTTACACTCTTTGAGAGCAAGATAAGCAGCTTTCAAGCATTTAAAAACTTATTTAGATGTTTTTCTGGATGTGTAGCTTTTTATTCTGAAGAGTTGGAAGTTTATAGGGAAGCTAAATAATTATCGACAGATAGAATCAGACTTTTCCACATTCTAGGAGTAAAAGAAATACTGGTTAAAAGGATTTCCAAGCTGTTCTGCAGAACACATTCTTTTTATTGTTGTCGATTTCTCAACAAATTTTCCTGACCTGCTATTTCAATATAAATAGCTTTTCCAGGAGTTTTACATAGATCAAAAACACGGGATAAAGAAGTGTTAGATGTCCTTGTGTGTAATACTTGCTTTCTTTATACATTTTTTTTTTGAGAGGAAAATCCCCTTATGATGTATTAACTGAATAAATCGTAATGAAGTGCTACTTGTGTTTAAGTTAAACCTATATTTGGCATACTGAGAATTGATTTTGCTGACATATGAATAATAAGTAAAAACTTGAAAACAAAGTACATTTATTTAAAAAAAAGACAAAATAAATAAATGCTTATAAGTTCCACATGAATGTTCAATTACCACATAAACATTTTGCACAATTAAAAATAATCTTTGTTAATTCTATTTTCTTGGTGTTCCTTTCTTATTTTTAAAAATTCAATACATTGGCTAACTATGGGTGCACCTTCTATGACAGCCCTGCTCTGCAAGGAGCAGGATGAATAAATGAAGAAATGCATAAAATTCAATAAATTAGAAAATTATGTTTGATTATAGTACTGAAATTCTATAGTTCTATAAGTCCAAGATAAGCCCAGATCTCATAAACCTAATTGAGAAAAGATGCTTCAAAAGATAACACCTTCGGAAATAATATTGTTTTCTTATCATTATATTGAAGTTTAAAACTGTTTCATTTGAAAGTTAATATAATAAACTCTCGTTTTAAAAATTTAAAGCATCAAATTATCTTTAATAAAAATAAAACCTCTTTTCAAAAAGCTGTATACTTTGAATATATTATAGAAAAACAAATGAAAAATTTATTAAAATAACTGCCCTATTGTGGTGTATAATGAGAAATAGATACTCCACAGTGTGAGTCCTTAAATCTAAATTTAACATAGTTTAAATTTGATGTTAAAATTCAGAAAACATGTTTTTCTTTAATTTACAATTTTTTTACGATGATGTAATCACCATGAATGTCATATAAGGAAATATAGTGTTAATATAATGTAATTATCTGTAACTTGAACTCTGGGATAATCTAATAATGAGTTTTACTTGAGGAGGAGTCAGGTATATTTGGGGAATATAAGGTGTAGGAAAAATCAACAAAAATCTGGTTCGGAATCCATTCGTAATTGTCTGTATGACCTTGATTATTCTTTTAAGAAGTCTGATCTCAATTCTTCCATGAAATGGGTGCAATAAACTGAAAAAGCTACATAGGCCACTTCAACTCTAAATCGTCTATTCCTATAAGTCTAAGTACAGACGTTCCCTGTGGAATTGCTTTCTAGACCAAAAATCAGGACATGTGATCTCCTGATGAAATTCAATATTCTTTCCATCTGTGAGAAGCAGTTTAGATGTGGTTGAGATGCCAAAATGATATATGTGAAAGAGTAGTATCACAGTGCCTAGAGCCTCATAAGCACTCAGCAAATATTAGCTTCCCTGCTTCCTACTCTCTATCCTTTCCACACTGTGGCTAGGATGATTTCCCAACAGTAAATTTTGATGAAGGGGGATGTGCCGGGGTGGATTCTAAAGAGAAGACATTGTGAGAGAGGAATATGCATGCAAACTGGTCCCTATGTTGTAGCTGGCCTATGGTCCCTGATCCCATCTGACATCTCTGTGTCCTGGTCTAAGCATGGTCTATGCCTGTTATTTATTTTTTTAAACTTATACACGCATTTGCTCCCTAAGTACAATCTTGCACCAAAGACAGCAGAAGATTGCTTCACTGGCAAGCATCCTAAGTAATATCAATTTGACCTGGCTGACAGAAAATACTTTTTAAAATAAAAACAAGTCACCTGAGCAAATATAAACTCCTGAAACTTCTTTTGGTCAAATTTTGTGCAGTCATTTCTGAAAAGTGACCCTCAACAAAAACACACTAGCTGCATATCAGAATAACCTGTGGAACTTTCTCAAACTCAGGGGCCTTTTTTTGTACTCTCTGGTGAGTGTTATGTGATACATTGCAAGATCTTGCCCTGTCTCTTCTGAAGATTGCTGCTATTAGAGGTTTGAGTGATGGTGAGAGTATGATGTAACCTTGGAGTGAGAATAATTGGCAGCACAGATGGTTGAAAATGTAGCCTACTGCTACATTTCTTGATTATACCAAAGAAGCAGTTAATGTACCTCTTTTCATTCTCACAATGTATCATCTTTCCAAACATATATGGTAAATGTAGATACTATATAATTTTTTATTCTGATGCATTTACTAAAGAGGTAGCACTGAAAGTTGAATGAAGTAACTTTTTTTTATAGTCCCATTTTTCTAACTGGATGAATTTGGGAATGTAGTGTTCAAAGTGCCTGAGGTAGATGTGTATAGCAAACTATTGTTACACATGTCTAAAACTTAGGCCCATGTCGGGGTACTGATAAGAGCAAAGAGTTATTTCAAATTACTTGATTAACTTCATTGCTTTTTGAATTTACTCAGAGACAAATTTATTCTAATATTTAAGGAAGTTTGGCTGAGAAAATAAGACAAAAGCTATGATTCTTTGAAGATATAGATATAATTTGAAGGAAAAATTTTGATGATACAGATGACAATGAAAGATACTTTAGAAAAGAGTGAGTAGAAAGAAATGTCAGCAGTACAAAAGAAAAAAGAAGCAAGCTTCTGTAATAAATGAGAGGAAGTTCAATTCAGAATTCAAGGGTCATACTACCAGACTCATTAGCATTAATGAGTCTCATTTGTTGTCAAAACTAAGCAGATAAATCATTTACCAAACACCATAAATTTTTACTCACTCATGTTTGCAGAATGGATGAATAAAATATATACATAATAAAAGTGTTATGATGAATACGTCTGGCCTCTAAAGCTTTTGGACCACAAATATAAGGAAATTAAATCCTTTAAAGGGAAGATACCACACAGCACAAACTATCTCAAGTTGTTCAGCATGTGAACCAAAAATCATCTGACATAAAACATACATTGTCATATATCTGTCCTTCATAAGTTAGAACTGATTAGTAATTTACTGACAGAAAATAAATTCTAAATTAGAATCCTGAAAATTGCTAACCTCAAGGGATTTTTTGTCTGTGGATTTTTTTTTTAATTTACTAGGTAACCAGATATTAACAGTGAATCCTAAAATAAATAACATTCTAATTTCTAGTATGTCTAATATTTGCACATAATTGGTTATTGGACAATACATTTTAATCACACAATTATTTTAAAAAAGAGATTATACTATATTAAGTAATTAAATTATTCCTGAAGTAAATTCCAAAATGTGGACTCTTGTATATTTTAGAATCCATTATCAATACTTTTGTGTGTTTTTCCTTCCTAATTTTGGAAAGCTTAAGCAATGTAAGCAAAAAATATTTTTAAAAAATTGTTTGCCAGATTCTTTCCGGTTAATCAGTTACTCACAGTATAGGCTATCACTCATCCCCTGGCTTAACCTAAACCACAGGACTCTCAAGTTCACATCTTATGCAGAAAACCACAAATGTTTACATCTCTCATCTTGTTCTTAATCAATTTTTGATCCAATGTAATGTGAGTTACATATGGATTTTAAATTCTAGTAGCCACATAAAAATACTATTTTAAAAGAGGTATATTTTTAAAAATAGACTTTATTTTATAAAGCAGATTTTATCATACAGAAGATTGATATTATAATGCAAAGATAATGAAATCAGCTGAGACTGTCAGACTTCATCAATTTGCTAGTATCACTATGTTTATCATATTAAGTCCTCTGATACAAAAATATGAAATTTTATCCCATTTATTTAGAACTCCTTTATTTTTTTCAAGGTGTTTTAGTTTTCAAAGAATAAGCATTGCACTTCTTTTGTTAAATTTAAACCTAAGTGTTTTATTCCATTTGATGTTACTTTAAATTAATTTTTTTCTTAATTTCCTTTTTGGATTATTCATTGCAAGTGCATGGAAATATCATTGATTTTTGTATATTGATCCTGTATTCTCCTATCTTGCTGAATTTGTTTATTAATTCTAATTCTTTTAGTGGACTCCTTAGAATTTTCTCTATACAGCACCATGTTATCCACAAGCAGAGATAGGGTTTACTTTATTTTGAATGTGAATGTCTTTTATTTTTTCTTTCTTAATTTTCCTGGCTAGAAAGTCATTGTATAAGTCAGGGTTATCTGGTTATTATAGAACCAGTTTAAAAAAAAAACAAAATGTGTGTGTATATTTGTGCATGTGTGTATGTGAAAAGATTTATTACAATGAATTGGTTTATATAGTTTTGGAAGTGGGTGAATCAGAAATATACATGCAGACCAGGTGGCTGAAAATTCTCTAACAAGCTATGTTACAGGAAGAATTTGTTCTTCTTTAAAAATCCCCAATTTTGTTCTTTAGTGCTTTCAACTGATTGGATGAGGCTCAGCTACATTATAGAGAATATTTTTTACTGAAAGTCACCTTACTGTAGATGTTAACTACGTCTACAAAATACCTTAACAGCAACACATGTTAGTAGTGTTTGACCAAATCTCTGGGCACTATGGCTTAGCCAAACTGACACACTAAACCAAGTATCAGAGTCTACTTCTTGTCAACTTGGTACCCATATATGTATTCTATCTCAATTTCTTAATATTTAAAATGAACATAATATCTAGCAAGATGAATTTTTATGAAAATTTGATATGATAAAGTATATAATGTTATTAGTAAAACAATAAGCATATAGTAGTTGCTAAATAAACATCATCCTCTTTCCTATATGTGTATATTTTTCTGTTAACATTCATTTAAATTATTCCTTCATTTATATCCCTTTTTTTGTTTTTCTTTTTTAAATTTTTTTTTTATTATACTTTTAAGTTCTAGGGTACATGTGCACAATGTGCAGGTTTGTTACATATGTATACATGTGCCATGTTGGTGTGCTGCACCCATTAACTCGTCGTTTACATTAGGTATATCTCCTAACGCTATCCCTCCCCCCTACCCCCTTCCCACAATAGGACCCAGTGAGTGATGTTCCCCTTCCAAATGATCTCATTGTTCAATTCCCACCTATGAGTGATAACATGCTGTATTTGGTTTTCTGTTCTTGCGATAGTTTGCTGAGAATGATGGTTTCCAGTTGCATCCATGTCCCTACAAAGGACATGAACTCATCCTTTTTTATGGTTGCATAGTATTCCATGATGTATATGTACCACATTTTCTTAATCCAGTCTGTCACTGATGGACATTTGGGTTGATTCCAAGTCTTTGCTATTGTGAATAGTGCTGCACTAAACATATGTGTGCATGTGTCTTTATAGCAGCATAACTTGTAATCCTTTGGATATATCCCCAGTAATGGGATGGCTGGGTCAAATGGTAAACAACTTTTGTTCAGGTCAGTTCTTTATTATATGTCTGCCCTTTTAAAATATATTTTCAGGTCTATAAAATAACAACTGTTCCTTTTGATCCAGTACATAATTCCAAATTCTAGCTCTGTTTACATGCCTATCCTGTTAAAAATACAGTCAATATTTACCCACTCTTACCTATTGAGTTCAAAATAAAATAATTATGATATTTCATGATATAGCTTCTATCCAAACTCTTCTTATTTCATCATTAATACACAGTTATGCATTTTTTCAGGAAGGTCTTACATTACATTACTGAAACCCCTCCTCAGACGCTGGTTTTCTTCAAATGGAATGCTCTTTGTATTTCAATCTGACCGCTTATTCTCACTCCAGAATAAAGGCTTGTAACATTTAGATTTGTATATTGTAATTTCAGTTCATTATACAATGAGTAGAAGTGACACTCTGGTAAATTCTGTTCTACTCATTTGAGATAAGGTACTCCCATTAGAATGATAATTTCTCGTGAAATAAACATGACCATTTTCTTTTTGTTAGTCAGATCTTCTTTGAGTTTTTTTCTTTTTGAGAGAACTTGACCCCGTATAGTTTATTTGGTTATCTTGTTTGACTATCTGATTGTATTTATTTGAACTGAGATTTCTTGCATCAAATAAATATATGACTGTGTGAAACTATCACAGATGTGTAAATTACAAATTTTGTATTACAGGACATTGGTAAGATTAAAATAGCACATTAGCAAAGAGATAAGGTCAATGATAATTAATAGAACAAACAGTCTACAGTTTGAATTGAGTTTTACTGAATTGAAGGTTACTATAACATGCATCTTCACTACATTTTGAATGTAAATGATGTTGAAGAGGCTGAACAGAGAAGGAAGTTTGAAGTGTAGATACCACAGTGTGGTTATACACAGCATTTTAGTTCAGTGTATAGATAATAATATTTCTAGTACCACAGTTTCACGATTTCAAAAGCTAGAATAGTCATGTCCAAATCTACAGAGTTTTTTTTAATTATTCAAAATAAACTCAAATAACTATCAAATCTAAAGTCTAATACAGTAAACTAATGCATAAGGTTCATGTATTTCTATCTTTTAATTCTAAAATTTTCAAGCAATAGATTACTAACTATAAAATCAACAACTCCTTAACAATCATTCTTGAATATAGGGATAATCTCTTCATGTTTATAAATTGCGTTATAATTTTTTTTAGTTCTATAAAAATCACATATTTTGTATTTTCCTGAGTTAATTCATACTATATATATAAACTATAAATATTTAAGCATATATATGTGATTACTTTTAGTATAATTATTTTATGTTAACTTATTTCAATTATGGCTGAAAATTCTCTGGATCTATGTGAGAAACGTTCTGAGATCAATTCAGCATGATAGAAATCTAAAGAATTAAATAGTAAGCAAGAAATTGAAATTCATATGTGGATACTGCCACTCATTCTATAAATAAGGATTTTGTATTCTGATAATTTGTACTAGGAAACAGAAGTTTTTTGTCCTCCTCGCTCAGTCATGCCCTCCATGGGCTTCATTATTTTATTTCACATTCAAGACCTCAGACTAGGCACATATGCTCCCTAAATACAATTTTTATCACTAGTCTCTATCACCTGCTACCCCAGTGCTCACAACTGCCACCACACCAGGCTATTTTGTTTGTTTTTTTGTTTGTTATTTTTAGAAAAGACAGAGTTTCACCATGTTGGCTATGCTGGTCTCAAACTCCTGACCTCAAGTGATCCACCCATCTCAGCCTCCTAAAGTGCTGGGATTACAGGTGTGAACCACCAAGCCCGGCCAGAAATACTCAAGAGCACTATGTTATTCCTAACAAGACTTGCCCTCAGGTGAAACAAGTTAACCAGAGTTTAATCTGCTGGGATATTATGAGAGATTAACTGACCTCTAGAGGGAAAATGCCTGACTCCGTTCAGTTGTAACTTTCTGCGTGTGAAAAATACCCAACTCCAGCCATTCTAGCTATACTGGCCCACCTACAGGGAGAGAAAAAAAGCTGAAACGTTTGTGTAGATCACAGTCCAGAGGCATAGACTCACTAAAAGCCTCAGTGAGACCTAATCATAGGGCTATAAAATTCTTTCCCTACCCCACACCTTACCACCACATTACTAAAGGCCTATTTGCATTACTTCCTTTCATGTGGTACAGCATGTCTGGCTACCAAGAAAAAATTACAAGACATTCCAAAAGGAAAAATAATTAAAGAGACAGAGCAAGCATGACCGGATATAATAGAGATGTTGAAGTTATGATACTGGAAATTTAAAACAACTATAATTGATATGCTAAGACTATCTATAATGGATATAGTAGATAGCATGAGAGAACAGATAAGCAATATAATCAGGGTGGAAATCCTACAAAAATTCAAAAAGAAATGCTAGAAATCAAAAACACTGTAACAGAAATAAAGAATGCCTTTGATGGACTTACTAGTAGACTGAGCATTAGCCAAGTAAAGATTCTTTGACTTTGAGAACTTACGAACAGAAATTTCAAAGATGAAAAGTAAAAAGAACAAACTGAGAAAGAAAAACACAATATACAAGAAACAACTACAAAAGTTGTAACATACACACAATGTGAACACCAGAAGAAGAGCAAGAAAAAGGAACACAAGAAATATTTGAAACAATAATGACTATAAATTTCACCACATTAATGTCAGACAGCACAACACAGATCCAGGAAGCTCAGAGAACACTAAGAAGAATAAACGCTAGTATAAGCTACACCAAGACATATTATTTCAAACTATATAAAATTAATGATGAAGAAAAGTTAAAGGAAGCCAGAGAATAAAAACACCTTTTCTATAGAAAACCAAAGATAATAATTACATCCAACTTCTTCTTAGAAACCATGCAAGCAATAAGAGTGGAGTGAAATACGTAAAGCATTGAGTGAAAAAATAAAAACCATCAATCTAGAATTAGATATCCTTTGTAATTATCTTTCAGAAATTGAAGGAGAAAACTATCTCAGACAAACAAAAATTGAGGGAATTTCTTGTCATTAAATCTAAGATGATTCTGTTATTATGTTATTCAAATTATCCATGAAGTGGTGTACGGTTATTTGAAAGTGTCTTGGATTAATTATAAATGTATACGACAATCTCTAGGGCAACCACTTACAAAATGAAAAATTATTAGCTGGGTATGGTGGTGCACACTGTAGTCCTAACTACTTGAGAGGCTGAGGCAGGAGGATTGATTGAAGCCAGGAGTTAGAAGCTGTAGTGAGCTATGATCACACTGCACTCTAGCCTGGACAGCAGAGCAAGATCCTGTCTCAAAACAAACAAACAACAAAAAATGAGAGAAAAGAAAAGAAAGAAAAAAACAAATAGAAAATAGTAACTAATATGTTAGATACTGTGGATATTAATCCATGTATGTCAACAATCATTTTCTTTTTTTTTTTTTTTTTCATTTGTTTTTGAGACAGGGTCTTGTTCTGTTGCCCAGGTTGGGGTGCAGTGGTGCAGTCATGGCTCACTTCAGCCCTTTGACCTCCTGGGCTCAATGGCTCTTCCTGCCTAAACCTCCTGAGAGTTAGGACCACAAGTGCACACCACCATACCTGGCTAATTTTTTAAATTACATTTTTGTAGAGATGGGGTCTCACACGTTGCCCAGGTTAGTGTTGAACTCCTGGGCTCAAGCAGTCCTACCGCCTCAGCCTCACAAAATTTTGGAATTATATGCATGAGCCACCATGCCCAGCTCAATAATCACTTTGAGCATCAGTGATATAAGTGCACCAATTTAGAGATAGAGATTGTCAGAGTGGATTAAAATACAAGACCCAACTATATATTATCTACTAGAAATCTATTAGAGTAGGTAGCAAGACAGACATGAGCAGGGCAGGAGAACACCACCAGAACTCTGTCTCTGTACAATAATATTTTTTCACAGACAGACAGGAAAAGGCAGTCTCCTAATCCATAGAAAACACCTGAAGTGGACAGGTGCAATGGTTCACGCCTGTAATCACAGCACTTTGTGAGGCTGAGGCAGGTGGATCATGAGGTCAGGAGTTCGAGACCAGCCTGGCCAATATGGTGAAACCCGGTCTCTACTAAAAATACAAAAAGGAAAAAAAAATTAGCTGGGGGTCGTGGCACGCAAGAGGCTGAGGCAGAAGAATCGTTTGAACCCAAGAGGCAGAGGTTGCAGTGAGCTGAGATACTGCAGCCTGGGCAAGAGAGCAAGACTCTATAAGAAGAAGGAGAAGGAGAGGTAGAGGGAGAGGGAGAGGGAAATTAAAGAAAACCATTAAAAAGCATAGTATCATAAATAAGTAAACCAGCAATGTCGTCATTTATTACCAACTTCAAATATCAATAGATATTTGATTTTTTGAGGTATTTTATTTCTAGAAATAAAGCTATTATGTGCATTCTTATATATATCTACTGGTACAGATATGTAAGAATATTTCTAGGAATGAAATTGCATATATTGAACTTCACAG
>NC_045436.1:28499631-28538750 GCF_002776525.5 Piliocolobus tephrosceles | reverse complement strand
CTGTGAAGTTCAATATATGCAATTTCATTCCTAGAAATATTCTTACACATCTGTACCAGTAGATATGTATAAGAATGCACATAATAGCTTTATTTCTAGAAATAAAACACTACAAAAGATGAAATGTCTATTAATATTTGAATGTACAATTTGGTTTTTACAAATTCATACAATGAAATATTCAGCAGTTAAAAGTAATGAACTGCCATCATATTCATCAACATATATGAACTTTGAAGGAGTTATTTAATGAAAAACTCAAGTCACAAAGTCAGTATGCATAATTACATTGAAATAATGATCAACTGTATAAAATTTTGAAGTTAGTAAAGATACATACATATACTGTAACACTATGAAATAATAGATGGTAAATGAATTTCTGGATAGTGATTGTCTTTCTCAGGAGGAAGAACACAGACAATGAAAAACTTGATTGTAATAGTAATATTGCAATCAAGGTTGTTGGCTGCTATGGGTATTTATTTTATTACTAGGTCTCAAAATATTTCTAGGCATTTTATGCATTCTTTTTTATGCATATTTACAAAAAAATGGGGAAAGAGGAAGAAACAGAGGACAAAGGAGAGTGAGCAGGAACATTGGAGCCAGACGGTCTGGGTTCCGGGTTCACATTCTGTCTTTGGTACTTCCAGTGGTCACTAGGTGAGCTGCTGAACTCTTCTGTGTATTTTTTCATATGCATAAAATGAGTAATGATAATGGCTATATCAGAGTTTTCATGAGTAGTAAGTTAAATAAAACATGTAAAACAATTTAGACCACTAGCAACTGGTATACACTAAATAAATGTTCATTTTCATTATTTCAGGAGGAAAAAAATCTCACCTTCGTACAGTATACCATTGATGTAGAGGAAACGGTAAGTAACTTGAACATGGTATTAACATTAATATTATAAATATTTGTTGGATTTTAATAAAACTATTAATTGCAAAAATAATGTAACAAAAATTCTCAGTCGGGCATGGTGGCTCAGGCCTGTAATCCCAGCATTTTGGGAGGCCGAGGCGGGTGGATCACCTGAGGTCAGGGGTTCAAGACCAGCCTAACTAATATGGAGAAACTCAGTCTCTATTAAAAATACAAAATTAGCCTGGTGTGGTGGCACATGCCTGTAATCCCAGCTACTCAGGAGGCTGAGGCAGGAGAATTGCTTTAACCTGGGAGGCGGAGGTTGCAGCGCCCCCAATATCGTGCCATTGCACTCCAGCCTGGGCAATAAGAGCAAAACTCCATCTAAAAAAAAAAAAAAAATCTCTACACACAGAAACACATACATATGCACATCCACACGTACAGTTTATAAATGCCCTGAATGCTCTGGATCCTGCCAGCCTCTCTTCACTCTTCAAAATCAGTTGCCTCCTGCTGGTATCAGACACATTGTCCCTGTCATTTTTACGTGCTCTGTCATCTATCTAGAATCCTTTATAGTGAACTCTTTACATATTTGGTCTACTTTCATAGGTTAATTCTGTTCACATGTGTCCCTTCCTAAGATAGGTCTACACAAGATCTTTATCCAAAAAGTCAATCTATATAACTTCGTTTATGCTCCCTGTATAGCACCTTTCACCAGAATTCGTACAATTCTTTGTTTATTGTCTCTTTTCTCCCAACACGCAGTTATTTAAATGTCTGGGATCTGGCACGATTTAATCTTGCTGTGCACTGTATCTTCATCGCTAAGAAATGTGCCTAGAACTAAGTAGGTGCTAATACATGTGTATTAAATAAATGGTTGTATAAATTAATACACCCTACTTTTTTATATTGTTAGATGGTTACTTATTTAGTTATAAAGTTTAGCTTTATAATTTAGTTACATAAATTGCCTGATCATTTTTTCTTTCCATTATCCAAATGTATGCTCCTCTTTTTTTGATGAGCAAAGAATTGTTATTTCAGAAAATATGTTGTCAAATATAATGGTGATGGTGTTAGCAGAAGTTTTCAGTAGATAGATCTAAAAGTCCACATTGGATCACCTTATAAATCACTGAAGTCTTGAATTTCAACTGAACTATGAAATGCATGTTAGTTTATGAAGAATTAGGCAGAAAGGATTAACTGTCACACATAGCTTGAGGAGTGGTGCCTTACCCCAGCCAAAAAATTGTTTACCTGGATGCGTTGCTTGATATAAACAGTACCAAAACTTAAAAATGTCATGTTGAAGACACCTAGGAAAAGAACACCAGTGATAATCCTTTTGGAACACAGTTATTCAGAACTAAATTTATATTTTTAAACTACTTTTATATGATAAGCTATCTTTGACACCATCCGTACTGAAGAAACAAGGTTAACACATTTAAAAGAAAGTTATGAGCAGTTCTTATTGAAAATTTGGAGTCTCGGAGCGACTTAAAGATGTCAGATTTGCCTTGGTGGTATGAAGTTAGGGTGGGAAGTAGAAAGTCTTAAATGCAAACTGTATATTACTTACAGGGTTGCTTTCTGTATTTTCCTTGGTCTTCCCTGACCTGATTCTTATAAAGCTGTAATTGCATTCTTCCCCCATCAGTGCTGTCCTTAAGCAACTTACATGGCAAGAACATAAGGCATATTCAATTACTTGCAAATATCTTACACAAAATGGAAACAATGTAGATAGGTGAGTTATATAAATGAAACTAACTTTCAAATGCCATATCAAAAACCAAGAAGTAATAAATAAATAAGGCAAGCACTTTCAAATTAAATATTTCAATAAAAATAAAGTTGCTCATTGATCCGTCTGTTGCCGGTTTGTTACTTTTTAAAGACAGGTCTCATGGATTCTAAATAAAAATCTATAGCAAACGAGCATTTCAAGAACAAAACTGATGTGATGAATCAAATTCTTCAGAGTTTCAACAATCAATATGTGGAATCTTTTACAGGCAGTGTTTCTGTAGTTTAGGCAGCTATTTTGAATGGTCTTATTCAAGAGACTTTGACAGCAGGACACTCAGTTAGGATCCACATCAATCACTGGCAAATCATTCCAGCTCACATAATAGTGAGAGCTACTAAGGTGAATTCTAGAGTTTAAAGTAAACTTGGTAAAACAAACTTGAAAGACTATACTTTCCAATCGTTCTATATCAACTAAAAGTATCCTAAAAAAACATAATAACTCGAGGTCATTGATTTATAATTTTCACAGTTTTTATTTTTTACCATATCATAACTTTAACATAAAAAGAGTCTGCTTGTGGATAACAACAATGTAAGATGCTTATTTCTTTTTGTTTTTTCTTTATAAAGAAGTTTTATATTTATTCATGTTTACTTTTTTATTGTATATGTTTATGGGGCACAATATGATGTTTTAATATAGCAGTACGTTGTGAAATGATTGAATTAAGCTAATTAACATATCCATTGCCCAACATGCTTACCCTTTTTTTTGTGTGTGGTGATAGTACTTAAAATCTGGTCTGTTAGCTCACGTCTGTACTCCCAGTTTTTGGGAGGCCAACGTGGATGGATCACCTGAGGTCAGGAGTATGAGACCAGCCTGGCCAGTGTGGTGAAACCTCATCTCTACTAAAAATACAAAAATTAGCTGGATGTATTGGCACACACCTGTAATCCCAGCTACTTGGGAGGCTGAGGTAGGAGAAATTCTTGAACCTGGGAGATGGAGGATGCATTGAGCTGAGATGGTGCCACTGCAATCCAACCTGGACAAAAGAGTGAGATTCCATCTCAAAATAAATAAATAAATAAATAAATAAATAAATAAATAAATAAATAAATAAATAAATAAAATAAAATCTAGCCTGTTAGCAACTTTCAATTTCACACTTTCCTTAATAGTAATTTTCAATTTCACATTTTTATTAATTATAGTCATCATGCTGTGTGATGGATATGCAGAATTTATTCCTCCTCTCTATCTGAAACCCTTTGACCAACATATATTCATCCTTCCCCACCCTGCCAAACTCTGCTAAGCACCATTGTAATCTCTACTTCTATGAATTTAGATGTTTTAGATTCCACATATAAGTGAGATCATGTCATTTTTGTCATTCTGCACCCGGCTTATTTTCACTTAGCATAATGTCCTCCAGGTTCATCCATGTTGTCACAAATGTCACAATTTCTTTCTTAAGGCTGAATCGTATTCCACTGTGCAGATACACAACATTTTCTTTATCTGTTCATCTATTTATGGGCACCTGGGCTGATTACCTATCTTGGCTCTGGTGAATAATGTTGCAATGAAAATGAAAATGAAAATATTCCTTCAACATATTGATTTCACTCTTTTTGGATATATTCAGAAGTGAAATTGCTGGATCATATTGTAGTTCTAGTTTTAATTTTTTAAGAAACCTCCATATTATCTTCCATAATAAGTGTACCAGTTACTTTCCCACCAACGTTGTACAAGGTTTCCCTTTTCTCCAGATTCTCACCAGCAACTTGTTATTTTTTATCTTTTCAGTTAATTCATTGTGGAGTGATACCTTGTTGTGTTTTAAATTGGCATTTCCTTTGTAATTAGTGATGTTGAGCAATTTTTCATATACCTTTTGACCATTTACATGCCTTCTTTTAGTAAATGTCTATTCAGGTCCCTTGATCATGTTTTAAGTTGGATTTTTTTTTCTTGCCATCAAGTTGTTTGAGTTTCATATATATATATATAGCTAATAACTCCTTATCAGATGTATGGTTTGCAAATATTTTCTTCCGAGCTCTTCAGAGATTGTCTCTTCACTCTATTGATTATTTCATTCGCTGTACAGAAGGATTTTAGTTTAATGCAATGCCAATTGTTTATTTTTGCTTCGTTCCCTGTGCTTTTAGAGTCATATCAAAAATAATTTTTGCCAAAACTAATCTCAATAATTTTTTTCTATGTTTTATTCTAGTAGTTTTCCTTTCTAGGTCTTATCTTTCTATTTATATAATATTATTTCTGTGAAACAACATGTGGATTTTCCATTTTCATTTCAGAGGCTGGCATGTCATAGCAATATTCTTTCATTTAGGGCTATCCTGTGATGCCAAATAAGTTGTGCATGTTAAAACTCATGAAAAGTTTCTATAAAAATTAATAACTTAAAGGAAAATTTAAGTTCAATATAAAATTTAAAAATAAATATAGATGACCTAGTTGTTCTATTATTGATAGGACAATCAAACTTGTTAATTTAACTCTGCCAATATGAATGATATCAGGAAACAATATTTGTCTGATTCATCAATATTACTTATAGAACCTTACCAGATAAGAAATAAAAGAAAAAAAAAAAGAGACTACTTCTTTCCTTATCACATGTTCCAAACCAGAAAAGGTGTTTAAAGCCTATAGTTTGGAAAATTGTTATAACTCCTAAAGCCGGTTTGAGTCTTACAACTCCTCCAGCCTCAAACTACTGCCCTCCAGCCTTAAACTACTGCCCTCTAGCCTTAAACTACTGCCCTCCAGCCTCAAAAGAAACTGGTTTATATATTGTTCCCAATACTAACTTTTTTTTCTGTTTTAAAGCTCATCTGCAATGCTGTCTCCTAAATCAGATGCAGCTGTTTAATGGAATTTGCCTTTTCCCAGGTTGGTTAACTGGAATCCTTTTCCAGTCAGCTTTTAACTCAGTTTTTCTCTTCCACGGCCGCCAATTCAGTTTTCAGTGTGTGAAACTTCTAGGGAAGTTTCAAACAGGTAAATGTTGGGGCTCAGAAACAAATATGTCAAAATACGGTGTTTGAAATGCTGAACCAAAAAACCCTCAAGGTCTCTAATCATCCCCCTCCAACACACAATATCTCTCCCAAAGAAGCCCAAGTTCCTTTATCTGCCTAAGTTCCAGACCCACTGACGTGGTTTAGCTGTGTCTCCAGCCAAATCTCATCTTGAATTTGTGGGAGGACCTGGTGGGAGGTAATTGAATCACTGGGGCAGGTCTTTCCCCTGCTGCTCTCATGATAGTGAACAAGTCTCAAGAGATCTGATGATTTTGTAATGAGAAATTCCCCTGCACAAGCTCTCTCATTTTGCTTCCTGCCATCCACATAAGATGTGATTTGCTCCTCCTTGCCTTCTGCTATGGATGTGGGGCCTCCCTAGCCATGTTGAATGGTGAGTCCATTTCTCTTTCTTTTGTAAATTCCCCAGTCTTGGGCATGTCTTTATCAGCAGTGTGAAAACAGACTAATACAGTAAATTGGTACTGGGAGAGGGTCACTGCTGAAAAGATACCTGAAAATGTGGAAGCAACTTAGGTACTAGAGGCTGGAACAATTTGGAGGGTTCAGAAGAGGACAGGGAAATGTAGGAAGCTTCCCAGAGATTTGTTGAATGGCTTTGACAAAAATGCTGATAGTGATATGAACAATAGAGTCCAGGCCAAGGTGGTCTCAGATGAAGATGAGGAACTTAATTGGAACTGGAACAGGGGTGACTCTTGTTATGTTTTAGAAAAGAGACTGGTGGCATTTTGCCCCTGCCCTAGAGATTCGTGGAACTTCAAACTTGAGAGAGATGATTTAGGATATCTGGCAGAAGAAATTTCCAAGCAGCAAAACATTCAAGAGGTGACTTGGGTGCTGTTAAAGGCATTCAGTTTTAAAAGGGAAACAGAGCATAAAAGTTCAGAAAATTGGTAGCCTGACAATGCGATAGAAAAGAAAATCCCATTTTCTGAGGGGAAATTCAAGCGGGCTACAGAATTTTGCATAAATAACAAGGAGCCAAAAGTTAATCCCCAAGACAATGGGGAAAATGTCTCTAAGGTTTGTCAGAGTTTTTCACAGCCGCCTCTCCCATCACAGGCTTAGAGGCCTAGGAAGAAAACATAGTTTTGTGGGCTGTGTCCAAGGTCCCTGTGCTGTGTGCAGCCTAGGGACACGGTGCCCTGCATCCCAGCTGTTCCAGCCATGATTAAAAGGGCCACAGTACAGCTTGGCCCATGACTTCAGAGGTTGCAAGCCCCACACCTTGGCAGCTTTCACATGTTGTTGAGCCTATGGATGCACAGAAGTCAAGAATTGAGGTTTAGAAAACTCTGCCTAGATTTCAGAGGATGTATGGAAATGCCTGGATGTCCAGGCAGAAGGTTGCTGCAGGGGCGGGGCTGTCATTGAGAACCTCTTCTAGGGCAGTGCTGAAGGGAAATGGGGGGCCAGAGCCCCCACACAAAGTCTCTATTGGCACTGCCTAGTGCAGCTGTGAGAAGAGGGCCACCATCCTCCAGAACCCAGAATGGTATATCCACTGACAGCTTGCATTGTGCACCTGGAAAAGCCGCAGGCACTCAATGCCAGCCCATGAAAGCAGCCAGATAGGAGGTTATACCCTGCAATGACAAGAGGTGGAGCTGCCCACGACCATGGGAACCCACCTCTTGCATCAGTGTGACCTGGATGTGAGAGTAAAAGAAGATCATTTTGGAGCTTTAAGATTTGACTGCCTTGCTTGATATTGGACTTGCATGGAGCCTGTAGCCCCTTTGTTTTGGCCAATTTCTCCCATTTGGAAAGGCTGTATTTACCCAATGCCTGTACCTCACTGTATCTAGGAAGTAATTAACTTACTTTTTATTTTACAGACTCATAGGTAGAAGGGACTTGCCTTGTCCCAGATGAGATATTGGACTGTGGACTTTTGAGTTAATCCTGAAATTAGTTAAGACTTTGGGGAACTGTTAGGAAGGCATGATAGGTTTTGAAATGTGGGACATGAGATTTGGGAGGGGCCAGGGGTAGAATGATATGATTTGGCTGTGTCCCCACACAAATCTCATCTTGAATTCCCATGTGTTGTGGGAGGGACCTGATGGGAGGTAATTGAATCATGGAGGAAGGTCTTTCCCATGCTGTTCTCCTGATAGTGAGCAAGTCTCACGAGATCTAATGGTTTTATAAAGAGGAGTTGACCCGCACAAGCTCTCTCTTTTTGCCTACTGCCATCCATATAAGATGTGACTTGTGCCTCCTTGCCTCCCGCCATGATTGTGAGGCCTCCCCAGCCATGTGGAACTGTAAGTCTATTAAGCCTGTTTATTTTGTAAATTGCCCAGTCTTGTGTATGTCCTTATCAGCAGCATGAAACAGACTCATACACCCACTGAAGAGAATAATTTTTCATTTACCCTCCTTGTTATCTCATTATGTATAGCAGAGAAGAAGACCAAGATGTGACCACACCTAAGCGGATCTTTTTATGAGTTTCCAAGGATCATTTAAATTCCAAAGAAAAAAATGTTGAATTTGGTCTTAAACTGAGGCTGCTCTTTAAATTTTATCTACTACACAATGTAGCCTCTCATTAAAAGAGAAACCAAAACTAGTATTTAAAGTAATTTTCATTCTTGTCCAACATTTTGTCTATATTTATTTTAAAAAAAAAGAAAAACAGATCATATGATAAGTACTAGTTTTGTTTTGTTTTGTTTTTTTAATACTGTTGTATTAGTCCATTTTCACACTGCTATAAAGAACTGCCAGAGACTGGGTAATTTATAAAGAAAAGAAGTTCAATTGACTCACAGTTCAGCATGACTGGGGAGGCCTCAGGAAACTTACGATTATGGCAGAAGGCAAAGGGAAGCAAGGCACCCTCTTCACAAGACAGCAGGAAGGAGAAGTGTTGAGTGAAGAGGGGAAGAGCCCCTTATACAACCATCAGACCTCGTGAGAACTCACTCAATATCAGGAGAACAGCAGAGGGAAACCATCCCCGTAATTCAATTACTTCCATTTTGTCTCTCCCTTAATATGGGGATGATGAGAATTATGGGATTACAATTCAAAATGAGATTTGGGTGGGAATACAAAGCCTAATCATATCAACTATTTACAAGTTAATCTCAGTTTCCTGACTCAGTCATTCCTCATAGCAATAATCGATTGCCCCACAAGAGAATTCCTTTTGTCCACCACTCTCACAACCTGTTTTTCCATAATTTAAGCCACCCATTATTTCTGTGACTTCAAGATGCTAGATAAGGTTCTATAACTCATTGAGAATTTGGGTCTTCATTCTGAAGGCTCTCGTGTATAAATGTTAAATAAATGTATATGCCTTTTCTCCTAATCAAAAAATAAAACAAAAGCCAGTACTTATCATTTGATCTCCTTTTTTTTTTTAATATAGACAAAATGTTGGACAAGGATGAAAATTATTTTAAACACTACTTTTGGGTTCTTTTTAATGAGAGGCAACATTGTCTAGTATATAAAATTTAAAGAGGACTGGCAGCCTCAGTTTAAGAACAACTTCAACACTGATAAATTTTGACCTTGGGTAATCTTATTTTAACTTCTCTGAGCCATCATTTTCCTTGGTAAGAAAAAAACCACAAACAAAACTTATGAAGGGGTCTACCTGTGTTGTTTATTTAACCCTACACAACATACTCAGAATTGAGACTGGTATCACTATAAAATGTGTGTGTGTGTGTATACATATGTTTCCAAACTCTTTTGAACTTTTGTAATTTCGATCTTATTTAGGTTAAATTTATTTTATTAATAACCTAAATAGACTAAATATTATTTTCATGACCAATTGTGTCAGATTTTCTAGGATTATCTGCATATTAAATATTATTTTATGTTGCTCCCATTATTGTTACCATTACATTCACACCTATATGATTTATAAGTCTTGATTATTACAAACACTAATGCTATTTTGGAATAAAAATTAAAATTCACTTAGGAAAATTAATGTTTAGTCTTTACAATACTGTAGCACTACATATCTTGTCTACTACAATTTGTAAAAGTTGACATTTGCTTTCATAATATATAGAAGCAGCCAACACAGGGTATTTTTAAGAGTTTTCATATAAAACCAAAAGAGTTCTGCCTATCATAATTCTAGTGTCTAAGAAAGGATTACTAGATGAAATAAACTCGAACAGCTTGCTCCATTGAGTATTTAAGAATGTCTATCATAACACCTATGCTAGTTAAATATGACTAGGAAAAGGAAGTCTCTCAGCTTTTAGGATAAACAAGAAGCAGAGCTCTCAAATTGTCATGCTGAATGTTTTCCTTAGGGGACTTTATTTTTGCTCAGGGCCTAACTGTCTGAAACACATTTGTTTCTGCACATATGATGTCAAATTTAATATCTCTCTTCCTATGAGAAACCCAGACAGTGAACTAAATAAAAAATAGAGGGTATTGTCCTTAATTTGCAATATAAGACAACTAAAAGAACACTCAGATACTTTCCTGGGACTTCAAAGTCTGCATGCTTAGCAGGACCTCAAATATTAATATAAATAAACATTTAAATCAAATAATCAATTATGAACATTTACTGAGCAGGTACCTTGCTATTCTTTCTGTCTCTGATGAACATGTAGGAAGAAAAGTCTTTTCTGTAATTAAATAAAGTTATTACAATACATTCTCATGGAAATATATGTTGTTCTTGTAACCACATACTAAAAATATCCTTAGAAAGAATACACTAGAAAACATTCTAGCATGAATATTTATTTCTCATTCAGAATTATATCTTTCCATTTCTGCTCCTAAGTTATGATTTGAAAGACATTTTTTTACCTCTAGTTGGGGTTACCCTTGAGCACTCTTTGACATAACAGACATTGAAACAGAGTTGGAAAGCTACTTTTCACTAAGTGTTTCCACTTTACGAAAAGAGGCAAAATTCTATTTAACATCTAAGGAAATATTAAGCAAGACTGGAAAATTAAACAGCAAATTTATTTGCTATATTTTATATGGTAAAATATGTAAGAAATGCTAACCATATGATTTAATTGCATTTAGATTTTTAAAACATTTTATGAGAAAAATGACATACATAAATTGATGTAAACATTTGGAAAAATTACATAAATTATAAACACGTAAATAAAAAATAAATTTCTATTAACATACAACCTAGAAAAATTCTCAAAACGTTTTCATTACAAATTATTTATTTATTTATTTATTTGAGACAGAGTCTTGCTCTGTCATCAGACTGGATTGCAGTCGTGAGATCTCAGCTACTGCTAGCTTCTGCCTCCCAGGTTCAAACGATTCTCCTGCCTCAGTCTCCTCAGTAGCTGGGACTACAGGCATGTGCCACCACAACCAGCTAATTGTTGTATTTTTAGTGGAGACTGGGTTTCACAACGTTGGCCAGGATTGTTTCAATTTCTTGACCTCCTGATCTGCCCACCTCGGCCTACCAAAGTGCTGGGATTACAGGTGTGAACCACCGTGTGTGGCCTTTGTTTTATTTTTCTATGACTAGAGATGGCTACAAGAAGAGCTAAGTTTCAAATGGTCAGGCTAAAATTGGGTTGTTAGTATAACTAATGTTCTCTCCAAAAACAGTTTACTCTCTTCTGTGTTGGTTTTTCAAAATAGCAGTTATGGTGAAAATTAATTATTTAAAAGAACCAAGTATAAAATGAATAGCATATAGTTTATATATATACATATGAGGATATGTATATAGCCTCAGTATGTAAGGAAATTTAATATAAATAAGTACATTTTAACAGCTGTCGACTTTTATTAAAAAACTGATACAGGATATGAATATAAAGGATACTTTCTTCTGCCTGATTGCAAATATGTAATAGAAGAATCTATTGCTCCTGTGAGGAGTCTAACAATAAAACACTTTTGAGCTTTTATACTCCCTTGAGACTTGAGTGAAGGCAACCTCAGATTCGTATTTTTCAAGTGTTCAGCTTAAAACTCCTTCCTTTGTGAGTAAAATGAAATCTTATTTTTTTAAAAAAAAAGAAGCATAGAGAATAACAGTTAAAATGTCAGAAGTAAAAATAGAATTAATGGGAGACTTTATAATAAATTTAGTAATTGTTTTCAATCCTTCACTACCTCTCCATAATGTATGATACATATACATTGTTTCGCCACTTGGCTTTACAGTAGACCTCAGTGGAGCAGGCATAGTATATATGACCACCCCATTGACCAAGTCACTTACTTGGAAAATAAAAGATTAACAGATGTGGTATAAACAGAGATTTCAAAATGGGTGTTGTTCGACTCAGTCACTTGGGCTTCTCCCACCTTCTATGAAAATAATATGCTCTAGCTAACTTTTGGTCCCTGGAATGAAGAGTACCTGGAGTCTAGCTAAGATCAAGTAAGTCCAGCAGAGATTAGTCAAACGGTAGCCAACCCACCGATTGATAAGCAAGAAAAATACATATTTGTTGTTGTATGCCATTGAGCTGAAATATTGTCACAGTAATTGCTTGATAATACAGTTGGTAAGGCTTTGGGGAGTCAGTCAGACTCTGGATTCAGACTGCCTGTGTTTTAATTCTTAACACCACTGTTTTTTAATTGAGTAACATTGGTTAAGTTCTCAGGATTTTTTTTTTTTTTTTTTTTTTTTAGACGTAATCCCACTCTTTCGCCCAGGCTGGAGTGCAGTGACTCTATCTTGGCTCACCGCAACCTTCGCCTCCTGGGTTCAAGGGATTCTCCTACCTCAGCCTCCCCAGTCACTGGGATTACAGGTGTCCACCACCACACCTGGTTAATTTTCATATTTTTTGTAGAGACAAGGTCTCACCATTTTGGGCAGGCTGGTCTCCAACTCCTGACATCATAATCTGCCAGCCTCAGCCTCCCAAAGTGCTGGGATTACAGGCGTGAGCCACAGCACCCGGCCTGCAGGATCTTCTTTTAAGCAAAGGAGATAGAAATACACTTAAAACATCGTTGTTATAATTAGATAAACTGGGATATATAATGTGTTTAGGATAAACCTAGAATATAAGCATCTGAAATGTAAGTTTCAATAGTTAATACAGTCTAAAATTCTATATAATTTCACTTCAAATGATGGTCTTTATTTAATAAAAGGATTACTAGCTCTCAGTGTCTGGATATAAATAACAAGGCTAACTGAAAGTTCATAGATAATAACTGTGTGTGTAAATCCTAGATGTAGTTGATAAGTAATTGATTCATCTGCAATGGCTCAAAAAAAGTTGATACCTTTTGACATTTTTTGACCTTACAATACATTATTGAGAAAATTAAATAGCATGGCCACAAATGTTTCAATAGAGCAGGACTTTGAAATGTCCAAGTGGTAAAGTGTCCAGATCTATATTCGTTTATTATTGCTGCTGTAATAAGTTGCCATGAGTTTAGTAGCTTAACCAATATAATTTGTTATCTGAAAGTCTATAGGTCAGAAGTCTGAAATGAGTCTCACTGGACTAAAACCAAGGTGTTCATAGGGTTGAGTTCCTTCTGGAGGTTCCAGAAGAGAATTTGATTCCTTGCCTAAGCCATCATTTAGAGGTGGCACATATTCCTTGGCTCATGGACTCATTCTTCCATCTTCAGAGACAGCAAGCTAACAGCTCTTGTTTTTAATTCCAATACTGTCTTTCACTTTAAAAGCCCATGTGATTACACTGAGCTCAGTCAGATAATCTAGAATAGCTTTTGTATTTTGTGATACACTGATGAGCAAACTTAATTGCACATACAACCATAATTCCCCTTTGTCTGTAGAACATTACGCAGGTTCTAGAGAGTAGATATAAACATCTGGGGGAAAAGGGTGTAATTATTCTACCTACCACAAATACTCCATTCCTGAGGATACAATATATATCCAGTTCTATTACAGTAAACATCAGGGACTTATTGCCACAATAAAGTGTCCATCATGCCGAAATATACAATTTTTCAGTGTTGCTATCTGTGTCAATCTTCACTAAGGAACTGTAGATATTTTCATATGTATTATGTTTGACTGTGCATGAGAACGTGTCAGTATGCAAAGATGCACTTACTTAAAATAATAGCACATACTATATTGTATACATTATATTACATTATATATATTGTGTATATCTACTATTTAGAAACTATTCTCAACAACAGAGGTGTTTTAAAATTGTATAAGAATAAAAAAAATCAGTACACATCTATTCTTTATCATGGCTGTTCTATTATGCACATCTTATTTTTAACTAATTGTTTTTTACTCTCATACGCTAATATTATCTATGACACAGTGCAATAATAAATAACTCTTTTATATGAAACAAGATAAAATTCCATAGGATATGTTTTGTCTAATTGTGGCATTTAGAGTAACACATATGTACTTCAATTTAAATGTGAAATCTATCATGAACCCCAATTTTTATTATTTATATTTTCCTAAAATTAGCAAAGTTTGTGTTCTCACATTGCTTCAGTTTTTCCTCCTAAATTCTGGAGAAAACTCTTATTGAGCAAGATATGAAATACTTTGTAATTTATATTTAGGACATAGTTAAATATGATGCAATTTAGTGTGATACAACTAGTTAAATGTGATACAATAGCGTGATTCAATTCTCTTTATAGATATGATCTGCTATCAATCAGTAGACAAAGAATCAAGGAAAAAAACCACCTTAATGCAAAACATAATCTTGTTACTTTCAATCTCTTATTCTTCTTTTTGGAAATGTATTACGGGGAAGAAGTTGTTAAGACATGCTGTGATATCAATTAATATGAAAATCACGATTTGATGGATGAACTCTGGGTATCATTTGACAGTGATCAAGATTGTATATTTCAAAAGCCTCGTTTCCACCCTCCTTTAGTTATTTTACAATTCGGTATGCTATCTGTTAGATTTAATATGGCATCAGTTGTGTCATTTAACTCTTAAATGCTGAAAGGACAACTGACTAAAAATTGTTTATTGGTGTGACATTCTAAGCAATCCAAGGATAAATCTGCTGACAGAGGGACTTTGCTAAAGAAAATTAACAATTTCAGCTATGTAGCCTTCCAATAGAAGAGATGAAGATACATTGCTGTAGATTCTGAAGAATGTCACAAAACGCCAGTTATACTGAGCTTCTAAAAGCCTGTAGGCCTGCAAATAGCAAAAACGAAATGATTTAAAAAGGATGGTAAAACCACTAAGGGGTAGAATAAAGTACCTTTTAGTACCTAGGCTGGCAAAATTGGTACCATTATTGCAAATTCCTAACCATGAGATTGTTCTACTTATTTCTTTTTTGTAAAAGTAAAAGGATAAATTTTAGGGAAGATGCCTACCAGACAAAATTCGGCTCTAAGATGGTTTGTCTTCAGGTTGCAAAATGACGGACCTTTTTAAAAAATATTATAGCTCCTCAAATTGTTCTAAAATATCAAAATATTAGAATCCTTTATACGACCTGGAACACATTATCTTTATCTTTTTTATGTATTTGTTTCCCTTCAATTTAAAGACACTCTAAGGAAGAGTTTGCTTCCCCTGTTCTCAGCTAGTTCTGATCTATCGTGTTATTTCCAAGTGTTCTGAATTCTACAGGGCTTACATTTATGACTTTAATTTTCGTTGTCATGTTCTTTCCAAGTGCCAATAAAAACTAACTTTAAAAACATAAAAGCAGGAAGCAGTTGACTATGTAACCTTATTTGTCCTATAAACAAGCAAGTTTCTAATAATTGCTCATTTTCCAACTTGAACATAATAATAGAAACTGTTATAATGGCAAGGTAGTTATTCTATCCCCTAATTAAATTCAAAATATATTTTAATTCTAAATGTATGTAAAGGAAATTTAAACTTTAAAAACTAGCCATATTTAAAAACTAGCCATTTATTCATTAGAATAAACTAGCCATATTTATTCTAATGAAAAGTGCCTAGATAAAACAGAATTTAAAATATAGCATATATGAAAAGGAATATAAACAATACGAACTAATTATCTCTTACTCTCTTGGGCAACCCAAAGTTAATTATAGTTAAAACTACTCTCCTTTGGATATTATTTTGAGAACCACAAAACACAATCATTTGCCATTGATTATTTTTTAATTTAAAATGATTTGCTAGATGATATGATTTGAAAATTATAATGAGTAATAATAAAAGCATATGAAAAGCTCTGAAGCATAAATATAGTTATGTAAATTTTAAATGTGCATAGTTATGACATTACCTAGATGTAGAGTTGGAAGAAGGATGCATTTCAGACCCAAAAAGATTTAATTAAATGTGTTTGTCTGGAAAATATTCTTCTAAATTAATCCTTCCCATGCCGTGCCCACCTTGCAGTTTTGAGAAATATATAATCAATAAAAGTTTAAAGTTTTGCATGATTTATGTTACAATATTCAACACACTTTTTTCCATCACTCACTTATTTCAGTCAAAGTCTAGAACCACTCATTCCATCTTCAACTCAGCAAACCACCTCCGTGTATGAGACAGAAGTAGTTCTTAAACAAAATTGAGTATGCTTTATCCAAAAATATGCCCCTTTATTCCCTCAATTAATGCTTTAAAACTTTTTTTAGAATAAAATATCCAGACGAATTGACATGTTTAATGTAAAGCCATATTAGAAAAGTATGTTGATTCTCCTGGAACACTTTCTTGCTGAAGGATGTAATTTATATGTCTATCAGCACTTATCCAAATATTCCCAGTTATTAGTTTCCTTGTCAGAGAGCAGCTATATAAAATGGCATCAATTCTATAACATAAAAATATCTTTCCAAACTTTCAGGCTTTTGCCCCCAGTATCACACAGAAAGAGTGTTATTAGAAAGGTAGAATCCCTCTGTCTCTAGATATTAAAAACTATGTTATTAAATAAGAGACTGCTGTGAAAATGGATACATACTGTTTATTCTTCTTCCTGTATCCACAGCTAGATTATTACAATGATTTTGTACATCGTTTTGCACTGTTAGTGAGCAACAGAATGTCAAGTGTTGGACACTACCTCTCGGCTTGACTTGTGAAAATTCCTCTACAAAATTCTTCGTGTTTTATTTTCCTTTTCATCGGACATAAGCCAATATTCATGAAAGCCCACATGCTGAAAAATGTAGAGCTTGAAATTGAAGAAACCCAGATCTGTAAATCCACTGTGAGCCACAAGCCAGCTAGGAACACTAGATTTGGAATTTACCTGGGTGATAAATGAACTTCTCTCATGTTTGAGTCCTTTGTACATTTACTGAGTATAGCAACTAGCACTACATGCCTTGTGATAGAATTGGCAACTGGAAATGGCTTGCTGCCTTTATAGCACCTAAAGTATGTGGCATTGGCCCAGGAGTTGGAGGACAGGTGGTAAGAAAATAGATCTTATATGTTGTAAAGCTTAAGATCTCTGTTAAACAATGACTGAAATATTCAGTAAAACTGTCACCCATAAAGATTTTGAAAATTTTGAAAACAGACTATGTGTCTACTGAGACTGACTTCAGAAAGAGGGATTTAAAACAAACATGCTGTATATTAGCTATGACTGGCAGCTTTTAGTCAAAATATGAAAAGCAATGAGATCATGCAAGAATTGATTGGTTTTCAAACATAGATAAAAATAGGGAGAGTATGGAAATAAAGAAAGTTATGGGGTTGGGAAAGCCACCAGCCATTTCTGGATCCAACTAAGAAGATGGGAGACAGAAAAAGACTTAATGATAAAAACAGGCTGGGCACAGTGACTCATGCCTGTAATGTCAGCCTTTGGGAGGCCACAGAGGGATGATCACCTGAGGTCAGGAGTTCGAGACTATGCTGGCCAACATGGTGAAACCCTGTCTCTACTAAAAATACAAAAAATTAACTGGGCGTGGTGGTGTGGCCTGTAATCTCAGCTGCTTGGGAGGCTGAGGCAGGAGAATCACTTGAATCCAGGAGGCAGAGGTTGCAGCGAGCCAAGATGGCACCATTGCACTCTAGCCTGGGCAACAAGAGCGAAACTCTGTCCCCAGACTCCGTCCCAAAAATAAAATAAATAAAAATACAAAATAATAAGATTTCTTAGTTAAAGAAGTGCCTTAATCCTCAGATAAACATCTTTGAAGCTAGTACTGTTCCACCTGAATATTTTTCTGCATTCTACCACAAATTAACCACAATTAAGTGGGAAGAAAAGCATAAACTCTAAGAATCAAATAAATAAAGCCCACCTGAGAATTATCCATGAAGAAAACTTTGTAGGATTTTACTGACCTTTTGAAATGCCTGCAGCAAACAGATCAGAAACCTACTACATTTTTTTTTTTTTTGAGGGAATTATTTTGTCAAAGAAGCAAAAAATCAAGTACAAGAAACACTTGGATGTTTTTACTTCAATCCTTTCTGTTTAGAGTTGCACAAGTAAGAAGAGCACAATAAAGACTCTACTCCAGCAAACTGGTCATTTTCCTTCTAAAGTACACTCACTTCAAATATACCTATAGAGTGTAGCAAACAAGAAGGAATATCTGAGAAGACAAAAAAGAAGTCAAAGAACAATGCATGAAGAGGGAAAATTAGGACAGTCCGATTAAGGTGTTTCTCCAGCAAAGTAGGAGTTCCTATAATGTCTGGATGCCAACATTTTATTATTATTCTAGAAAACTGATTTCAGTGTGTTTATCATTCTCCACTTTGCCAAATGGGACTTTCTATCAAGGTTATTCATCCCCTTCTCCTCTGTAGAAGTGTACAGATATAAAATGAGGCATATAAGGAGATAGACAAAATGTCTTTTGGTTTATAGGTTTTCAGACAATAAGGAACCCACTGACATCAAGGGAATGGCCTAGATATCTTGAATGCTGGGTTGAGTGCAGTAATTGAACAGGACTTTGGTTTATCTTATCTGAAAATACTAGATTGGTTGACTGTTGCTGAGACAAGATATGTGTTTACTAAAACTACCTCCACTTCTTGGAGATCCAGAAACAGTATATATGCTGGCCTCCTTAGCATTTGGATGTAATTATATTATAGATAATAGACGATAAGCAGAATTGGTGTGAACCACTCCTAGGACCAGCTTTTAAAAACTTCAAACCTGCTGTGTATTCTCTTCATGACTTTTCTTCCCTGCCAGCTGAGTTAGATAAGCATAGCAACTTTAAAAACCACATGTTGAAGATGGTTGACCTAAAAGATGGTATTTTCTTGCTCTTTGACTCATCCCTCAGAGAAACACCCATATTAGTCTTTATAGGATTCAAAAAATAAATTAATTTATAACAAAATGTAACTTGTTTAAAATGAACCTTTTTAAATGTTTGAGTTTATTTGCAATCTTCCAGCTTTATCTTATCGGGTAGACATAGGTCACATAACAATATGATATAATTTATGCATGTATCACATAATTTGTACATCTGCCTCTTATTTATAGGTTTAATCAGTTTGTTATTTCACAGATCATCTCAATTTAATTCACTCAATTAAACAAATAGCTCTGAGTAACCATTTATGTGTGATGCTGAGCTACTACTGGAGATAAACCAGTGAATAAGACAATAATCTTGTCTTGAAGAAACTTATGGTCCAGAAGAACTTAGGCAAATGCAGTCATGCACCACATAATGATGTTCTGATGATGAACAGACCATATATATGATGGTGGTCTCATAAGATTGTAATGAAGATGAAAAATTTCTGTCCCCTAGTGATGACATCATAGCCATCATAATATCATCACAGTGCAATACATTATCACACATTTGTAATGATGCTGGTGTAAACAAACCCACTGTGCTGCCAGTTGTATAAAAGTATAGCACATAGTCAGGCGTGGTGGCTCACGCCTGTAATCCCAGCACTTTGGGAGGCCGAGGAAGGCAGATCATCTGAGGTCAGGAGTTCGAGACCAGCCTGGCCAACATGGTGAAACCTGGTCTCTACTAAAAATACAAAAAAAAAAAAAAAAAAAAAATTAGTCAAGCGAGGTGGCAGGCATCTATAATCCCAGCTACTCAGGAGGCTGAGGCAGGAGAATCGCTTGAACCTGGGAGGTAGAGGTTGCAGTGAGTCGAGATCACGCCATTGCTCTCCAGCCTGGGTAACGAGCAAAACTCCATCTCACAAAAAAAAAAAAAAAAAAAAAGCACGGCACATAAAATTATGTATTATATATAATACGTGACATTGCTAATAAATGACTATGTTGCTGGTTAACTTATTTGTGATACTATGCTTTTTATTTTTTTAGTATACTTTTTCTAATTTTTTTTTAAGAAAATATTACAGTAATAGAGCCTCAGGCAGGTGGTTCAGGAGGTATTCCAAAAGCAGGCATTGTTCTCACAGAAGACGACTCCATGAGTGTTACTACCAGTGGGGCAAGTAGACCTTCCAGTGAAGTGAGATGTGGAGGTGAAGACGGTGATATTGATGATCCTGACCCTATGGAGGCCTAAGCTAACGTGTCTTTGTTTTAACAAAAAATTTTTAAGAAAGATTAAAAATAGAAAAAAAACCTTACAGAATAAAGATATAAAGGGAGAAAATCTTTTTGTATAGCTGTACAGTATACAATGTGATTGTGTTTTAAGCTAAGTGTTACAAGAAGAGTCAAAAAATTTTGAAAACTTAAAAAGTGTATAAAGTAAAAGAAATGTTACAGCCTGTGAAGGTTAATTTATTATTAAAGGAAAAACTATTGTTCATTAATTTAATGCAGACTAAGTGTCCAATGTTTTGAAAGTCTGCAGTAGTGCACAGTGATGTCCTAGGCCTTCACACTCACTCGTCACTCACTCACTGACATATCCACAGCAACTCCTAGTCCTAAAAGCTCTATTCACAGAAAGTGCCCTACCCAAGTGTACCATTTTCAGTCTTTTATACCATATTTTTACTGTACCTTTTCTCTGTTTAGATATATTTGGATGCACAAATACTTCCCTCTGTATTACAATTGCCTACAGTATTGAGTACAGTAATGTTCTATACTGATTTGCAGCCTAGGAGCAATAGGCTATACCAGGGGTCCCCAATCCCTGGGCCATGAACTGGTCCATGGCCTATTAGAAACTGGGCCACACAGCAGCAAGTGAGAGTGGTGGGTGAGTGCGCAAAACTTCAACTTCACACCTGCTCTCCATTGCTTGCACTACCGCCTAAAGTCTGTCTCCTATCAGATCAGCAGCAGAATTAGATGCTCATAGGAGTGTGAACCTTGTTGTGAACTGTGTGTGTGAGGGAGACTGCACACTCCTCATAAGGATCTAATGCCTGAGGATCTGTCACTGTCTCCCATCACCTCCAGATGGGACCAACTAGTTGTGGGAGAACAAGCTCAGGGCTTCCACTGAACCTACATTATGGTGTTACATAATTATTTCATTGTATATTGCAAGTGTATTCCTCTATCGTCAAGCTGTTAATAAAGACATACCCAAGACTGGGCAATTTACAAAAGAAGGAGGTTTAATGGACTCACGGTTCCACGTGGCTAGGGAGGTCTCACAATCATGGCAGAAGGCGAAAGACACATCTCACACGGTGGCAGACGAGAGGAGAGAATGAGAGCCAAAAGAAAGGGGTTGGCCGGGCGCAGTGGCTCAAGCCTGTAATCCCAGCACTTTGGGAGGCCGAGACGGGTGGATCACGAGGTCAGGAGACCGAGACTATCCTGGTGAACACAGTGAAACCCCGTCTCTACTAAAAATACAAAAAACTAGCCGGGCGAGGTGGTGGCGCCTGTGGTCCCAGCTACTCGGGAGGCTGAGGCAGGAGAATGGCGTGAACCCGGGAGGCGGAGCTTGCAGTGAGCTGAGATCCGGCCACTGCACTCCAGCCTGGGCAATAGAGCGAGACTCCGTCTCAAAAAAAAAAAAAAAAAAAGAAAAAAGAAAGGGGTTTCCCCTTATAAAACCATCAGATCTCATGAGACTTATTCACTATCACAAGAATGGTATGGCCAGGCGCTGTGACTCAAGCCTGTAATCCTGGCACTTTGGGAGGCCGAGACCGGCGGATCACGAGGTCAGGAGATCTAGACCATCCTGGCTAACACGGTGAAACCCCATCTCTACTAAAAAAAAAAAATACAAAAAACTAGCCGGGCGAGGTGGCGGGCGCCTGTAGTCCCAGCTACTCGGGAGGCTGAGGCAGGAGAATGGCATCGGGAGGCGGAGCTTGCAGTCAGCTGAGATCCGGCCACTGCACTCCAGCCTGGGCGACAGAGCAAGACTCCGTCTCAAAAAAAAAAAAAAAAAAAACAGAATGGTATGGAGGAAACCTCTCCCATGATTCAATTATCTCCCACTGGGTCCCTCCCACAACACGAGAGAACTATGGGAGCTACAATTCAAGATGAGATTTGGGTGTGGACAGGGCCAAACCATATCAATGAGGTAACGATAATAGAAATAAAGTGCACAATAAATGTAATGTGTTTAATTATCCCAAAACAACCCCCCCCCACCCCAATCTGTGGAAAAATTGTCTTCCATGAACCCAGTCCCTGGTGGGGACCGTATATTCTTGTCAAGGGAAAAGGAGAGAAATTGAGACTTTTCTGTGGTTATTTATGGGAATCCATATGACATTATATATAGGCCCCTTTGAGAAAAATTAAATGATGACATCTGGAGGTTTGGGGATGAACATGTGACCCATTATATTTACCGGCTTGTGGTCCTTATCTCCCAGTAGGTGGAGCCCTTTAGGTCATTTCAGGTGTCAATGACCATGTGTTCCCACTGCTGAGTGCATCATAGGCATTGACATTTTGGCTACTGGTGGCACAGAACATCACTGCTGCCTGAGTGTCCCCTAACAAGTAAGAATTTGAGCCATAATAGCAGGGAAAATCCACTCCTGTCTTCCATCTAAGTTACTCAAAGGGTTGTTCAACAAAAGTGGTACTGCATATTAAGTGAAGAAAAAGACATTGCTTTGTTAACTCAGGACTTGATACAAACAAATCTGTCATAGCATAACAGTACAGTTTGACTAGTCAGAAAGGTCTTCAGGCCATGGAGACTGACAATGGATTGTTACAGACTGAATGCCAAGGCTATGTGGATGGGAAGCCAAAAATATTCCAGATACAATCAAATAAAATGTTTAACTCTTGTTAACTCTGACAGCATTCACTAATAAAAGGGAGGTTCAACAGCGGGAAAGCCCCTTTTGGTACTGGCCCCAGCATATACTGCCCCTGAGTGTTCCTTTGGTCCTCTTTGTCAAGATTAGCAGCAACACCAACTTTGGACAAAGCTGTTTGCAGCAGCAGGTATTGAAAGCATTCAACAAGCCATGGTCCAGGTACTCCCTTTAAAACTTTTGGAGGCTGCTAACCCAATAAAATTAAAGGTGTCTGCAATCCCCATGCCTGCAGATTAGAGTCTGTGGCAACACAAAACATCTAGTGGGATGCCCAAGCCTCTTGAACTTAAACACATAAATTGCCTGAGGCAGCCAGAATTAGCTTTTGAAAAGTTAACTCCTTGCTCACTACTGGGCACTGGTGGAGATTGAGCATCTATGGCTGGAGTGTCATATGTGATATGTGTGACAAACTCTATTTACACTGGGAATGTTTCTGGAGCCTTGGGGGACCAGCTCACGATGGATCCTAAGATGATTTTGTCCCGTACAGCCCTATCTGTAACAAACTGGCTTCACATAACTTGTTGCATGTGAGTGTGTCTGTCTCACTGACCTCAGACAAGCCAGAAGCCAGGACATAGTAAATCTGTTTTGCAGTGGATCAAAATGGGTGTTATAGACTGAATGCTTACGTCTCTCCCAAATTCTTATATTGAAATCCTAACACTCAATGGGATGTATTTGGAGGTAGGGCTTTCGGAAGGTGATTAGATCAGTTTAGTGCCCTTATAAAAGAAACTCCACAGAATTTCCCTGCTGCTCCCACTCCGTGAGGACACAGTGAAAACAAGATGGCCTTTAGGGACCAGGAAGCTGGCCTTCAGCAGATAACCAATCTGCTAGCAACTAGATCTTGGACTTCCCAGCCTCCCAGAACTTTGAGAAATAAGTGTCTTTTGTTTATAATTGATTCACACAATGGTATTCTGTTACTGCAGCCTAAATAAACAAATGTAATGAATTGAGTCTGAATTCAGGATACAAAAAAAGTGAACCATTTTTATGCAGGAGAATTTGTGTCTGAAGTAAGATAAGAATATTTGATAGAAAGAAAAGTAGCCATATTCAAGAGTTGGAGGAAATATCAATAAGATGAGGTTGTTTATTTCATGATTGATGGATAAATATGCTCACAGTAGGATGTAATTAAGATCTTCTGGCTTCTGGCATAATGTTACTTATTGAATTAGAGAAAACAGGAGTTGGAATTAAGTTTTGGATGTATTAAAAAAAATTACATATTAGTACTGTGGAAGTGCTAAACAGAATTATTTTAAACCTGCTCTGGAACTCAGAAATTGATTTTGACTGAAAATAGCTATGTGCCAGAAATGGGTACGCCAAGGGCATAGAGAACAACACAAAAACTTAACACAATATATTATACTGTAAAGCAATATTTTTGACATCCTCAAAATCAACATTATAAATGCATGCAACTGAAATAGTTTGCGTGTAAATTTAATACTGTACTATTCATTCATCTGTCCTTAAATCATTGAAAATATCAAAGATTACCAAAATACATCTTTTAAAATGTAGCAGTATAAAAATTATGTATTTTTGACCATTTGCAGTTATACTGCTGAGACATTAAATATCACCAGTGAATGTTATTTACTACTATCAGCCCTGAAATATGCTAGCTTTATCACCACACTGTACCATCCCAGTCAGCATCCATGTTATCACTTAAACTCTAGTTCAGGATGATCTACTCTGAATTTGATGCAGATTTGTTTATTTTTACATATAATATCTTCCAGGGCAAATCAATGGAAGTGCAGTTTTTTTTCTGTCTATCCTGTGAGATGAGAATTAAAATGAACAAGGCTACTGATTAGATATACTTGGTGTTATGGTTTGAACGTGTTTCTCCAAAATTCATATGCTGGAACTTAAACTTCAAGGTGATAGTTTTAAGAGGTGGGGTCTCTTGGCAAGTGTGGTCTCTTGGCTCTGACCTCACAAATGGAATTAATGTCATTATAAAGAGGGTTTGGAGAACTGCTGTACCTCCCATCTCTTCTGCCACGTGAAGAAGCAACAGGAATGTACAGTCTTGTAAGTAAAGAGTAGCCCTCGCCAGACATAGCATCAACTGCTGCCTTGATCTGGTACTTTGTAGCCTCCAGAGCTGGAGAAATAAATTTGTACTATTTTTAAATTATAAATTCTGTGGTACTCTGTTATAGCATTAGGAACGGGTTAAGACACTTGGTAAATGTAGTGGTAGTACAATATATGTGTTTAGAAAATCTTCATATTAAAAGAAATTAAGGCAATGGAGCAAAATAGTGAAGTTTCCATTGCAGCAAATGCTAACAAGTATTTTGATTTGAAATCTAGTAATTAAAGGAAAGTAAAAATAGTCTTATACATATTTGAATTATATGTCATGAAATAAAGTATCCACACACAGCCCTGAAAGTATGCTTAGTACATCAATTAATTTTGTCTTATACACAGATCTATTTAATATCACGTGAAAACATTTAACAGTTTAAATACAATGTATCCTATGTAATATGGCTATATGAATATTTTCAGATAGTTTAGGCAGAACTGTACTGACTCTCTCCTTGTCTGAATGCTCTCTTTCCAAATACTGGAGAAAGGTTTTACTATTAATATTTATTGATATTATGTGGTCCTACAATATTTCACGACTTATTTATTTAGTAGGTATCATTATATATTTATTATTATCGAAATATGCTTTTTCAAGTACTGCATTTCTGTGTTTGGGGATCCTCCATCTATAATGTGTACTTAAATAATGACATTTTTCAGTTCTGTCTTCCACGGAAGTTTCTACAATCTCTATTTCTCATGATGAAAACAGATCTCTATACGGAAGGTAGATAGATGTTTATATCTCATCAGTAGAGTTGCCTATAATTTGAGCATTTTTAGTAAGTCCAATTTTTAAAAATAACAGTATATGAACATACTGTGTCTGATTATATAAGATTGCAGGAATATACGAGATTCAGCAAGTAACTATTGTAGGTTTAAAAACTAGTATAAAGTATGAATATTATGAATGTTTATTATATTTTAAAATAAAATATGAAAGTTAGAAAGCTGTGTGTCACACTTTGTACTTTGTTCTTATTTAACTTCAAGGCATAGTAATTGAAACTTACTGCTTTGAGAACTACAATCATCAATATAGTTTTCTTATTTTTCACTACAAAATTTGTTTCCAATTCTTTCTGTCTTTGAATTATACATTCTGAAATATACCACAAATTTTAAAGATGACTATATTACATTTAGAATAATAATCCATCAATTTTTGTGTTATAATGATAAATTTTTTATTTATAAGATGTTGCTAAATTCTGAAGTTAAAGTGATATCCAAATAGCCCTATTATAAATTAATAAACTACTATTAAATATTCATCCACTAATGTTTTCCTTACCCATGTTGTAAACATTAATTTTTCGTTTGGGCACCAGCTTTTATTTATTACCTAGAGTAATAGTTCTTCTACGTCTTCTCTCAAACTTGATTTTGTATAATAGAAAAAGAAAATCAATGTAGAATGAAAAGACATAGGTCCAAGTGCTAACCATGTTGAGTGATTTTGTTGAGGGCTTTCTTCTTTTCTAAGCCTCATTTATCAAGTGACAGTGAGAGCTAGTGGAGTTGAATGAAACAATATCATCATGACAATTTCCTCCTATTCTAAAGTCTCCTTTTCTCACTGACAGACATACTCCAGACATTTGTTTTTTGAATCTGTGACTTTATTAATAACATTCAGCCTTTTCATTATGGTTATTGTTTTTATTTTCATATTTAGTGTTGTCTTTCCTGAGATCATATGAATATCACTTTAAATGAGGATACATATTATTCTGTACTGAATAAATTATATAATTGTTTTACTCCCAAATATACATACCTATATGAGAAATTATTGGAGAGAGGGAAATCCAACCAAATTAGACCTGTACTCAAGAAGCTTCCATTGTAGCAGAAGATAGATATGGGAACAGCATACTTAGTAAAATATATTTATATTGAGCATATTTATAATCTATGGCATCTCCTATAATTTGTACTGATAACACAGAAAACTGAGATCAAATAAAATTGAAATCTCTGAAAATATATTATGGAAGAGATAACTTTTGAGCTACAACTTAACGATAGATTAACTTCTACCATGCAAGGATTTTTGAGAGAGGGTTTTGGTGACAGGCAATGTTTTCAGTCCATTTTGTGCTGCCATAACAGAATACCTGAAACTAAGTAATTTACAATGAACAGAAATATATTATCTGACATTTTGGAGGTTTGGAATTCCCAGATAAAGGGACTGCCACCTGGTAAGGGCCTTCTTGCCTCATCGTTTCATAGCAGGAGGCAGAAGAGCAAAAGAGTGTGAGAGAGAGGGAGAGGCAAAAAAGGAAGGCAAACTTTTCCTTTTTAAGGAACTGATTGTCTTACTAAGAGCCTGAATCCATTCACTATACCCTCATGCCTAATGACCTCTCATTAGGCCCGACCTTCCAACACTGTTGTATTTGAGATTAAGTTTCCCACACATGCTCTTGGGGGACACATTCAGACCACAGCTGGCATTAACTACAGTCTACCTTTGTTTAGTCTTCTAGTTCCAAACATATAGTGACAAATCTTATAAAGGCAAAGTTTCTAATGACGTTTGTATTTTTTACTACTCCTAAGGCAATTATAAGCTTTGAGAATATTTTTGGAGATCTGATAAACTACACCTTCAGGCACAAAAGTTGTCAGACAATTTTCAATGTAGGCAATGAAAATGAACTTACCTGGAAAAGGTTAATTCTGAAATGGGACCATGTATTGTTACAATTGTAAAAATCCAGAGGTCACCTAATTTTAAATCTATTCTTTACAAAGGTCTTCTCTGCAGTATCTTTTATAAGTAATCCTGACACTCTTTCAGGACCTCCACTGAAACAGTTTTCATTTCCTTTTTTATTAAACACAGCTTTATTCATCAACAGTTGTGTGAAGCTGGGCACATAAATATGAGTAAGATATTACTTGTGCCATAAGACAACATAGAGATTTAAACAAGTTATTAAAATATTGTTTGATAGAGGAAGAGTAAGATTTTTCCTTTTTACTTTTTTCTGTGTCTGTCTCATATTGAGCCTGCCACGGAATTTAGCATATGGCATTGTGATTACTGTTTCCTTGCTCCTTTAGTACACAGTCTGCATTATTTGTATTTACATCCTCAAGATGTGGTACAATGCCTGTCACGTATTTGATAACCCATATATATTCGTTGTAAGACCAAATCAACCTGCAAGAAAATAAGGTTTCATGAGGATGTGATTGAATCTGGATCTAAAAGATGACAAACACATAGCTTGAAGGGAAAGGAGCAAAATATAGGAGAATTTCAGTCTGTGCTGAAGGAAAATTGTATATGAAAGAACAGTTTCTGAAAGGAGTATTAACAACTTAAGTGAGAAGAGGTATGATCTGTCAAAAACTTAATAGTGATCATAAAGATAGCTAATATTCAGGCAGGATTGGAATAAACTTACCTTAACAGAAAACTTCAGAATCTTTCTTCTGTCTCCATTCTCAACGTGTGTAATACCATTTGCTTAATGTATTATATCATATGGTAAAAGCCTTTGCTGTGATTTTTTCCTTTTTATTATTGTTTTAGAAAAGTATCGTAAAAATATTATATGAACACTTTTGCTAAGGTAAGAAAATATTTTTTGAGGGGAGTTGAATTAGAGCATTATGCAATTTAGGTATAACATATCTAGGTAATTTTAAAGTTTTGATGTATGACATGGAGTCATTAGAAGGTTGCCCATTGATCATATTTGGTGTTATAAAACATGAAATGGCAAAGAAAGAAAAACCCTGTGCAATAAGCAAAAGAAATTTTTCTCCACCTTTCATAGAAGTTTGCCATTATGGGTGATAAGAGCAACTAGGAGGAAACTGGAGAAGGTAACATCACTTTCTGTGGCAAATTTACTCTGCTGGGTGACATTTATGGGTATAGGATCACTATATGGCCAACACATTTTCGTTAATTTAACTAGAGAGCTTTTGCCTCCATGTCACTTATATGTTGGAAGGAATTGGTATATTTTTGCCTATTAAAGAGATGGCTTCAGCATGAAATTTTCAGAACACTGAATGGTGACCTCAAATGAATTGCATCTACTAGAACTTAAAATAGGCAAGGTGAGAAGAGGAAGAATGTAAGGCTGAAATGTTAGGGGCTTGACTATTGTGTTGTGCCAAGGAGTTTTTAACTCGACACTTTAACATTGAGTAGAGGTTTTTCATGTAAAGAACAAGAAGGCAAGAGCAAGTGGTATAGAGAAGTCGCCAGGGAGGTGACTAGGAGAATAGAGAATTCTTGATTTTTCTTCTGGAATTACATGGAGTACCATATAGCCGAAAGATAAAATGTCCCAAGAAGATGAACAGATCTTAAAACAACCTACCAGTACATCTTTGAAGTTCCAAATATGATTTTGGCTGGAAAAGCATGTATGCTAATTTTATTTTTGAAGTGGTGCTAAAATTAGTATTTTGCAGAAAGACTAAGAGCCTCCAAAACATAAATTCATGTAGTTTTCTATTGCTGATTATTGTGGATATATTAACAGCTCAGAAAAGCCACAGGGTATTTTATTACTACTAAAAGCTTTTTACATATGATTGTAAGTTCACTGAGGGCACAAACTCAGAGGGTGTATAGATGTTTGCTCCTGGCCTGGCATAAATATGATATGGATTCTGAACATCTATATTAGTATATAGTTGTTTAGTGAATAAAAACGTGATTATTACAGGACATTTCTCCAGATGGCCTTGGACCAATCTAGTGCTTTTCCCTTTCTCACTTAAAGTTCTTAAGAATAACTATAGAATGTGCTGGGAACGAAACATCTTGAGATAGGGAGCAGTTAGAACAGTTCAGGCGCTCTTTCCGTCCCTCTCAAAACAAGATGTTTTTCAGTGCTTCAGCCCAGTGTATCTTTTTGCCCCTTGCTATATGATATAGTTTGGATCTGTGTCATCAACCAAATTTCATGTCGAATTGTAATTCCCAGTGTTGGAAGTGGGGCCTCTTGGGAGGTGATTGGATCAAGGAGTTGTTTCTCCTGAATGGTTTGACACCATCCCTTTGGTGCTGTTCTCATGACAGTGAGTGAGTTCTCATGAGATCAAGTTGCTGAGCACCAGAGTCATGTGTAGCATCTCCCCCTTTGCCCTCTGTCTCCTGCTTCTGTTCCTGCCATGTAAGACATGCCTGCTCCGGCTTCACCTTCCAACATGATTGTAAGTTTCCTGAGGCCTCCTCATCCACATCCCTTCCTCTACAGCCTGTGGAGCTGTGAGCCAATTAAACCTCTTTTCTTTATAAGTTCCCCAGTCTCTGGTATTTCTTTATAGCAATACAAGAATGGGCTAATACAGTATAAAAGCCAGGGAGGTTGCTCTCCAGGGTTCCTCAGCTGTGGTGCAAGTGAGGAATTTGTAGACAAGACTCCATCTGCCTGGGCAGTTTTCCTGAGCTGTGGATGACCAGCTTACCCAGAATCCTTCTGTTGTCTGTTGCTGAAAATCTGTAAGTAATAAACCCACCTGTAACTTGTGTATTTGAGTGTTCTGTCTCTCTATACTTGGGGAAGTAGTAACAGTCATGCAATGGTAAATTAAAGAGAATGAATCTAGAGTTAATAGTGCACAGATTAACTGTGCATCAAAACAGACTTCTACTCATTTAAATCTTAGACCTAGACAGTTGGATTTAGCCCTGGCTCTGCACTTATAATTCCTTATTTTTATTTTTTTATGTATTGTTTTTTTTTTTCTATTTTTGACTCTCATGTAGGCCAGTCAGATTCTAAAATAAAAAAGAAGTATTAGGACGATCAGATCGTTTTTTATTCCCTAAGATAAAATTTGAACCAAAAAACAATGTCAGCAGATACTACAACAAAAGGACATGTCATTAATACATTTAATATGTATGAGCCTGCTTCTGTGTATACCAGAACATAGGCATATATACACATGCACGCTCAATAAGAATTTTAATAGGTTAGTTTTCAACACACTTAAAGGCACTTGGTTATAGAAGAAAGATGAAACTTGGAGTCAGAAGTTGAATCAAATTCTTTCTCTACCATCTATTCAATGTTTGACCTTAGTAAAATATTTGATTACCTTGAGTCTCAATTATCTCTTCTATAAAATGAAATATCATTTCTCTTGCATCCTTTCGATACTTACGAGGATAAACTCTAGTATTACAGGAAAAGTTTTAATGTAGTGTCTCAGTTAAAAAAAAACTTTCCAAATATTAATTTCAATATCTATCATCAATTAGCCATTGCCTATTAGTTAGTAGAGATCCAATAATTAATTGGACAGAAATTTGAAAGAACAAAACTGAAAAGTTGGTGGAAAATATGTCTGACAAAAGGTATATTGATCGGCCTCTTAGGTGAGGCAGATTGTGTAGATATTTGTGTCACGTAATAATTGCTCACCAGAAGACATCCCCTGTGGAGAATACTCTCTTGGCTTTAATTACAGACAAGAAGACTCATCATAAATAGCATGACTTTTGTGGCAGGAATGGAGGTTTTATCAGAGACAAGTGACAAACTTTTCCCTTGAAGGAGACTGTTTGGTCTACCAAAGCTGTTGCATGAATGCACAATTTTCTAAGAACACGATCCACCACTGAGCTTCTGATAGGGTTCCAGAGGGCTACCCAGTATCAATTGTATTATACTGACTCTCTCTTATCATGGATGAACATTACTGTCCTCCTGCAGAGATGGAAAAATATTCCAGATAAGAACATGCCTCCCCTTTCCACAGGGCTTCTGCCAGCATCATAATCCCTCATCCTTTCCTTTGTTGTGTGACACAGTGTCCTTTATATTCAGGAATCATGTTGTGTTGCAAAAGAATCTGGCAATGACACTGTGCTCATGGATTCCACTGATAATAACACATTTTCATCACTCAGAAGCAGCAACTTTATTGTCAATGAAGTCTCCATTTAATGTCATGTTATCTAATAGGCCTTGATATATATATAATCTTTGCCTCAAGAACCTCATGATCAACTACCAGATACCAAATTATAGCTCCTATGTGAAAGATTTTAATTGTATCTCTTAATCTTAATTTTTATTCAAACTTCAGACTGACATTTTCAATTCATACCAGACATTTAGACATTTGTCTAAATTCAATGTAATCATATCTGAAACCATATGAAATAGAAGAGCCATCAGACCAAGACAGAATCCTTAGCACAAGCATAAATCCTCCTTCTGTTCTCACCTCTGCATGTTCCAGCTACCTCTCGTCTTCTTCTACTAGCTAACCCAGTTGAGTAAACCAACATTATATGAGTTGAATAGATGCGTTTCTGTCCTGCATTACTGAATATTTTAAATCAAAGGATATCTTACATCTGAAGATGCTTTCCATTTTTTCAGCCAATTCAACTTCTATCTATTTTGGGAGACAATACTTTATGAATATTTCATGTTTGTACATGGCCTGGCTCCAGTGAGCAAAGTGTATGGAAAATCTTTCTTGGAAGCTAGATATAGTGTCTTCTTCCAGATTAGAGGACATTTGCTTCATATCAGCAGAACAATGATAGACAATGTCTACCAGCAACCTTTCCAAGACAGTGAAATATCCTTTTTTACCTCTCAGAGTAAACATAAAGACTCACTATCTCATTAGAGGAAAATATGAGCAGACTGCTAGCTTTCCTAATTTCTGAGTTCCTCTTATGCACCCCACTGCATATATGGATGTCATTTGTTCCTCACTGGGTCACTGTGTGGAAATTGGAACATAGGAAACAAGTGCAAGAAGATATAGCTCTGTTTGATGCTTTTATCATGAGTTATAACTGGTCTTTGTCTGTGACCCAGATTTCTTAGTTTTTCTCAGTATATCTATATAAAACTGTGACAGGCCCACTTGTTAACTTGCAGGTAGTGTAAGATCTCAGACGCTCCCTAGTTTTCTACTCCCTTCTGGAGGTCTTCCAGATCCTTTAAAATGTGGTCTTTAGCTGTGGAGGAAGGCCTCTAGGATTTTGTCTCTCTCAAATTCTCTAATTGCTCTCTTGTTATTATCATTAGGAAACTCGCATGGAACTTCTTTCCCAACAGAAAGCTACTTGAAGTCAGAATTATACTGATGGCGATTTCATTTGCCTCTCACAAATTATCTCAATACTCAGTTGTTTTGAGAGCACCCAGCCAACTTGGGGTTCCAGTATCAGAGTGGCTAGCAACCTGCCCTGACAGAAAATAAAAGAGAACTAGATGTGAGTGTTTTACTGTGTGCCTTATGTGGGATATATTTTTCTTTTATCAAGTGGACAGTCTAATGCCTAGTAGTGTATAGTAGTGTAACTAGTGACCAGTGGGTCCTTGACCAGGTAACTTGTTTATATTGGCAGATGTGTTTATAGCTTTTGTCTACCCATAACCAATTTAAGCCTGCCTGACCATGGCTCTGGTGTGAGGAGACTTATCTTGTCTCCTCGATCCGTAAGTCCAGGGAAAATTCAGCTTGGGGCATCCCCAGGTTGTTCAGATGGAAGGCACAAATTCAATACACCACCACAATAGGAAACAAGTTCAAAGATTTTTACTTAGAGATCTTGGACAGGGAGGGCATAATTGTAAGAAAGATAGTCTTCTATCCGGGTCACATGAGGCAGGAATGAAAAGTCAGGCAGAGAGAGAAAAGAGATAAAATGCCCATGGCAACTAGCAGTATATGACAGGGTGCAGGTCACTCTAAGTTCACGGGCAAATGCTTGAATGGTCCATTTAAAGGAAGTGATGGGAAAGCCCAGCTGGCCAGGTGGGAGAGATGTCTCCAAGCTCTTATCATTGACCACTGTCTTGGGCCATTTGTGTGTGATGTTCTACTTACAGTTCCTAGAAGCAGTCTTCACTGTGTCATTTTTCTTACATCAATAAGTACTGAGTTTTATTAAAGTAAATGAAATTTTATTATTATTATTATTAATTATTATTATTATTATTATTATTATTATCTTCATTATTTTGAGATATAGTTTTGCTCTTCTTCCCAGGCTGGAGTGAAGTGGCACAATCTCAGTCACTGCAAACTCCGCCCCTGAGTTCAAGTGATTCTCCTGCCTCAGCCTATGAGTAGCTGGGATTATAGGCATGCACCACCACGCCCAGCTAATTGTCACATTTTTAGTAGAGACAGGGTTTCACCATGTTGGCCAGACTGGTCTTGAACTCCTGACCTCAGGTAATCTGCCTGTCTCGGCCTCCCAAAGTGCTGGATTACAGGCGTGAACCACTGTGTCCCACTTGAAAATGTTTTTAAACATTCTGAAACTTTTTCCACTTTGATATTTACTTCCTTTTTACTTGTCTTTGTGTTTGATTATTTCATATGTTATTTCTTTATAACCAGTACTTTTCCTCTCATACATTAAAAATTGCCAAAGCAAATAGTTTTGTGTTTAGTGACAGTTGTTCCAGTAACAACATGTCTGTCACATCTGTTCTTGTTTTAAATCAGAGTAAATTTTTTTCATCCTAATCAATATTTTCTAATGTAGCTATAACACAGAGCTTACTACTTTATCATGCTTTTATTATCTAAACAGGCTGTATATTTTTCTAACTTTTGTACTTTATGTATTATTTATATACCTTCTTGAAGGTATGCTTCAAATAAAAACGCTTTTAGAAGCAAATATGTTTCTATGAAAGAAATTGAATGAGGTGTCTGAAAGGATTACTATAATAATTATTGATTTTAAATGTTGTCGTAGTAAAATTTGACTATTAGAGTTTACTTTACATAAAAGATTATGTCATTGGGCAAATCAGTATGCCTCTTACCTAGTTGAACATAAGGCCAAAAAAGTTCTGAAAAATAAATACTTACAGTTAGAAGTATTATCATTCATCTCTCAAGATACTATTTTTTTCTATTTCATTCTTTGTATATTTGACCTCCTGCTATTTATAATAGACTGTGTAATCAAAAATTTAAACCACTGTAAGTATATTGAAAAAATCCTGTAAGAAATCTTCCTTAACTTCATTCCATATATGAAATTCTATATTGTAGCTCTTTACAGAAAAAAAATCAATATTCTGTAAATAAACATATTTTCAGTAATAATTTAACTTTTCAGTAATTCTTATTCAGATTACTTCCATAGAAGACATAGGCATGTGTGTCTCTGTGTGGATATTTAACTATTAAGCTTGTGTTTATGAGTATAATTATGTTTTTGTGAGTGTGAGTTGTGTGATTGTGAATGTGAATGTATACGAGAGTGATATATATATGTATTTTTTTTTTTTTAATCCTTTAATTAGCAAGGAGTAAATATCTAAATTTGTGGTTTGGTTGGCTACTAGGTTGGTTTATATCTGACAAATAGATTTCAATTTAACAATAAGTCATCAAAAATGTTCATATATTTAAAAAATACTTACTTTTGCTCATCCTAGAAAGGTGCCACTTTCACTAGGGAAATGTTAATAATAATGCTCATTCTTTATTTGGTTGTGCACTATGATGTTATAGAAGCACATCTTCTTTCTCAGCTCCTTAGTTTGCTGCTGTGTTGTATAAATATCTCTGTATCTTGCCAGCATGAGCACATTCGTTACAGATTAAGTTAACCCAACTCAAATGTCCACCACTTTATTCCCAGAAAGAAAAATAACTTACTCTTAAAGTTCAAACTGAAAGCTTATCATTAACATCAGAGGGGTTTTCATTGATTTAAAATAACAATAAGATATGAATGATTAAATTGGGGTAAAACATAGTCATACACAATTAATGGAATAAAAATTATAATAATTTACTCAAGTGCTTCTGATATGAAATTACCTTTTATCTACTTTATTCTCCATTCCATAATCCTGTCTGACCTCAGTGCAATGCCTAGAGTATCTGGAGACCCATCACTGATTTTAGCAGTTCAATATTATTCTCCTGCCCTTAGCAGTGGCAGCACTTGACATTGTGACTCTATGGAGGTTTTGCCCAAACTGAGAGAACTTGGTATGCAGCCACTGATATTGCAAATGCACTACTTTGGCATCTCTTTGCACTTAAACAATTAGGATCAATTTGGCTGGATGTGTAATGCGTTGCAGTACACCTTTAGAGTCATAGCTTCTAGATCTGTGAGAGAGTGGCCATGGATATTCTGACAATGTCCTAGGCTAAGAATACATGCACAGACTGATACTGTCATCAGAAGATGCTGAACCAGCATGAAAAACTAGTCCCACCTGGCAAACCTAGCTAAAGCTAAAGATACAGTCCAAGGAAAAAATGACTTCAGCCAGTGGGCCAGGGCATTCTTCACAGATAGATCTTGTTGGGCCCTGAATCCCATCCAGAGGATTTCACTGTGTCTTGACTGCAGCTGACAAATTTCCCAGAATTGATAGAGTCAGTCCTCTATAGTCTTCTGACTGGGGCCAAATTATCCAGGTCCTACAAGGCCAAATTTATTTCCTATTCAGGTGCCCTGAGCATATTATTGTCTGATAATGACCCTAGATTTGCAGCTCAAGCTACACAACATTGGACCCAATCATGGGCCATACAATGAATTCTACATGTGCCATATTATCCTCAAGCAAAAGGTATAGTTAAACATGTTAATGAAAAATTGAAGGACAGGCTTTAAGCTGCTGCTAAGAGGAAATGAGATAACCATGGCCTGAACTACACATCTCAAGCTAGCATCCTTGTATCTCAAAGCAGGGATTCCCTGATAAGGTTATTCTTATTTGTGCCCCTTGTTTGATCAGGCTGTCATCCCTGTTCCTCATTTCGTACATCATTCTTTTACAGTTACTGACATCTCAGTCTCCATGGGGTACTCTGTAAGGACTTTCTATCACATTTGGCCCCTTGCTGAAGGGAGATCAGGACGGACATTAAAAAGCAATAGGTGGTAGACAATGAACTCCTTTATTTATCTCCGAGTTGCAAGGCATAGGTTTTTGTCTATAAGGTGGGCGACAATGAACTCCTTCTTCATTTAACCCCAGGTGCGTGCCATAGGTTTTTTTTTTTTTTTTTTTTTTTTTTCACATGGACCACAAAAATAAAGACCACCAACTTGAGGCCCCTTGCTATTTAGAATAGGCTGTGTAATCAAAAATTTATATCACTGTAAGTATATTGAAAAGCCCTAGTTAAGCATTTTCCTTAATGTGGCCCTTACACTTTTCCCAGTATAGCCCCATGAGGCAAATACATAAAACAGAAAGTTTTACTGTGCAATACATAAGAGAATGTAAGCCTAATTACATGAAAGCCTAATTACATGAATTTGCCACCTGGAGGTTAGGTCAAGGATTCTCTCATTACAAATGGTACAGGACAGACTGCCCACATCACAGTCAGTGGGGAAAATCCCCACCCCAACCAGCTGATACGGTATGAGCACATTCATACTGAAGAGCTCATCTCTGAGGGAAAAGAATAAATCAAACATTTCTTCTCTCTTTCCCACAGGACAGGTAGCCCAGGTGACATGTGTCTTGCCAAATTTCTTGGTCTGCCTATTCTAGACTGTTACCACCACCCTGAATTTGATGAATTGTTGGATGCCACCTTTGCCTAATCCTGCAGGTAAACATCTGATGACTATGTCACTGTATATCACAAATGAACATCTCTCTGGCCATAGAAGTTTCTATTATCCCAGGTGTCCTAACCTTACTAATTTAGACCTGATGAATTACTGCAACAGAACTCTGTCACTGAAGAGATAAAACACCTTCCTAAATGTCAATGATCTTCTGTCAAAGATGGTGGCAATGGGGTCAACTGGAACATCTGGAGGAGGGGGCATGGGATGCAACACTGGGGCTATTTTGTCCATGAAAGCAAGAGTCTTCTCCTCTGCCATACTCATCTCCAACTCTGCATAGACGGTTTAATTACATTCACGGACTCCGTCCACCAGGAGAGACTTCCAGTTGGTTGAGTCCCAGAGCAGTCAGTGATTCTTACACTCAATTCCCTGTGTATTTCTTTTCAACATGTTGATCAGCCTATTGTTTCCCCTCCTGTTATTCACCACTTTGGGCAGCTGCCATATTGCCGCCAGCTTGTTAGCACTAGAAAAGTCTCAGAGAGTTTAAATAAAGCGAGCTTTGTGAATTGAGTTTCCAGAGAGCATTAGACATATAAAATAGGTTTTAAAATCTCTTAAAATGCGGTTTTGAAGGAGCTCTAATCCAATTTTATAACCTCTAGTGGATGCCAGGCTACTGGCTTTTACTGTGCTTGTGATCCATTGATTTTTTTCAAAGTAACCAGAAATGAGAAGGGGAAGTTGGGACGAGGATAAGTTAAAACATCATAAAGCTAGTTGTGTTTTTTTTTTTTGATTCAGCTTTTTTTTTTTTTCTTGAATAAATGCTCACCAGATTGCTTAAAGTTTTTGGCAAATTTCTAGAGATCTGAAAAAAATCAGTTTTAATTTTTTTTTTTTTTTTTTTGGCCAGTGTCCTTGTTGCTTTTATGGATAAGAAAATATTAGGCCTGGCATAGTGGCTCAGGCTTGTTATCCCAAAATTTTGGGAGGCTGAGTTGCGTCCAGGAGTTCAAGAACAGCCTGAGCAAGATGGTGAAACCCCTTGTCTACAAAAAATACAAAAATTAGCTGGGCATGATGGTGCATGTCTATAATTCCAGCTACTCAGGAGGCTGAGGTGGGAGGATCACCTGAGGCTGAGGTGGGAGGATCACCTGAGGTCAAGGCTGCAGTGAGCTGTGATCGTGCCACTGCACTCCAGCTTGGGCGACTAAGTGAGACTCTGTCTCAAAAAATTAAAATAAAATACAATAAAATGAAATAAAAAAGGTTTTGGGCCAAGCTTGAGAATTGCAGTCAGGGACCATAGATTCAAGTTGCCATGAATATACACTCTGATCAGTGACAGTTACAAGTAGAATTCTCAAGAAATAAAAGGCAGTTCCGGAATTGTTTACCAAGAATATATTTAAGAAAGCTTTTAATATATTTAAGGCCTTCTTTAGGATACTGGCATTTATCTCATTATTTAAATAAATATATGTATATAAAGTTGACATTTGGAAGATATCTATCTATCATCTATCTATCTATCTATCTATCTATCTATCTATCTATCTATCTATCTAT
>NC_045436.1:28284973-28499621 GCF_002776525.5 Piliocolobus tephrosceles | reverse complement strand
TATCTATCTATCTATCTATCTATCTATCTATCTATCTATCTATCTATGATATTCTAAATATCAACTTTTAATTAAGCTGACCTCTGGCCACAGTACTCTAAAAAGAAATCATTTCAAATCTCGACTTACTGGATTTCAGCTAGGACAAACAGGAAGTAGGTCTCTCATTTAGTTATCCTGGTTCTAAAACAACTTTTTTTTAAAAAAAATTATGCATGCAAATGGATTATTTTAAATATTTCAAAGAATCCCTGTTTTGGCTACTACTGACTGTGACTGTCCAGGTTGGGTAGGGCCACTTTCCTAGATATTTACAAGAGATTGTCTTATAAGTGGTATACCTAAATCCATCTGGTGTTTCTACAAAGAGTGTGAAGATTTTAAGGCTTGCTTTTTCCATAATTTAGGGAAAGTAATCGAGGCTGGGAATGTATTTCGGGTTGAAGTGTGACATGTCTCAGACTGTCTCTAACTGCCAAGTGGTAGCAGAGTGCTCAAAGTATGGCAGATAAGACCCCAATATTATACGTCTCTAGAAGAGCAAAAAATAGGATACACGTTTCAGTTATGAACTAACAGGAATGGGTCACAAGTTAAAAACTAAGTCTGAATTTTCCAGTGATAGAAAAAAGCTGTAGTCATAAAAAAAATGTTGTATAAAATAAAACCAACAGTGCCTAATTGCCAGTCCTTAGACTTGAACCTCTGCTGTGAGACCAAGGTGGAAACTGAGGCAGTTCTCTGTGGAGATCTTTACCTCATTCTCCTGTTGAAAGACAGAGACTGAAGCCCTCACTCTTAAAGGAAATATAGGGTTTGAAAAACAGTCCAAATAAAGTCTAGACCTTCAGCCAAAGAGTGGGAGGTCCAAATTCAGGATAACTCACCCAAAACAACCCATGGGACCTCTGAGGATGGAGAATTCCTGCTGGTACCAAGTCCCAACTTCAGAGGAACACAAGGTTTTCAGGAGGAGTCTCTGTGAATCCTGTTGACTTACACCAGAGAATCCTATTGACCTAAATCGAGGAGGCTGAGGAAAAATTAATATAAGTAGAGAGTTTGTTTTTTGTTTTTGTTTTTGTTTTTTTTTGAGACAGAGTCTCGCCCTGTCACCCAGGCTGGTGTACAATGGTGCGATCTTGGCTCACTGTAACCTCCACCTCCCAGGTTCAAATGATTCTCCTGCCTCAGCCTCCTGAGTAGCTGGGATTACAGGCATTCGCCACCATGCCTAGCTAATTTTTGTATTTTTAGAAGGGTTTGGGTTTCGCCATGTTGGCCAGGCTGGTCTCAAACTCCTGACCTCATGATCTGCCCAACTTGGCCTCCCAAAGAGGTGGGATTACAGGTGTGAGCCACCACACCCGGCAAGTAGAGAGTTTATATAGGTCAATCTTGAGAATTGCAACCAGGGATCCTAGATTCAAGTTACCCTGAATATACACTCTAATTAGTGGCAGTTACAAGCAGGTTTTTAAAGGCAAAGAAAGACAAGGCAGTTCCTGAGTTATTTACCAAGAATTTGTATTAAAATAACATAAGCTATTTATTGACTCTACATTCTTTGTATCACACATTCCAGGACCGTGAAGATAATGGGTGAGGCAGCTGGTCAGGAACAAAATGGCTTTAAACAATTGTCCATGGCATGGGTACCAGGAGCATGACTGTAGTCTCATACTGATGTCTCTCTGGACCTGCTTGTGGACCTCATATAGCCCAGATAATTCTGCCGATTTTTTTCTCTCTGTAACCAAACTGATGTTATATATGAGTCCACATGTCTTAGGTACTATATTTCAGTGTGTCCAGGAGATAGCCAAGAAATATGAGTGTCATTCACTAGCCTCCACATGTCTGAACAGCATGTATGAAAAACACTATAAAAATTTTTCAGACTTAAGGCAAGGATCTCTATACTTCAAAAGGTGTAGTTGCAAACAAATTAACAAGAACTCATCGAGAGCTCCCCTCTTTAGTATATATCAAATGCAATCTATAGTTTATATTTAATTCCAATTTTTCTTTATAAGCAGACTACATACTACAAAATTTGGTAAACACTAATCTCTAGACTATCTGACAATATACTGTATCTGTATTAGAAATTAAATGGTTTTATTAAATGTTTACTTAGCTTTATGTTGGATGGCATAGCTTCTCAAAAAGAGAAATGCATCTTCCAAAGAATAAATGATATGATTAGAATGTTTGTCCTCTACAGATCTCATGCTGAAATGTGACCCCTCAGTGTTGTGAACAGGGCCTACTGGGAAGTCTGTGGGTCATCCAGGTGGATCCCTCATGAACGGCTTGCTGCCATCCCGTTGGTGATGAGTGTGTTCTCACTCTGTTAGTTCACAATGAGAGCTGGTTGTTTAAAAGAGCATGGCACTTCTTCCTCTGCTTCCTGTTCCCCCTCACCACGTGACATGCTTGCTCCCCATTTGTCTTCTGCTATGATTAGAAAGTTTCTGAGGCCTTAGCAGAAGCAGATGGTAGTATCATGCTTCCTGTACAGTCTGTAGAACCATAAACCAACTAAATCTCTTTTCTTGATAATATTACCCAGTCTCAGGTAATTCCTTTATAGCAACATAAAATGGACTAATACAATGAAGCCTAAATTTTTAAAATTTCTCAGCATATCAATTCATAGAAAATGAATACACATTCAAGTTGTCAACCTGAAATAATAAAAAAGTTCAGAATCCAGTTTTAAAGAGTTAATTCAAGCAAAACCTGGGAATGGCTACCCGGGACATAAAAACTCCAGTAAAATGGGGTCAGTGCCCCAAAGTTAAAAGTTAAGTTATTGCTTATATTGGCAGAAAACAAAGATGTTTAACAGGATTACATCATTTCCTAGAAACGGCAGCTTTAAGAGTTGCAACAAATTAGTTACAGTTCATTTTCTTTTCTCTACCACTTGTTTTCATTTCTTGACAGCTGGTTTTCATTCTCTTTCCAGATTTAAGAGTGTATTTACAGTTCACCCTAAGACAATGTGATAGCCATTAAGTCTTCCTGTGAGAAACGTAAGAGGGAGTTTAATCTGTTATGAAGGTAAAAACTGTAGAAGGAAAGGGGCCTTCCCTGGTACCCTTCAGTCATTTACATCTTACAAGATGATACAGATAAAGGAGAAAGATTACTCTGCAACCAGACAAAGTTCGCAGCTTCCTTGGTTATAGCTGTCTATCATGAGACTTCAAGGCTCAAAAAATGTAGAGTTTCAATAGCCAAGACTTTTAGTTACTTACTTTCATAAGATAATATTTATTGATTGGGAATATAAAATATATTACAGTATAATCAAACATCAACATCAGAATAAACTAGAGGATAACTAATTTTGGTTGTAAATGTTTTTATCACTTAAAAATAATTACACTGGGCCGGTGAGGTGGCTCACGCCTGAGAACTTTGGGAGGCCAAGGCAGACAGATGACGAAGTCAGGAGATCGAGACCATCCTGGCCAACATGGTGAAACCCCGTCTCTACTAAAAATACAAAAATTAGTTGGGTGTGGTGGTAGGCACCTGTAGTCCCAGCTGCTTAAGAGGCTGAAGCACGAGAATTGCTTGAACCCAGGAGGCAGAGGTTGCAGTGAGCCGAGATTGCCCAACTGCACACCAGCCTGGAGACAGAGCAAGACTCCATCTCAATAATAATAATAATTACCCTGGAAAAATTTCTTTCTCAAATTCTTTTTTATTATTTTATTTTTTTATTTTTTATTATTATACTTAAGTTCTAGGGTACATATGCACAACGTGCAGGTTTGTTACAGATACATACATGTGCCATGTTGGTGTGCTGCACCCGTTAACTTCTCATTTACATTAGGTATGTCTTCTAATGCTATCCTTCCCCCTTTCCCCAGCCCCACGACAGGCCCCGGTGTGTGATGTTCCCCACCCTGTGTCCAAGTGTTCTCATTGTTCAATTCCCACCTATAAGTGAGAACATGCGGTGTTTGGTTTTCTGTCCTTGCGATAGTTTGCTCAGAATGATGGTTTCCAGCTGTATCCGTCTCCCTACAAATGACATGAACTCATCCTTTTTTATGGCTGCATAGTATTCCATAGTGTATATGTGCCACATTTTCTTAATCCAGTCTATCACTGATGGACATTTGGGTTGGTTCCAAGTCTTTGGTATTGTGAATAGTGCCACAATAAACATACGTGTTCATGTGTCTTTATAGCAGCATGATTTATAATCCTTTGGGTATATGCCCAGTAATGGGATGGCTGGGTCAAATGATATTTCTAGTTCTAGATCCTTGAGGAATCACCACACTGTCTTCCACAATGGTTGAACTAGTTTACAGTCCCACTAACAGTGTAAAAGTATTCCTATTTCTCCACATCCTCCACAGAACCTGTTGTTTCCTGACGTTTTAATGATCGCCATTCTAACTGGTGTGAGATGATATCTCATTGTGGTTTTGATTTGCATTTATCTGATGGCCAGTGATGATGAGCATTTTTTCATGTGTCTGTTGGCTGCATAAATGTCTTCTTTTGAGAAGTGTCCGTTCATATCCTTTGCCCACTTTTTGATGGAGTTTGATTTTTTCTTGTAAATTTAAGTTCTTTGTAGATTCTGGATATTAGCCCTTTGTCAGATGGTTAGATTGTAAAAATTTTCTCGCATTCTGTAAGTTACCAATTTTAATCTATAAATTGGAATAACACTTACTTTATAAGGTGGTTATGCTTATTAAATGCAATAGTTTATATAAAATGTAAGACATAATAAACATCAGTTGCCTTCCCTGCTTACTGGGGACACTAAATAAGTACTTTATTTTTAATATTTTAAAGCATTTATTTTAAATATGGCTTAATGTGTTTAGTAAAACCACTTGACTAATTTGTTATAGTTGTGGCTTTTCATATTTGTAAGCCACATGTTCATTCCAAATATGCATGATAGTGAACCGGAATGTTCTGTTTTCTTTTGTTTTTCTTCATCATCCTGGAGTCGACCTTCAATGAAAAATATTAAGAAATGTTATTTTTTCTAACAAGAACTTGGCAGTATTTGAAAACAGGGTTTATATTATGTATAATATTCTTATCTATGATATAATATGTATGAAACATAGTGTCAGTTCCACATTCAAACTTTAATTAACAGAAATAATCAGAGGCACAATTGGTGAGTTGTCACTTGAATAGGAATGTCATGTAAATATTCATCCTGGAGTTTAGCAGAACCTTCAGGAATTAATAATACCAGAGAAATGTCTGCTCAACATATTTCATACATTTGATTTTTCCGATGTCTTGGCTGAATACTCACATGTAGGAAGATGGTTAATTACCTCACTATAGGCATTGTCGGATTAAAGTTTCTTTGTGAGTTTGCTTAGAATTTTAATACTGATCTGTTCCTTTTCTACAGTGTCAGTTAAAACTTTTTTTCTTTCTTAAGTCTCTCATATCTTCATGTATTTTAGATAACTCAATAAAAATTACTTTAATAGTTAACATTTATTGGGCACTTCCTATATACCATTATTGCTCTAAGGATATAGATGTTTATTACATATTTATAATATCACTTTCAGGTGGATGCTGTTAAATTCCAAAGCTCATGAATAAGAAAACTGAGTTATAATGAAATTTAACACCTACTGGCCTATTTTCCTGGTTATTAAGCTAGTGTCTCATTATATCAAGTCTACCCTGCTAATCTATTTTATGATCGATCCTGAGTTTGAAGCTCTGCAAACATTTCTCATTGCAAATGACTTCTTATTACATTCTGACAATAGATGGTAACACAAGAAAAAAAACTATAAGGCAAACAAAAGAAAAAAAGATTTTTTTTTCCTGTGTGCTTTCTATTCTTGTCACCATCACCTGAACGAAAGCAGTCCACCCCAGCACCAGCAGTTAGTTCTAGCCTCCAGATCCTTTCTGCTCTCCAGCACCAGCGTCCTGGAAACCTTTCCTGGAATGAGTAGCAATCGCTTGACACTCCCTCCTTAGAGGTCTGATCTCCAGCTCTGCAGACCACTCTTTCGACAGTCTGCATTATGATAATCTAAACTTTTTCTCTTTACTCCCCCAGATTTAAGGGTGATACATTCTCCTGGAAATTATTATCTCTGACTCACCTTAGTATTTTCTTTTTTACTTATTTAGTTTATTCAGCACCTATATAACCAACTCTCTGTAAAATTCCTTCATTTAAAATATAGTAGAGTTTCTGTCTTCCCTACCAGCCTCCTGGTTGATAAACTCTCTTGATTCATTTCTTTTTATTTTATTTTATTTTATTTTATTTTATTTTAGTTTAGTTTAGTTTAGTTTTAGAGACAGGGTCCTGTTCTGTCACGCAGTGCAGTGGCCCAATCATAGATCACTAAAGCCTCGAACTCCTGGATTCAAGAGGTCCCCTTCCCTCAGCCTCCTCAGTATCTGGAATTACAGACATGTGACACCGTTCTTTCTTTTTAATGTTAGAACTCCTGATGTAAGTACCTTGTGTGGTGAAAAGTAAATTGTATGTTACTCCCATCACTTTGTTGGTTGTTATTCTCAGCCAGGATATCAGAAACATTTGCAATTTTGAATAATTATTGGTATAAACAAAGGCAAATGTTTCTGATATCCTGGCTGAGAATAACAACCAACAAAGTGATGGGAGTGACCTGACAGCTCACAGTGCCAAGGCCCATGCCAGCTAGAAAGGGTATGTAGCATGCCCACATGCTCATTTCTGTGTCGTCTTTGGCCTCCTGGGTTCTGACCAGCATTACTTGTACTTAGAACCTGCTAATATATTTCAAAAGTGCAATTCTCCGTCAGTCAAAATCATGCCAATATCTGCCGTCCCTGCATCAACTCCTTACCTTTCCATGCCACTTTATTTTAAAAATCTGAACCCATGTCTAAGATTTAAAAGAAGTTAAGCATTACCAAGCATATTAACTCATACAAATAGAGAGAGTGTGTGTGTTATGTTAATTGTGTTCCTGACGGCTTGATATGCCAACTCCAAACCCTGGAGGTTTCAGAATGACTCAGGGGCCAATTAGCAATGTGTGAATTTGCAGTTTATTGAGAGGCCTTTACACAGCACCAAATCATGCAACTGGTATTCAACATACACTGGCAGTTATAAAAGGGGGGTAACACACCAAAGCTGTGGTTCAGGAGTTCTCACGGGCAGACCCTCTGAAGGCATCGCGAACACAGCCAGGTCCTGGCTGCTTTTATGATCCTCCCAGATGGGTCTGTTATGATCTCAGCCACCTTGCACTGGCTGTGGGTTCATTTCAGGTCTAGGATGGTACCAGGCAGCTGCAGGTGTTGTCAACTCAGTCTATTACAGGTCTGTTTATTGTTTTATGGAGGAGGGAAACAACTTCACTGTGAACTTAAAATGCTACTGGACATGAGTGACTCCATTGTGAGACATTAAGATAGCAAATTATTATGATATGGCAGAGAGATAGATAGATGAGAGAACAGAGTGAGAGCAAATGTGTCTGTGTGCATGTTTGTGTGTGTTGGGGGATGGGGGTGTTGATGGCGATCCCACATGTCTGGTAATCTCCAATTTTAAGTCCATCCTGGCTGAACCATGTGACTTAACCACACTGGACAGGTGGACAGAATTGGCTTTGTCATTTGCTAGTCCTTGAATTTTGAATAAATTACTCAAAATCCCTGTGTCTCAGTTTCCTCATCTCTAAAATGGAGATTTTGAAAGTATCCAACTCAAGGATTATTGTAAAGTTAAGTGTGTTAATAAACGTAAAATGCTTAGAGTGGATTTATTATATGACAATTACTAAATGAGTGTCAACTATTATTTATACTGTACCCTAGACTTCCATAGCCTGAAGAAATATGAACTACAAAAAAAGTGTATTTTAAAACACATGCAGAAAATGTCCGCAAACTATAAAGAGTTTGCTCAAAAATATAGAAAGTATAAATTTATCAAATTTTTGCCTTATGCTTGGTTTACTAGTGGGTAGAACTAACCCATTTACTATTTCACACTTCGGAAGAAGGGAGTGCCTCAGGTCAAAGGAAGTGTGAAAACACTTCCTTCAACTTTATACCCCTCATTTCATCAGTCCCATATGTTTTCAGAAAAAATGTGAAGGCAGATACCCACGGCATGGATAGTTTTCATACTACTTGTAGAAAATGACTGCATATTAACTACAAATGCTGTATTTGTTTTATTTAGACAATTTTCTTAATCCTGTAAGATTGGATCCAAATAATTCAGGTTAAAAAGGGTTTTTCATATTTCCCCATTTTCTGTGCAGATCCTCCCGTCAGAGACTTCTCGAATGATGAACATTTAGTTCAGAATGACTATTGTTGTGATGTTTGAGTGTGGAAGAACAGAGATCAGAGAAAATATGTTAAAAAAATCAACTTTGCCAATCTGATCGTAATGATAGGAGACTGCTTTTTTTTGTTGTTTTAATGGAAACATTTTCAACCAAAAATATGGAAAATAGTTATTTGAGTGTGCTACATTATCCGTGAGGAAAATGTATTGCAGAAAACTATAAAACATGCAGAAGTAGGGCCATCAATATCTAGTCATAAAAAGCCTTTCTAATTCAGAGCAGAGCTATGCCATGGAGCAGGCAGCTATGACAACAGAGTACATGAAGGGGAGGTATCACATGTGCTCCCATATGGAGTTAATCTGACTCCTCCTAGTTATTGAAAAAAGGTGTGAAGCGTGAAGAGGTGTAGGTATGGAACATACTTACATATAATATCACAATGTGACTCATTAATACCTGCATTTTTACCTGGTGTGAAATGTAATCATCACTGGAGTTAATATCCCTTTCCTTTTCACAGTGAAAATCAGTTACCATGATCCTAAAAATCTCTCCTTTCTCTAGACTTCATTCTTTCTCTCACTGATTTCCTCTTCTCTTCTCTACGTATCTAACATTTTCTCTGTATTTTAAGTGCGTTTTTATTCCACATGAAATGTAATAATATTTTAATTGACAAAATAGCATGCTCCCAAAATATAAAATTTTTATATGCTTACTTACTTTTTAAGAACAGCAACCAACACCCTCAAAAGAAAAACAAACAAAAACCAGTGGGAAGAGGAAGTTACAGGGAAGCTACGTTCCTAAATGATGTTTAAATTCTTGTTTGTTACTAATTTCTACATTTGCCTCAATCCATCCCTGTTGAATCTCCATTTCTAGAAATATTATAACAAAAACTTCTGCTCCTGTAAAATATTGTATACATTAAAATCAAAGAACTCCAAGAGTTAGGTTTATAAAAAACAAAAGAAATTGTCCTGCTTCATTCTGTTACATTTTCTTGTATTTTTTAAACAAAACTCAATTTATCAATTCAAGAGAGGGTAGAACATAAAAGTAAGGGATGTTGCCATAAAAGTTGGAAATATATCCTCTATAACAGCTTCTGGGGCTGATCTGCATAGCAAACTCTTGGTTGTTTATTCAGTGTGAAAGATAATAAATCTATTTGTGAGAACTCCTAAAAGGCAATCATTTCCAGAAAGAGCAAATTCTGGCAAAAGCTATTGTTTCAGCAAATCCAAATGACAACTGCTTTAATATGACAACATTTGCAGTTCTGAGGGCACAGTACATTTTGGAATCATAAAAGTAGCAACACATTCTGCGTGGCAAAACATACTGTTGTTTAAATCTGTCCTACTGCAATGAGTTGCTAATGGCTATGTACAATTTATTAAGAGGAGGAAGAATGACAAATTATAAACTTACACAGATCTAGTCACTTTGCAAGAAAATCTTTATTTCCTTTCTTTATTTTTAGTTTTTCATCCATCTGTTTTGGCTAAACATACTCTCCAATTTCAGTTAGAAAATCTGTCTCTGGAGCTCCTTCTCTCACTGTGTTTCTACTGTCTTTATGGGGCATGGATTCGTTTTTTCAATAACAATAACCTTTTACTTTATTGATAGCAGTAAACAAAATATAGTTATTTTTACATTAATGAATTAAAATAAACTTTTTATTTTTCATATGTGTAAAAAAGTAATGATTTGTGATGCTTTGGAAGGTGAAATTCAGTTTTCATTTAGTTTACATCTTCCGTTTCTATCTCTCTCTCTTTTTTTTTTTTTTTTTTTTTTTTTGTCACTGGAATACAGTGCACCGAACGCTGTGGAAAATGAAAAGTTGATAGTCTTTGCCCTGAAGCTTACAATCTAAGAATAAAAACTTGAGACAGGCAGAATCAAAATAGCAAAGCTGTAGCAGAGTGAAGTAAACATTGTTAGAGGTAAGCAATAAGAAGGAAAAACAATATCCTGTAAACTTGGAAGTAGAGACAAAAATTGTGTTTAAATAAGAACTGCCAATCTCTCAAACTATACGTTCCTAGATGACTGCTAGCAATCATAATGGGCTTAGATCTTTTTTTTTTGTTTTTTAGAGAGAGCTTTTGTCTGGACTCTGGACTCTGATTCTTGTCTCCACCCATACTGAATATCATTGCTAGGAAAACACACCGAATTTCTTAAGGCATTTATTTCCTCACACATTGTAATCTGCCCCACTGTTTTCTATCACATGTAATCTGACTTTATCAGCTAGTCTTTTAAAGTTCTCCATGCTGTGGACCCACTTTCCTAATAGCTCCGCCCTTCCTAGTCATTATTCAGACCAGATTCCTTGTGACCCACTGCTTGATTGAAGTGCTAAGCTTTCTGTGCTCTACATGTTCAAATCCCAATGTCACTGAAGTCCTGATTAACATTCACCGCCTCCACCATTCTAATACTTTGCTATTTTATAGCTCCCGATTACAAAATTACACAAAGGTTTGCCTTGCAGATTGTCAGTTACTCTTCGTGCTTCTCGCTCTACTAGAGAATGTGCTGCTTGAGAAAATCTGTGATGTAATACGCCCATGTCTCTCAAAATGCCCTGAATAGAATGTCTGTGCTATCCACTCAAAGCCATTCCTGTGGGAGCTAATTAGAAACGAACATGACTATGTTTCTTAGACAAGTTCTTCATTAATAAGTATACAAATATAAATGACGAGTTAAGGGAAATGTGACTTTATTCACTTTAAAACATTAATGTTTATTCTTAGAAAAAGTGTTTGGGATATAACATTTGACTCTTGGATATGTTTCCTTAATAATATTTTTTTTCCTAATTTTCTTCCACACAGTCCCATGCTAATTAATGTGAAGTGAAGGAAAGATTTTCTGTTATAATTTCGGGTTGACATAACAAGTGAGAATAGTGTGTAGTCTCTTGAATATACACAGATATACACATATACACTGAATTCAGTTAACATATTTTAATTATTAATGGACCACACTGCATTATAACTAGCATACCATTTTAACACACTCATCAAACATTTTTCTTCATAAATAACTCTTACATGTAGGATATGCAGGCACATAATCATATTTATGTTTTTTTTTTTTTTTTTTTTTTGAGATGTGATCATGCACTGTTGCCCAGGCTGGAATGCAGTGGTGCAATCTCAGCTCACTGCAAGCTCTGTTTCCTGGGTTCACGCCATTCTCCTGCCTCAGGAGAATGTAGTCCCAAGTAGCTGGGACTACAGGCGCCCGCCAACACGCCTGGTTAATTTTTTGTACTTTAAGAAGAGACGGAGTTTCACCGTGTTAGCCAGGATGGTCTCGATCTGACCTCGTGATCCACCTGCCTCAGCCTCCCAAAGTGCTGGGATTACAGGCATGAGCCACCGTGCCCAGCCTGTTTTCTTTTCTTTAACTTTTATTTTAGGTTCGTGGGTACATGTGAAGGTTTGTAATTTAGGTAAACTCATGTCACAGGGATTTGTTGTAGTGATTATTTTGTCACCCAGGTATTAAGCCTATTACTTGATAGTTACTTTTCTTGATCCTCTCCCTCCTCCCACTCTCCACCTTCAAGTACACCCCAGTGTCTTTTGTTCCCTTCTTTGTATTCGTGAGTTCTCATCATTCAACTCCCACTTATAAGTGAGAACATGTGATACTTGAATTTCTGTTCCTTTGTTAGTTTGCTAAGGATAATGGCCTCCAGCTCCCTCCATGTTCCCACAAAAAAAGATTGTATTCTTTTTTTTTGTTTTTTTATGACTGCATAGCATTTCGTGGTGTATATGTGCCATATTTTCTTTATCCAACCTGTCATTGATAGGCATTTAGGGTGATTCTATGTCTTTGCTATAGTGAATAGTGCTGCAGTGAACACTCACATGCACGTGTCTTTATGGTGGAATGATTTATATTCCTCTGATTATATATCCAGTAATGGGATTGCTGGGTAAAATGGTAGTTCTGCTTTTAGCTCTCTGAAGAATTGCCAGACTGCTTTCCACAATGCTTGAACAAATTAAGACTCCCACCAACAGTGTATAAATGTTCCTTTTTCTTCATGACTTCGCCAACACCTGTTATTTTTTGACTTTTTGATAATAGCCATTCTGATTGGTGTGAGATAGTATCTCATTGTGATTTTGATTTACACTTCTCTAGTGCTCAGTGATATTGAGCTTTTTTCGTATTCATATTGACTGCATGTATGTCTTCTTTTGCGAAGTGTCTTTTCATGTCTTTTTACCACTTTTTAATGGAGTTGTTTTCCTTTTGTAAATTTAAGTTCCTTAAATACTATGGATATTAGACCTTTGTCAGATGCATAGTTTGTAAATATGTTTTCCAGTTCTGTAGGTTGTCTCCTTACTCTGTTGATAGTTGCCTTCGCTTCACAGAAGCTCTTAAGTTTAACTAGACCCCATTTGTCAATTTTTGCTTTTGTTGCAATTGCTTTTGGTGTCTTTGTTATGAAATATTTGCTCATTCCTATTTGCAGGATAGTATTACCTCGGTTGTCTTTCAAGATTTTTATAGTTTTGGGCTTTACATTTATGTCTTTAATCCATCTTGAGTTGATTTTTGTTTATGGTATAAGGAAGGATCCAGCCTCAATCTTCTGCTTAAGGCTACACTGTTATCCCTGCACCATTTATTGAATAAGGAGTCCTTTGCCCATTGTTTTGTCATCTTTGTCAAGGATCAGATGGTAACAGGTGTGCAGCCTTATTTCTAGCCTCTTTATTGTGTTCCATTGTCTATATGCCTGTTTTTGTACCAGTACCATGCTGTGTTTGTTACTGTAGCCCTGTCGTATAGTTCAAAGTCAGTTTTGCTATTTTTGTTTAGGATTGCCTTGGCTATTTGAGTTCTTTTTGGGTTCCATATGAATTTTAAAACAGTTTGTTTGTGTGTTTGTTTAGTTCTGTGAAGAATGTAGTATAGTTTGAAGTCAGGTTTGTCATTTTTGCTTAGGATTGCCTTAGCTATTTGAGTTGTTTTTGGATTCCATATAAATTTTAAAATACTTTTTTTTTGTTTGTTTGTTTAGTTCTGTGAAGAATGCCATTGGTAGTTTGATAGGAATAGCATTGAATCTATAAATTGCTTTGGGCAGTATGGCCATTTTAACAATATTGATTCTTCCTATCTATGAGAATGGGATGTTTTTTCCATTTGTTTTGCAGTTCTTCCTGTAGAGAATGTTTACCTCCCTAGTTATGTGTATTCATAGATATTTTATTCTTTTGTGACAATTGTGAATGAGTATGCCTTCCTTATTTGGCTCCCAGCTTGACTGTTGTTAGCATATAAGAGTGTTAGTGATTTTATATCTGATACTTTGCTGTTAGTATATAAGAGTGTAAGTTGATTTTGTAAAGGATACTTTGCTGAAGTCATTTATCAGCTTAAAGAGCTTTAGGGCGAAACTATGCAGTTTTCTAGATATAGAATCATGTTGTCTGCAAACAGGGATAGTTTGACAGCCTCTCTTCCTATTTGGATGACATTTATTTCTCTCTCATCTGATTGCTCTGGCTAGGACTTCCAGTACTATGTTGAATAGGAGTGATGAGAGTGGGCATCCTTGTCTTGTGCCAGTTTTTAAGAAGAATGCTTCCAGCTTTTGCCCATTCAGTATGATATTGACTTTGGATTTGTCATAGATGGCTGTCATCATTTTGAGGTACATTCCTTTAATATCTATTTTATTAAGAATTTTTGACATGAAGGGATGTTTAATTTTTTAAAAGCATTTTTCTGCCACTACTGAGATAATCATGTGCTTTTTGTCTTCAGTTTTGTTTATTTGATAAGTCACTTTTATTGATTTGCACATGTTGAACCAACATTGTATTCTGGGGATGAAGTCTATTAATCATGGTGGATTAGCTTTTGGATATGCTGCTGGATTCAGTTTGCAAGTATTATGTTGAGGTTTTTTCACTGATGTTCATCTAAAATATTGATCTGAAGTTTTCTTTTTGTTGTGTCTCTGCCAGGTTTTGGTATCAGGACATGAGGAGGAGTCTATCTTTCTCAGTTTTTCCAAATAGTTTTAGTAGGACTACTGCCAGCTTTGTTTTATACATCTGGCAGAATTCAGCTGTGAATCCATCAGGTCTTGGTATTTTTGATGATGTTGTTGTTGTTGGTAGGATATTCACTACAGATTTAATTTTGAGGCTTGTTATTGATCTGTTTAGGGAATCAATTTCTTCCTGCCTCATTCCTGGGAAAATTTATATGTCCAGGAATTTATCCATATCTTCCAAGTTTTCTAGTTTGTGTGCATATAGATATTTGCATTAGTTTCTGATGGTTATTTTTATTTCTCTGACATTTCTAAATGTATTATCTTGGATATTCTATATTTTCTTCTTTATTAGTGTACCTAGCAGCATATCTATCTTTCTAATTTTTTCAAGAAAAAACAACTTTTGGATTCATTGATCTTTTGAATTTGTGTGTGTGTGTGTGTGTGTGTGTGTGTGTGTGTGTCTTGATTACTTTCAGTTCAACTCTGATTTGGATTATTTTTTGTCTTCTGATAGCTTTGGGGTTGATTTTCCTTGCTTCTCTAATTCTTTCTGTTTTGATGTTAGGTTGTTAATTTGAGATCTTTTTAACTTTTTGATGTGGTCATTTAATGCTATGAATTTCCCTCTTAACACTGCCTTAGTTTTGTCCCAGAGATTCTGATATGTTATATCTTTATTCTCATTTGTTTCAAAGAACTTCTTGATTTCTGCTTTAATTTCATTATTTACCCCAAATCATTCAGGAACATGTTATTTAATTTCTACATAATTGCATGGTTTGGGGCAATTTTGTGATCTTCACTTCTCTTTTTATTGCAGTGTAGTTCAAGAATGTGTTTTTAGTTTTAATGTGTAATTTTAGTTTTTTTTTTTTTTTTTGCATTGGCTGAGGATTTGTTGTCCTCAGCCAATTGTTCTATGTCCAATTATGTGGTCAGTTTTAGAGTATGTTCCATGTGGTGATGAGAAGAATGTATATTCTGTTGTTTTCAGGTGGAAAGTTCTGTAGAGGTCGATCAGATCCATTTGGTCCAATGTTGAGTTCAGTTCCTAAATATCTTTGATGATCTGTGTTAATACTTTCAGTGGAGCATTGAAGTCTCCCGCTATTATTGTGTGAGAGTCTATGTCTCTATATATCTCTAATAACTTGCTTTAAGAATCTAGGTGCTGCACTGTTGGGTGTGCATGTATATTTAGGATAGTTAGGTCTTCTTGTTTAACTGAACCCTTTACCATTATGCATTGCTCTTCTTTGTCTTTTTTAAATCTCTGCTGGTTTAAAGTTTGTTTTGTCTGAAATTAGGATTACAGCCTTTGCTTTTTTGTTTTCCATTTGATTGGTAGATTTCCCTCTAGCCCTTTATTTTGAGCTTGTGGGTGTCATTACATGTTAGATAGGTCTCTTGAAGACAGCACACCATTGGGTCGTGCTTTTTTTTTTTAAATTCAGCTTGCCACTCCATGCCTTTTAAGTGGGGGCATTTGGCCCATTTACACTGAAGGTTAGTATTATATGCATGGATTTGATCCTGTCATTGTGTTGTTAGCTGGTTATTATACTGGCTTGTTTATGTGTTTGCTTTATAGTGTCACTGGTCTGTGTATTTAAATGTGTTTTTGCATTAGCTAGTAGCAGTCTTTCCTTTTCATATTTATTCCTTCTTTCAAGATCTCTTGTAAGGCAGGTCTTGTGGTAATGAGCTCCCTGAAAATTTGCTTATCTGAAGAGGATCTTGTTACTCCTTCACTTAGGAAGCTTAGTTGGGCTGAATATAAAATTTTTGGTGGAATACTTTTTTCTTTAAGAATGCTAAATATAGATCCCTAGTCACTTCTGGTTTGTTAGGGTTCAGCTGAGAGGTATGCTGTTAGCCTGATGGTGTTCCCTTAGTAGGTGACCTGACTTTTCTCTAGCTGCCTTTAGCATCCTTCCTTTCATTTTGACCTTGGAAAATGTGATGATTATGTCTTGGAGATTATCTCTTTATGTATAATCTTGTATGAGTTCTCTGTATTTCCTGAATTTGACTGTTGGCCTCTCTAGCAAAGTTAGGAAAGTTTTCGTGGATGATATTTTGAAATATGTTTTCCAATTTGTTTGCTTTTTCCCCCTTTCAGGGGAGGGGGAAAAAGCAAAGGCTATCATCCTAATTTCAGACAAAACAAACTTCAAACCAGCAAAGATTTAAAAAAGACAAAGAAGGGCAATGCATAACGGTAAAGGGTTCAGTTAAACAAGAATCCTCCTTTCAGGGAGGCCAATGATTCACAGCTTTGGCCCCTATATAATCACACACTTCTCAGAGGTTTTGTTAATTCCTTTTAATGCTTTTTTCTTCATTTTTGTCTATTTTATTTCAGAGAGCCAGTCTTCACGTTCCGAAATTCTTTCCTTCACTTGGTTTATTCTGCTGTTAATACTTGTGATTGCATTGTGAAATTCTTGTGTTGTGTTATTTAGCTCTGTCAGACGCATTAGGTTCTTTTCTATACTGGCTATTTCATCCTTCAGCTTCTGTATTGTTTTATTGTGATTCTTAGTTTCCTTTTATTGGGTTTTGCCATTCTCCTGAATCTCAGTGATCTTCATTTCTATCCATATTCTGAATTTTATTCCTGTCATTTCAACCAGCTGAGCCCAGTTAAGAACTCTTGTCAAAGAACTGGTATGGTTGTTTGGAGGGCATATGACACTGGCCATTTGAGTTCTTGCAGTGGATCTTACTCATCTCTGCATGTGGGTGTTCTGTTAACTGCAGTGTAGATTGAGTACAGTCATAGACTTCTTTTCTGGATGTTTTCACAGGACTGAGGCTTTGTGCAGGGTCTTTATTTGAAGCTGACATCTTTGGTTTTAAAGGGAGGTATGTTAGTGATGTATTTCTCCTGTCAAAACTTTGGGATATAATCCAGTAAGTGTCTTGTAGGCATATTGGTCAGTTGGTAGACACTTGCTTGGTTGTGTGGCACCCCTATGTTTCCTCACAGTTTCAACTGTGTTCCCTCTCAATGCTCTGAAAATGTGGGTCCCTCAACCCCTTGAATGCCAGTTGTAGATGGCAGCTTGGCACTTCTGGGCTGCCCACTACAGCTCTGGGCTGATCTCAGGGCTTATGTTCTTCTTCAACTTAGAGTCAGCAGAGGAAGGGATCTTAGTAGCAGTTGTGGCCAAGGGTCTTTTCCTTGTCTCCTGGGGGCTGCACCCCAGAGAGATGCAGGCCAGCAATTGCTCGGTGTAACCAGCACAAAATGAAGGTCTGTGCTGTGGACCTAAGCTGGGGGGTTCCTTGTTTGGTGGCAAAGGTTGGAGGGGTAGATGGAACCCCTGAAACTCATTTTCTTGAGTAGACTGAAGTTTGGTTTGGATAAGACAGTTTGGGTCGTTGCTCTTTTCTTAGTCTGGGGCTAGCAAGGGCAGTTCCACTGAAAATGCAGTGGCAGAGAGGCTTTTAGTTGCCCCTGGGGATTTTGTTCACTGCATTACAGAGCTTCTGTTGGCTTGATAGCTCTGATGGAAGGTGGCTGGAAGCCCAGGCCTGGAGGACCTGCCTGGTGAGGAGATACAAGAATGGGCCCCGATGTAACAGTCTGGCCACTTTTCCACAGGGCAGCTGTTGTATGCTAGGGGTCTGCTCCAGTCCCTAGTCAACTTGAATTTGTGCGTACCTGGAAGTATCACCAGTGAAGGCTCTGAAAAGATGGTAGCTTGCCCCTCCCTCTGGGAGCTCCATCCCAGGGAGGTACAGACCTGTTGCCTGCCCAAATGCACCTGCAGAAGGTGGGTGGACCTGGTTGGGAGGTCGTGCCCAGAAATGGGAAATGGGATTGGGGACCCACTTAAAAAGTCAGTGTGACCATGTTTTTGTAAAGCCACTATACTCTGCTGGCATAGCGGTGGAATGGCTAAGTCAGCCAAGCAACAAAGATGGCCACCTGCCCCTTCCTCTGGGAGCTCCATCCCAGGGAGGTTTGAAATCTCTGTTGGCTGGAGAACACCAGTGGGGTTTACTGGAGACTCCAGTTGTGAAGTCGCACTTGATGATGAGGAACAGGATCAGAGACCCACTTGTGAAAGCAGTCTGGCCACAGTTTTGTAGAGCAGCTCCACTGTGCTTCTCAGGGGTCTACTTCAGCACCTGGTTGCCTCAGACTCTCCAAAACCAGAAGGCCAGAATGGCATTAGTCACCTAGACAGCAAAGGGGTAACCTACCCCTCCTTCTGGGAGCTCTGTCCCAGGGAGGTTTGAAATCTTCATAGGCTGCAGCACATCTAGAGGGGTGACTGGAGACCTTGGTTCAGAGGTCCCGCCCAGTGAGGGGGAATGGGATCAAGGATTTTCTTTAAAAAGCAGCCTAGCCACATTTTCCTGGAGCAGCTGTGGTGTGCTGGGGGACCACTTCAGCCTTCAGTTGCCTTGGACTCTCCAAAGGCCAAAGGCTAGAATGGCTAAGTTGTCCAAAGAGCAAATATGGCAGCCTACTCCACTCCCTGGGAGCTCCATCTCAGAGAAGTGCAATGCTGCTATGGGTGGCTGGCTGGACTTCCAAGGCACCTCATTTTCGTGAGGGGCCCTGCAGACTGTCGCCACTCGGGCCAGTGGATTCAGCCCCTTTCCTAGGGCTATGTACAAGAGTTTAACCTTCCATTTTGGCAGAGCTGCAGCTGCTTTTGTTGGGAAGCTTGGGAATCTAAGGTTCTCGGAATCTCTGAGTGTGCCTGAATAGCTGCTCTGCTAAGATTCCATATAGCTCAGTGTGTCAGACAGAAGGCCCTGGTGGAGTGGGTTCACAAGGGGAACACCTAACCAGAGAGTTGCAAAAATCAATGCGAGAAGCGTTAGTTCCCAAGGTCACACATTCACTCACTGCTTCCCTTGCTGGGGGAGGTTCCCCAGCTCCATGTCACTCCCCAGTGGGCTGTTGTCCTGCCTTACTTTTCTGCATTCTTCATGGATCGAGTTGTTTTCTTGATTAATCCCAGTGCATGTACCCGGATGTTCCAGTTCAAGGTGCTGGATTTACTTGTCCCGTTCATTCTTCTCTGTGAGGGTGATGCATACCATCTGCTTCTAGTTGGCTATCTTGGCCACACAGTCATATTTATTTCCTATGAGCTTACATTATTTCAGGTAATATTTGCTTTTGTTTTGGCTTAAATTCAGTAATATTTGCCAGGCGTGGTGGGCCACACCTGTAACCCCAGCACTTTGGGAGGCCGAGGAGAGCGGGTCACGAAGTCAGGAGTTTGAGACCAGCCTGACCAATATGGTGAAACCCTATCTCTACTAAAAATACAAAAATTAGCCCGCCATGGTGACCTGCTCCTCTAATTCCAGCTATTCAGGAGGCTGAGGCAGGAGAATCGCTTGAGCCCAGGAGGTGGAGGTTGCAGTGAGCCAAGATTGCACCACAGCACTACAGCCTGGGTGACAGAGCAAGACTCCACCTAAAAAAAAAGAAGAAGAAGAAAAAAATCAGTAATATTACTCAGTAAATAATACAATATAGGTTAATGAAAGATTTACTGAAGTAATTATACTACTGTAGCCAGCATTGTTATAGACATGAGTAGCATTTTTATAATATTCAAAGGAAATAGTCAATTTTTCTAGGTATATCCTGAGTAGAAAATGTGAAATGAGGTAAGATTCAGATTCTGATCACTCTGCCTCTTATGCCTTTTTTTCTGCTTTCCAATCTACTTTTCTGTTTTTATGTGCTCATAGTGGTAAAGTGATAGTAATGAATATCACGGATATTGAGGAAATCCTTATGTGCAAAATTACTTATAAGCATTTTTAGGTAGCTTTTTTTAAAAAACAGTAAATCAATGTTAAATAATGAATATCATTATTTACCTGTCCCTGACTCTTAGAAAGTATGTGTACATTGGTGTGTGTGTGTGTGTGTGTGTATAATTACTATCTGAAATATATTTCTACAATAATTCACATTTCACATAGAATATCCTTCAAGCAATTAGCTGTGTTTCTTCCAACTTTTCTATTACTGTCCTCACAGACACTCTAATCTGAACCTAGCTCAAATTTCTTGCAGTTTTAAAAATATAACCTGATCTTTCTCATCAATCTCTTCACCTCTACTCCTCTCTGTGCCTGGGAGTCTTTCCATTTTCCTCTTAATTGCTAGCTTCAAAGCTCAAGGGTTGTCTTCTACTTGAAACTGTCATGAGATATTTCTTTTCTCAATCTAGTTTCCATCTCCTTCTCTTGGCGTTAAGGAATTGCCAAGTATTCTCTATCCCTGCACTTCACAGGCTATTATGTGGGACATACAAGTGTGGTCTTAGTCATCCCGGTGAGTCAAATATCAAAGGCAGTGGTTGAGCAACAATGGGTGCTCAATCAAATGTTACTGCTATTGTTAGAGATAAATCATGTTGAATTTTTGAGAAAGGATGGAGTTTGAAAGTTTCAGAAGCTTCAATTTTCAGAAATAGGAGGTTTAGAGACTGTCGTTTGAAACACTTATAATAGAAATTTGTGGGAGTATAGACACTTGTAGTTTCCCTAGACTGACATCCTCAAAAAAAAGAGAGTGCTTTAGGAAATAATAGATGAAAAGCCCAGAAAGTAAGGTATAGTCTTTACTGTGTCTGTACTGTTTCACTCCTAAGGAGACAGTTCTAAAACACGTAGCATCCTGCATGTGTATACAGGCAATTGCAACATTTACAAACTATTTTTATGATTTTTATGCCTAATTTCAGTTGTAATATTAATGATTAATAATGTAAAACACAGTTAATATCATTATAAAACTTAAAGATTGAGAGATCAGGTTCTAGAAAAAATTCTGCAATCAAATTACTTTAACAAAGAAGGAAATTTTAATTCAATACAACAGGCTTCCATAACCTTATTGGTGGATAGAGGAAAATAACTGGAACAAGATTTTTCAACATTCTGCTTTCTATCCACTACATTGCCTCTCTGGTCATTCAGCTGCGAGTTTAGTTTAAAAAGTATGCAGAAATCTTTGTACTCAGGTTCAGTCTTGTTGTCTACACTCAGGTTCACCCCACATCTCAACTAACGTTTCAAAAACAAAATTGCTTTCAGGTCGAGTTCAGTGGCTCACGCCTGTAATCCCAGCACTTTGGAAGGCCAGGACTGGCAGCTCACGAGGTCAGGAATTTGGGACTAGCCTGGCCAACATGGTGAAACCCCATCTCTACTAAAAATACAAAAATTAGCCAGGCATGTTGGCACGCCCTTGTCATCCCAGCTACTTGGGAACCTGAGGCAGGAGAATCACTTGAACCGGGGAGGCGGAGGTTGCAGTGAGCCAAGATCGCCCCATTGTGCTCCAGCCTGGGCGACAGGGCGAGACTCCATCTCAAAAAAAAAAAAAAAAAAAAATTACTTTCTCTATTCTATAAATAAATGATTCCTAGTTGGGAAGTGGAGTTAGTTTTGAATTCATATGTGTTTATTGCAATCAGTCCATACTGTTTTTTAAACATTTTATATATCAATGACCAACTTTACCTTCTAGGTTACATTCTATTCATTGTATCAATGTATCTTATATGGAATATTTGTATATGGCTAATTAATTTTTATTTTATACTTACTCAAAATGTTATTAAGATCTTACTCAAAATTACCTTTTCTGTGCATACTGCTTATTTATGTAGATGAAACTAAGATCCTTTTCCTGATTTTCACATTATGTTAATTATTTCAATTGTTACTTTCCCCAGAAAAGTGAAATTTTAAGAAGGGAAATTTCAGACTTCTGCCACACTTTGAGCACCTATACGCATACTCTATCTTCTTTCAATATTCAGCTTCTTCCGCTGTGTTCTGGATCCCATCTGCGCTCATGTTCTCAAGGATATGCCTCTAGCAATTTTCCTTTTTCTGTTCTAATTGCAATTAAAAAAAAAAAAACACTCTTAGATCTTCCTAATCAGCTAATTTACATAATATTATTTCTGCATGTTTAGGAAAAAATTAAAAATTTGCTGGTGCTAGCCACTACCCCATTTCACTACTTGGCTATTCATGATGAACTTGCTGACTCCAGTTCTCTTCTCATTCCCTCTTAAACAGAATATAATCAGGCTTTCAAACTCAACTCTGCACCGAAACTGTTCTACTGCAGGTCACCAACAATATCCATGTTGATAAATCATGCTGTCAGCTCTTCATAAGTATCTTCTATCACATATTAGGCATGTTGAGCATATTTACTGCCCTTGAGAGTCATTCCTAAAATAACATTTGTAATATTATATTGAATTATTTTTTCATCTACCTCACTTCTCTTGCTCTGGTTCTTTCTATTTTTCTCAAGACCACCTCGTGTTAGTTCCTAGTCTTCATCCTTTCTCCATTTATAAACATTATGTTGGTGATCTCATTTAGTTTTGTGAATTTAAATATGATAAATACTGACAATTTACACGTTTATATTCTAACTTCTATATGGAATACACATATAATACTCAATGAATCCACTATTTAACTCCTAATTATTTTCCTCAAAGCCTGCCTTGGCCTAGCCTTCCCTGGCCTAGCCTTCCCATTCTTTGCTGATGATAATGCCAAACTTCCTATTTACTGGTAAGAAAAATCATAGTCCTTCCTGATGCTACTCTCACCTACCACATCCATCAGGAAATCTTGTTATCATCTAGATTTCATATTTCAATGATTTCTCTCTGTCTCTTAACCTTTTAATCTCTTAACCCTGGTCTAATTCATTGTGCTATGAAGTCTGCATTGCTGCAGTAACCACTAGGGGTTCTGCTCTTGTCCCTGTAGTTTATTTTTAAGATTGATGCTGCAGGGATCCTGATCCTATAAAAGGTGATGCAAATCTGGTCTCCTGTGTAATCACAACCAAGCAATGACTTTCTCTTTCTCTTAGCGTGAAAACCAAAAACCTCAATGTGAGTGCCTTGCAAGGTCTACCCGTGCTGTGGACTCAACTGTGTCCCCACTGCAAATACATATGTTGAAGCCCAAACACCAATGTGATGGTATTTGGAGAAGGGGCATTTGGTTGACAATTAGATTTAGATGAAATCATGAGGGTGTGGCACTCATGATGGGATTAGTGCCCTTATAAGAAAAGTCACCAGAGATCTTGCTCTCTCACTTTTCTGCCATGTGACAACACAATGGGAAGTCAGCTGACTACAATTCAACAAGAGGGCCCTCAACAGAACTGGGGCATACTGTCACCTTGATTTCAGACTCCCAGCCTCTAGACCTTTGAGAATATATATTTCAGTTGGTTAAATGTACCCAGTCTATGGTATTTTATTATGACAGCAAAAGCTGACTGATAAAGACCTGTGTTAACTTTCTGAAATATCTTTCTATTATCTCCTTTACTCCAACCACAGCCTTTTTTTTTTTCCATTTTTTTCTTTTTTCTTTTTAATTTCATAAAACCACCAGGCAAAACCTTGCCCCTAGGATCTAGTTCTAACTCTTCGCTCTGCCTGGAATAATCTTTTGAAAGACATTCACTTGCCAAAAGATTTTAGCTCATTCAAGCCATCATTAAAATCACACTTTCTCAGCCAAGCCCTATTTTATACTGCACCAGCCATCACATCTACAACTTTTCTCAAGACTCTGACTCCTCACTCTGCTCTAAATGTTTTTTTCCTCATAGAACATACCATCTTCTAACCCTAAGATTGATGCTGTGGTGATCCTAACATCTAAAGGTGAAACTTTAAGGTATTTTATACAATCTAGGTTAGTTATTGCCTGATAACTCAGCATATTCATGTCTTAGGTTAATTATTATGGAACAGATTTCATAAACTTCTTTCTTTTAAAATGTGTGTAATAAACATTTATTTGTCATCTTCACCGTGAACATTAAAACCTTTGTATGTAAATACCTTATTATTTTTAAACTTTCATTTTGTTAATACAAAAACCATAACCTCATTAGGTTATTTCCATTTGGAGTACTAAATTTGCTCTTTCCTAGTTTGCCTTGGCTAGCACAAAATATTTTAAAGATCTAGAGTTCTCATTGTAAAACCTTTTGTATGAGAATATAATCCAAAGTATTTGGTAAATATCTGTAATCAAAACAAAAACATGTCTATCCTCAATCTTATATTCTCATGATTATATCTCACATATCTTGTGGCTACAAATCCATCAGTTTTGAGTTACAAACACTATTATTATCTTTTGACAATTTTCTTGTTCAGAAGTCCCTTTTATATCACAAGGCTTGTATTGAAACTTTCTCAAAGTCACTGTTCAAACCATTCCTATTCTACCCACAAGGTCCTTTCAAATTTGTACATTTTGACCTCTAATTTTTATTCTTTATGTTAAGATGTTTCTCTAAAACCTCCATTTGTGGTATTTTTGAAAGCTTTTTCTTTGTTTTGGTAGATTGTGAATTTCTCTTTAATAAGTCAATATATGTTCAATAACTGTAAAAGTAGATGTAAGTTTTTAATATTCATTCCTTCAGTTTTACTTTATACAAAATGTAACCTTATTCTGTTTAATCACCACTTTAAAAAATTCTAGACTATAAGAAAAAATATAAACTTTTTGTTAGTATAGTTTACTCCTTTCCTTCTTATTATTTTGTATAGATTCTTTTAGTTGTTTTAAAAAAAAAAAAAAAAAAACTTACCATCACTCCATTATCAGAATGAATCTAAAAGGTTTTAGCCACAGTTTATTCTTCTGTGGACTCAAGTCCCTGACTGAGAGTGAATTAGGCACTTAGAGAAGAACATTAGCACTTACAATGCGCGAATAATGTTCAAAACAGAACCCAGGTGACTAAAAACAATTATGTACCTGATACCAAAAATACTTATAGGGCCTGACTAAGGTACCAGAGAAAGGGAATAACAGAATGAGTTAGAAAGAATTCTGGGAGATCATATTGGTTCATTCTCACACAGCTATAAGGACATACTCAAGACTGGGTAATTTATGAATAAAAGAGGTTTAATTGACTCACAGTTCCACAGGGCTGTGGAGGCCTCAGGAAACTTCCAATCATGGTGGAAAGGGAGGCAAACATGTCCTTCTTCACATAGTGGCAACAAGGAGAAGTGCAGAGTGAAGGGGGGTGGATAACCCCTTATAAAACTATCAGATCCCATGAGAACCCACTCACTATCACAAGAACATCATGGAGGTAACCACACCTATTATTCAATTACCTCCCGCTTGGTCCCTTCCATGACATGTGGGGATTATGGGAACTATGCATCAAGATAAGATTTTGTTGGGTACACAGCCAAATCATATCAGAGATCATCTGTTCTAGTTCCTTGTCTTCACACAGGCACATGTTGAAACTATCCAGGACAGATTTTATTCTAATATTGTTCTGGAGATCCAGTGTTCATTTTCTCTTCGCTCTAAACTTAAAGTAGTTGTACAAAGCTGTGTACCTGGTGCTTACTGACACTCCCTAAATAGAATGCTTACCTTGGATCATTTGTTTGTTACTTGTAAATATTCACATGACCAAGGGTAATACTACCCTCTATTTTAAATTGACCTAACATTAATATTCTACCGCTTTAAATATAGATATTAAAGATAAACTAAGATAGGTAAACTAAAAGTATAAACAAATATTTTATTAGGAATCAGAAGAGATTCAATATGGTTCCATCATCAGAGCCTTGCTACTTCTAATACTTAGCATTTATTTTCCTTGTAAACTGTTAAAAGTAATGTTTACATTGACTACATCATTGGGTTGTTGTAAGAATTAAATAAACGAATGCGCGTAACAGTGCCAAGAAATCTACAGAGTGCTGTTTAATTATAAGGCCTTTAATCTCACCTCTTCTATGCCACTAACAGAATTTTGTTTACATAATTATTAGAGTACTTGGGACACCATTTCTTAGTATTAAATGTCCCTCTTCAGTTTTCTCACCACCAAGATTGTAAATTATTAGAAAGTAGAGGATCTGCTTTATTGTTATATTCCCTGATTGTTAAAAATACCATGCTATAGATATAATAGCCAATACATAAGTATGCAATTAACCAGTAAATTAAATATGTAGATTTCATAGCTGATGATTTGCAGAATTAATATGAGTAACTACGCTATGTTAGAAAGAGAAAACAAAGATACAAAGAAAATAATCTGAGTTGTAAATTGCCAGATTTCAGAGATAAAATGTAATATAATATATTTAATTGTTTTAATTTTTAGCTCCCACAAATAAGTGAGAATTTGTGAAGACTGTCTTTCTGTACTTGGCTTGTTTCACTTAATATAACATCCTTCAGTTCCATCAACATTGTTATAAATGACAGGATCTCATTCTTTTTTACAGTTGAATAATTTTCCATTGAACACATGGAGATAAAGAGTAGAATGATGGTAACCAGAGGCTGGGAAGGGTAGAAGGGAAAGAGGGAAAAAAGTGGGGATGGTTAATGGGTACAAAAATATTATTAGATATAATGAATAAGATTTAATGTATGACAGCCCAAAAGGGTGACTATAATCAATGATAATTTATTGTATATTTTAAAATAACAAAAAGAATGAAACATTCGTAACACAAATAAATGATAAATGCTTGAGGTGACAGGTATCCCATTTACCCTGACATGATAATTACACATTGTATGTCTGTATTAAAAAGTCTCATGTACATCATAAATATATATATATCTACTATGTATTCATAAACATTAACAATTTTAAAAAAACATATGTAGTGTAAATTTGTACCACAAGTACTGCCAACACACATTTTGAAGAGAATATCCATGGAAAGAGATAACTCATTCCTAAAATTAAAGGTCTAATATTATCATTTCTAACTATGTCTGCTTCTAGTACCAAAGTCTAGTGTACCCTCCTCTAAGGAGGGATGGAATACCCATGTAAATACTAGTTCTGTCATGCTGTCATATCACATGTGATCTTGGGAAGTTGTGACATTTATGGTTCATAAAGGACAGAGATGTCTACTACTTAATCTTAAGTATTGTGAACTATTGCCCTACTTTGAAACCATAATGTCTTTTCCTGTGGTAACTACTTTATTTGGTAAATTGGGTAAAAGCACTTGCTGATAATAAAATTAACTAATGTTTTGAGGATATTTATTTGTAGTTTCTATTCAAGAATTCTATTATTTCTATTGAGATGAGGAAGACCAACCCAGAATTTCATCTTGACTTTCTATTTTCCTTGAGCCATTTCCTAATACATTTGTAATATTAGCCAAGATACTGCTAAGAAACAAATATTTCTTAGTATAATTTGAAAATAATTTGCACTATTTAAAAAAGTGTGGGCAGGGTTTAAAAACAGCTTGAAGAGATGGAGAGTTCTCTAGCTGTAGCAACATTAGGGCACTGTCACTAACTCTGGGCCTGTAGGAGCAAGGCAAGGTACATTTACTGGAATTTAAGGGAGAGCTGAATGGAGAAGCCTTCCTGGCTTAAGTTCTGTACTTTGATGGATTTACTGAACCATTTCACGGTGGTGCAGTAGACGGGGAGCCAGCGAAATAATGTTGACTTTACTCTCTTCCTGCTTTCTCTATCATATTCTGGTTCCTCACAGTGGATACCAGAGGGCTGAGTGCTGACTGTTGTATTTCCTGTGGGTCATCTCTGAAGGGCACAGACTCTGGGAAGATAAGGAACGATGGTTGTCAAGAGCTGGTATCCAGCTACACTGGATCTTTCCTCTGCCCTTTTTATCATATTATTTCATGTACTCTCTCCATGTAAACAATTGGCTCTGTTGAGTAGTAACCTTCTTGTTTAAATGCATTTGACATATCACAAGTACAGTCTTGGGACCTCTTTTCATAGAGTTATTTGATATTCTTCAGTAATGAGTCTCGCCCAGTGCCAAGCAGCTGGCTAATAATTATCTTTCAAAAAGGGAATAAATGGCAAGTACAATCGCTGTGTCCAAAAATTATGGATACTGCAGAGAAACTTCTGAAAGTTTTTCCAGAGGCTTCTGTTTCTGTGAAACTCTTTATGGTTGACACTTAAAATGTCACAGAGCAAATATGAATTTTTATTAATATCTTTAGAACATCCTTTTTATATGTTACTTGACACATATGTCCTCAAATTATATCCAGTTTAAGTATATAATTTTTCCAAAGTCCAAATAATTTTATTTCTTGATAAAAGTGAGGACAGATTTTAAAATAACCTTTTTTTCTTTTATCTTTAATAGTCTATCTTAGTAGGTCATGTGTCTTAGCAAATTGAAAAATAATTTCTCTTTGTACATTAAGTCATGAATACAATTTGTCAGAGTACAGGTGGTGACTGCCATGATCTTTCCTGACAGATTACTCCTCTTCATACAGTATTATTATCATTAAATCACTATCATTATCACTAATGATAATGATTATTATCATTGAAGTAGAATTCACCTATTGCTGGAATGACATACTAAGATATTTTGCTTTTTTCCCCAAATAAATGTAAACTTTCTAATTATCTTTTGTAGTAGAGTGGAAAAGCGAGCATCAGCAGGATTAATGACAGTATATTCTACTCCTCTGGTCGCTGAACTTCTACTTCTCTCATGATTAAAAGCATGAACTCTGGAATCAGGCATTTGTAGATTCAAAATCCAGCTTCACCTCTTATTAGCTGTGTGACTTTGGCCAAATTCTTTAATCTCTCTGTGCTTTATTTTTTTTAATCAATAAAGTGAGCTTTAATAATATGTACTTCATAGCGTTTTTGTGAGCATTAGAAAAGTTAAAACGTGTAAAATGTGTAATAGAGGGCCTGGAAACATAAAAGAATAAATGTTTGCTATTATTCTTATACCCAAAACTTTGGTATATACTATTCCTTTAATTGGAAGTCATATTTCCTGAAGTCATTCTGAAAGCAAATACAGTTTAAGATTTTCCATTGCTTTTAGCTTAAGTAAAAAAGATCAGAGGTTTCTATTAATCTTACAGCTTAAACCTGAGAGGTGGCAGGGACCCTATACATCAGCGAAATTTTAGCATTTAGTTGTAATTTCCACATGACTGTATTATAATAATCACCATGCCACTCAGAACAGATACCATGCTAAACCTTTGTAACTTTCCCGTCATCATCTTTGACCTTTCACTCCTACAACCCTACATCTGTCAAATGTTACAACAAGTGCCTTATCTCACAATTTAGAAATAATGGCATAAACCACAGAACCAGAAGTTTCATCCATGGTATTTGTGCAAACTATGTTGTCTCAATCTTCTCCGGATCAGTCACCAGTAACCAGGGAAATGCAATAATTCTTTCTTTTATAAATTGTAATGTAATCTAATGAACCAGACCCCTAAGAGATGAGTGTAATTGTCATACTCCACTGGGAATCCTACTTGTCATGATGTATCTTAATATCTGAGTCAAAGGAGATCATCAGTCCAACCAAGCATTACATTCTTCTTCCCCACCTCCATTCCTTTTATCACCCTGGAATTTTTCTACTGAGATTTGCCCTAAATGGTCTATAGTTTCCATAGCAATTCATCTAAACTATACATACATAAGTTAGTGCAGTGAAGATATGTGACAGAGAAAATCATTATTCTTCGTAAGAAATAGTGATACTTGGTCTTGTAAAAATAAGGAATGTTGAGAATTATTAAATATAATGTGGGGCTAGGCATGGTGGCTCACCCTGTGACCCCTGTACTTTGAGAAGTTGAGGCAGGAGGATCCCTGAGGCCAGGAGTTTGAGGCCAGCTTGGTCAATATAGTGAGAGACCCTGTCTTTACAAAATAGAAAAAAAAAAAAAAAAGGAAAAAACATGGTACAGAGTTCTGAAACTTAAAATTTCTCAGGCCAGGCACGGTGACTCACGCCTGTAATCCCAGCACTTTGGGAGGCCGAGGCAGGCAGATCACAAGGTCAGGAGATCGAGACCATCCTGGTTAACACGGTGAAAGCATGTCTCTATAAAAATACAAAGAATTAGCCCAGCGTGGTGGCGGGTGCCTATAGTCCTGGCTGAGGCAAGAGAATGGTGTGAACCCGGGAGGCGGAGCTTGCAGTGAGCCAAGATCACACCATTGCACTCCAGCCTGGGGAACAGAGCGAGACTGTCTCAAAAAAAAAAAAAAATTCTCATCTGCTTGAGGGAGTAATAACATGATAATTACATCAGATCTCCAGGATGCTCAAGTAAACCATCCAGACTCTCAGCCATATATTTATCAAATTGTTTTGTAATGACATCTTTGTGCTGTGATTTCTGAAAATTCAGTAAAAGATGGAAAGTCATATTAGTGTGTAATGATTTTAATGAACTATGACTATGACATTTGCATTTAGAAGACATTCAGTGACTCTAAGTTGAACTGATAGTGGCACGACAATCTTGATAAAGAGATTATTAGTGGCTGGAAAAAAGTGCCAAGGCTAGCTTTGTGAAATGTCATACTTTCTCTATGTTTTAGCTTAGCAGCAGTACATCTGTGTATATATGTGTCTCCCTTCTTCTATCCCTTTCCTCAGGGAGCCCTGTGCACTGGTTGACAGAAGAAGGACGATAGAATCACCTGGTAAAGGGGTAAATAACAAAGCACAGAAAGTAGAAATGGGAATTGACTGAAGCACAGCTTTTGAAACCCCTGCAAATACACTGGGGATGGGGCAGGGAGTAACAGTGAAAGAATTAGGAGACAAGAATAACAGAAAGTTTCTCCTCCTGTCTCCTTGCTTCTCTCCCCACTAGAAAGGAAGCTCTGTTAAAGGGAGGTCTTTTGTTCCTATACAAGCAGCCATATGGGTTTTGTTCCTATACAACCAGCACCTAGAGCAGAGCCTAACAATAGCTACTTAGTAAATATTTCATAAGTGAATGAACAAGAGAACAAAAGTAGCACAGACAAAGCAGAATTTGAAGATTAGAGGATCAACTTAGCTAAGTAAATTGAGAACTCTTCTGCTAAAAGCATCTGGTTGCTAATACAGGAAATGCCCCTCATTCCTATGGTAAATATGTATTAATTTGGGGTAAGCTTCACTCTATAAAGCACAATAAAATCACACTCATATAATACCTTCTTATCAACTGCCCAAACTAACAGTGCTGCAAAACACAAATGTAAATGATTGAAGTGATAAAGTTAAAACATTATCAAACAACAATTTAAAAATATTTGCTTTATTTCATTGTTTATTCCTTGCTGGATTAGTAACTTCTTATGTACAGCAGTATCTCATTCATCTTTGTTCCCTGGTAGTTCGCATTATCTGATTCAGAGTAGCCATGCATTTATTAATTTAATTGAACTGAATCCCAAGAAACATTCTCAGCAAAACATACATCCTGGTAGATCAAGTAAGGCCTCTCCTGATCTGTGAAAACAAAGGAAGATAGTGTTGTTATGTTGTTAAATCTTCTGTAAAACAGGTAACATTAGGAAATTCTTCCTCTGGTTTTAAAGAATGGTTGCATTGACACTAATTTGATTTTTTAAAATGTTTTACTTTATGTAATCTCATCACTTGAGGCTTGCACTGCAAATCTGTCTTGTCAGACAACTGTTGCCACCCGCTGCCTGTCAGCTTCTCAGAGGACGGTCACTTTGTCAGAGAAAAAGCATTTATACCTCTGATGATTCAATCAATTGATTTAGGACAGCACTACTTCTAAAAGAGCACAGCTTCTAGACAATAAGAAAACCTTGTACTCCAGTCCCTTGGGCTACAATTTGATTTGTGTTGAAAAGTATTAGCGATATGATCCAACTGAGACTGGGAAGACTGGTACATTAGGCAACATAGCAGACATACACATTTTAAACAAAACAGGAACAGTGGCAGGTGAGATAATGTATAGAAACATGGGATCTTAACCTGTTCTAATATATTTCAACAATAAGTAAATAATTCTGAGGGGATTATGGTCTAATCAGCTTTACACAGATAAGAAGTGGTAAGAATAAGACTGTGAATTAGAAGTCATACATCCTATGTGTTAGATTAAAAGAATACTTTGCTCTTAATTAAAGACTTTCAGACTAGAACCTTGAGAAGTCTGATGCTGTTCAATATGGTAGACACTAGTGTCATGTAATTGAAATTAATTATAAATTAATTAAATAAAATTTAAAATTCCATTCCTCAGTCACCTTAACCATATTTCAAATTTCCAATAACCATACTAGACGTTTGCTAAATACAGGATAGGGAAGGCACAGAACTTTCCCATTAGTGCAGAAGGCAATTTTGAACATCACACCTCTAAGATTTTGTTTGCCAGTAACTGCTGCTTTCGATTTCATGCTCATCTCAAAGTATTAAGTAATTCTGCATGTTCCTCAAACCTCATATATTTGATTTCTACATAGAATTTCACATAAAAATGATTTTAAAATAATTTAATATCACAGTAACTGTTTGACTTTGTTTCTGTTTCTCCTAGGATGGTCCCATAATCCTGCTTATAAATGATCTATCCTGCATTAGTTGATTGTTTATGGTATGTTGTTACATTGGTTTTCTAGGGCAGCTATCACAAAATAACACAAACTGAGTAGCTTAAAACAACAGAAATACAGTCTCAAAGTTCTGGAGGATGGAAGTCTAAAAGGAAGGTGTTAACAGGGCCATGCTGCCTCTGAAACCTGTAGGGGGATAATTTATTCTATGCCTCCTCCTAGTTTCCAGTAGTTCTCGGCAATCCTTGGCATTCTTCGGCTTGCAGTTATGACACTTTACTCACACCCCTACCTCCCTTGTCACATAGTCTTCTTTTCTCTTCTGTCTGTACCTCTTCATCTCTTGTTTACAAGGACACCAGTCATATTGGATTAAGGGCCCACCCCACTAGTATGACCTCAACTTAATGAACCATACCTTCAATGATCCTATTTTCAAATAAGATCACATTCTGAGGTACTGGGGATTAGAACTTTACATATCTTTTTGAGAGGACAAAATTCAACCCACAAGAGTTACTTACAAAATTTCTTATAGACTTTAATATATATTTTTTATATATTTTATATATATTATATATATTTATATATTTATAATATATTTATATATATATTTAATGTATATATGGGTGTGTGTGTGCACGTGTGTGTATATGAAAATATAATAAATATACATATATATATTTCCACATAGTGACACACATCCAGAGTTAAATCACAAAATAAGGATTTGTAGAACTTGATCATAAAACAGATTTGCCGTAATTAGCAAGTGTATTATTTATCCATATCTTTCATAAAAACTGACATTAGTTTGGGCGCAGTAGCTCATACATGTAATCCAGGCACTTTAGGAGGCCGAGGTGGACAGATTAGGTGAGGTCAGGATTTCGAGACCAGCTTGGCCAACGTGGTGAAATGTTGTCTCTTGCAGGGGCCATTAAAAACAATATGCTAAGAATAGATAAGGCTCAAGGACAGTATCTCTAGCTAGTTGCACTTTTAATGAACTCCAGTAGTCAAGGGCACTATCTCTAGTTGAACTTTTAATGAACTCTAGTAGGCGCCAAGAAGGCGGACAAATAAGTAAAAGCTTAGAGACAAGGAACTAAGCAGAAGGTTACATCTGGGTGCAGAAAGTTTGTTTTACATTGTGTTATTTCTGCTGACGTGGGGTTTATGGAGTATAAATAAAGTGAGGCGGAGGCTCTAGGCGCAGCCGCCATGTTCTCTGTTTGTCTTTGTCTCTTATGTCTGTTCATTCTCCGCTGTCCTCGGCGTGGCCCCCAGTAAGTGGCGCAGCGAGCAGGGTCCGCACAGGTGAGTAGTGGGGAACAAGAAGGGGAACCCCCTAGGAGCGGGTAAAGCCTGGAGATTATTAAGCTTTCATTATGGGGAATTCCAGTTCCTTGGCCTCAGAATATTTGAGATTATTACAAGGGCTTTTATTTCGATTGGGGTTGATGCAAAAGAGAAAACTTTGCGGAAATTGCTTATGTGGAACAACATTGCTCTTGGTTTCAATATCAAACTGAAGTACAATTAAATAAATGAGAGTGGCAACAGGTTGTTAAGACCCTTCGTCAAGCACACCAGCGCGGCGATGTAATGTCGGCACCTTTGTGGGCCCTCTGCGCCTCTATTACCCAGGCCTTGGAGCTCTTAGAGACAGACTCTGAAAAAGGGGAAGGTGAGGATGAGGAGTCTTTGAAGCCTCCGATAGCCATTTCCCCTCCTTTAGATAATCCTGTAACTGGAGGAGAAAGTTCTTTGTGTGATAATGTGTCTCATGAAAAAGAATCAGAAATTCAAAAGGAGCTTCAGCCGGTTGTTCAATTGTTACAACAAATTTTACAATTGCAGTTATCTCCCCCTCAACCTTCTCCTCCACCCACTCCTGTTTTTACTTTTCCCGTGGTTCATCCACCCCCATCGGCACCCAAGGTGGAGGACGAGGACAGTTTTCCTCCACTGCCACTGCCGGTGGGAATGCTGCCTCGTTCAGGCACAGTTTTTGCTGTCCCCGCTTCTACTGCTAAGGCTGTAATTGAGGAGGTATTAGATTCTCAAGAGGATGAGGATCCTCTACAGTTGTTCCCCATTACTAGGCAACCTTTTGGCCCTAATGATCAATTTCCTCAAGAAGGTTTAAATGTGCAGTATAATGTCCTTCAATTTAAATTCCTTAAAGAAATGAAAGCAGCTGTTGCTAATTATGGCCCTCAATCTCCTTTTGTTCTGAGAATTTGTTTTACCTCTTGATTGGGAGACCTTGGGGAAGGCTGTTTTGGACCGCTCTCAGTGGCTTCAGTTACGTAGTTGGTGGCTGGAAGATGCTAAAAAACAGGCCTGCTGTAATGCCGCTAAAAATCCTCCAGGGCCAACAGAGGAGCAATTAACAGGTACTGGTCAGTTTGCTACCGTAGCGGCTCAATCTGGACTCGATGATATGGCATTATCACAAGTTAAAGGACTGTTTTTAAAGGCTTGGTGTAAAGTAGAATCATCGGGGAAAACTGCCTTGTCTTTTGTTAAGGTTTTGCAGAGTGCCAATAAACTTTATCTTGATTTTGTTGCTCAGCTCCAAGATGCTATAATAAAGACTGTGGGTAGTGGGGCTGCAGGCAAAATCCTGATAACCACACTAGCATTTGAGAATGCTAATCAAAAATGTCAGAGGTTGTTGCGTCCTCTAAAGGCTGCTAGAAATTTACAAATAGAAGATTTTATTAGAGCCTGTGCAGGAGTGGGAGGGGCTGCTTATAATGCTCAGTTGTTAGCTGGAGCTCTATCTAAGACACTCATGAGAAAAAAGGGAGTTTGTTTTCAGTGTGGAAAGACCGGTCATTTTAAAAAAAGGAGTGCCGTAAACTATCTAATAAGAGCGACTCCTTAAGAGTAGGATCTAAAAAGCTTCCCACTAAGCCCTGTCGTCGTTGCGGCAAAGTGCGACACTAGACTAATGAATGTCACACTAAGGTGGACAAAGATGGTAATCTTTTAACCTCCGGATCTGGAAACTTGCAAAGGGGCCCTTCAGCTTGGGGCAACAACAACAATACAAGCCCTCTTCATTTGCAATTTCCAGTCAGCTCAGGGGTCCAGCATCAGCAGGCCAGTCAGCCAATGTTAACCCCCAATTTTCAGTAGCTCAGCTTTTCTCTACTACTTCTGGTAGCGCCGCTGCTGATGTGGCGATTTTGCAGGCTGTCAAACTCACCCCGGAAATGAGAGTTGTTAAATTGGCTACAGGTGTTTTTGGGCCATTACCTCCACATACTGTTGGATTGCTTATAGGACGTAGTAGTAGTATTCTACAGGATTTACAAGTTCATTTGGGTGTTATAGATTCTGATTATAAAGGGGAAATTCAAATTATGGCACAAGCTCATAAACCCATATTCCTTAAAGAGGGGCAGTGGATTGCACAACTCCTTTTATTACCCTATTTTCAGTTTCCTTCACAGAGGCAAGAAAGAACCGGAGGTTTTAAAAGCATGGATAAACATATTTTTTGGGAAACCTTAGTAACTCAACAAAAACCCTTACTTCCCCTCGAAGTAGAAGGAAAAATTTTTCAGGGCTTGAGATGAAAATGAGAATGTCTCTTTTAATGAGAGACATTAAAAGGCACAGGTGTTACACAAAATTGAGTAGAGCTCCAATCACATTGTAGTGTTATCTGAGCACTGAGGACAGTGAGCTGATCTCCAAGCCACGTTAAGGCTTGTTCCACGTTGTCCAATCTTTCAGCGGTTGGGAATCAATGTTCCATTGTTGCAGCCACAACTGGCGAGATTGTTCATGCCATTGCTGTACAAATTCAGCATTTTGTATGCTTTGACACGGGAGCTGATGTTTCCATTATTGCCTCCAACCAATGGCCTTTACAGTGGCCTAAACAGCCTGTTGCTGTTTCTCTTACCAAATTAGGTTCCACCTCTGAGGTGTATCAAAGTTCTCAATCCTTGAGTTGTCGAGGGCCAAATGGTCAAACGGCCCAAGTCCAGTTTTATATTGTTCCTATTGCCCTAAACTTATGGGGGCAAAATTTATTGCAACAATTTGGAGCTTTTGTTTCTAACTCTGCCAAAAATATGATGTTCCTCATGGGCTACAATCCCCTTGAAAAATCTTTAAATATATAGCCACTGTTCAGCAGCCTCAAGCCCTTCCTTTGACGTGGAAAACTAATGTTCCTATATGGATTGAACAGTGGCCTTTAACACGTAAAAACTTAAGGCCTTGGAAAACTCAGTTCAGGAACAATTATCCTTAGGTCATATAGAGCCTAGTACTTCTCCATGGAATTCCCCTGTCTTTGTGAAAAAAAAAAAAAAAAGTAAATGGAAACTATTAACAGATCTTCGTGCCATTAATGCATGTATTCAACCCATGGGATCCTTACAACCTGGCCTTCCTAACCCTTCTATGATTCCTCAAGATTGGTTGCTCATGGTTATTGATTTAAAGGATTGTTTTTTCTCTATTCCTTTGGATCAAAAGGATTGTGAGCGTTTTGCCTTCTCTGTCCCTGTTTTTAATAATTCTCAGCCACTTTCTCGATATCAGTGGAAGGTTTTACCTCAAGGTATGTTAAACAGCCCCAACTTGTGTCAAGAATTTGTCCATCGGGCCCTGGATCCTGTTCAAAAGCATCATCCTTCTATTCTTTTATATCATTATATGGATGACATTCTTCTTGCTGCTCCCACCAAAGAAAAGCAGCAAGAAGCTTTTGCATCGTTACAAATTCAGCTTTCTTTATATTCACTTAATATTGCCCCCAAAAGAATTCAAGTGAATTTTCCTATTCAATATTTAGGTTATACCTTGGGAGCACAAAATATTCGACCCCAAAAGATTCAAATTTGATGTGATCATTTAAAAACATTAAATGACTTTCAAAAGCTTTTAGGAGACATTAATTGGATGCATCCTGTTTTAAAAATACCAACGTATCAGTTACAACATCTTTTTTCCATTCTAGAAGGAGACAGTCACTTGGACAGCCCACGTCATTTATCTCCTTTGGCTTTACAGGAACTCCAGCTGGTAGAAGAGCAGCTTCAAAAAGCCCATTTATATTATATCCTTCCTGACGTTCCCCTTTCCTTGTGTTTATTTCACACTTTATATTCTCCCACAGGAATGATTCATCAAACAAATCGGCCGTTAGAATGTTTTGTCCAACAAAACATCTAAATGCTTGACTACTTATATTGATCGTTTAGCTGAATTGATCATCAAAAGACAGTATCGCTGTCGACAACTCTGGGGAGGAGATCCTTCTTTCATTATCTCTCAATTCACTCATAGTCAAATTACTTATCTTCTTGCCACTTCTGATTCTTGGCAAGTTGCTTGCGCTTCATTTGTCGGACAATTTTCTACCCAATATCCTAAGTCTCTGATTTTTTCATTCTTTAGGCAGCATTCTGTATTGCCCTTCTCACCAATATCTATATTTCCTGCTCAAGGTCCTACTTTTTTCACTGATACTAGTAGTAATGGTAAAGCTGGATATTGAAGTGTTCATCAATCTCGAGTTACAGTTTATTCTTATCTCTCGATGCAACAAAAAAAAATTGTTTACTATTCTCATGGTTTTACTTAATTTCCCTTCCACCAGTTGTAACATTGTTAGTGATTCTCAATACGCCGTTTATGTTACTTCTTATATTTCTCAGGCCACTCTACCTCTTTGTGCTACTTCTCCTCTTCAAAAACTCTTTTCTTTGTTGTCCTCTACTTTGAGACAACGTCAAGCTCCTTTATTCATTACTCATCTTCCTTCTCATTCTCAACTTCCTGGACCGTTAGTTCATGGTAATGCTCAGATTAATTCGCTTTTAATAGGCCACCTACAGGCTACAGAACAAGAGCATGCTCTGCATCACACTAATAGTTCTGGTCTTCAACAACGGTTTCATTTAACTCGTAAACAAGCTCGTTCTCTTATTCGAGCTTGTCCTTCTTGTGCTCCTTTGAGCATTCCATCTTTTCATCCTGGAGTTAATCCGCGAGGTACTCAAGTTAATCAGATTTGGCAAATGGATGTCACACATGTCCCTTCTTTTGGACGATTAAAGTATGTTCATCATATCATTGATACTTTCTCTCATTTTCAATGGGCAACTCCTTTGCCATCTAAAAAAGCTGACTCTGTTATTACTCATCTCTTAGCTTGTTTTGCCATCATGGGCATTTCTCTTATACTTAAAACTGATAATGCCCCTGCCTATGTCTCTCGTAAGTTACAAATTTTCTTACAGCAATACAATATTCGACATCTCACCGATATCCCGGGCAACAGTCAAGGTCAAGCCATTATTAAGCGTGCAAATTTAACCTTAAAAACGCAGCTGCAAAAACAAAAAGGGGGAAATGAGTCCCCCCCAGAAACCAGATACTGAAGGTTCTTTTTTTTTTTTTTTTTTGAGACGGAGTCTCGCTCTGTCGCCCAGGCTGGAGTGCAGTGGCCTGATCTCAGCTCACTGCAAGCTCCGCCTCCCGGGTTTACGCCATTCTCCTGCCTCAGCCTCCCGAGTAGCTGGGATTACAGGCGCCCGCCACCTCACCCGGCTAGTTTTTTGTATTTTTTTAGTAGAGACGGGGTTTCACCGTGTTAGCCAGGATGGTCTCGATCTCCTGACCTCGTGATCCGCCTGTCTCGGCCTCCCAAAGTGCTGGGATTACAGGCTTGAGCCACTGCGCCCGGCCTGAAGGTTCTTTTTACTTTAAATTTTTTGAATCAATGGAAACAATTGCAGGACTCCGCTGCCGTAACTCATCTTTCCTCACCTCCCTCGGTGATAGTCCCCGCCGACAATTTAAGGGTTTGGTATCCTAATGAAGAAAGTAAGTATGCTCAAGGACAAGTTCTAAAACAGGGACGGGGCTATGCTCTTGTCCTTACAGGGAGCGGACCTGAGTGGTTTCCTACAAGGCGATTGAAACCCTGTTGAAAAGAAAACTGGACTCAGCATGCATCTCTTCTTTTGTTGGATGTGCCTCGGCGGGGGACTTATTTCCCTTAGTGAGGCTTTGTATGAATATTGGACTTATATTCCCTTTCCACCCTTGTATCAGGGAGTCGCCTGGGGGGAGGTGGAAATTAAGGTTTTTACCAATGACACTACTTGGATGCCGTCCCCCTATATGGACAAGGACAATATAGAACGGGAAACGGGAATAATAAACAGCACCTACCAATTTGGAGTGGAAGGACTTCCAATTTGCATGGGAAATAGTCCTCATTGTCTCCAGAAATCGCATAAAGCTTGGACTGTTCGCTATAATCATAGCCATGTGGCTGCTAACACTGTTATTATTGTAACTAAAAGTTTTCAGTATAATCATAATGCATATAATAATGAGACTATTCCTAGTTCCTTACCTTTTTGTCCTATCCCAGAGGTCTCCCCTAATATTGAGGTGCTGGAATGGCAGCACTGTCGGGGAACTAAGCCCCAGATTTTATTAGAATACAATGGGCTGCAAGTAACTGATTGGAGTGTGCCTTTGTCACATACCTTTGAAATGGCACCGGGTAAATAAAATTATTGCCGCTGACGGTAATGAAACTTTGGTATGGCATGAAAGAGGCCTGTCACCACCTATGCCTCATCTTAGACACTCTTTAAAAGTACAGAGTCATCTTTGGAAGTTACTAGCTGCCGGTGATGCTATTAGTACTTTTGTGGGGAATATGACCCTTAATCTTTCTAACCCGCATAGCTCCTTTCATATTCACTTACATCAAAATACCTCCCGATATATTATTGCTTGTGTCCGAAAGCCTTACCTATTATTAGCGGGGAACTTAATGTGGGATAATGATACGGAGATTGTTAATTGTAAAGATACGTGTACATTTTTGTCTTGCCTCAGTCATTCCTGGTGGCGCAATTTTACAGGAGATATTTATATCCTCGAGACTCGTAAGGAAATTTGGCTACCTGTCAACCTTACGTGACCATGGGGGGCATCATCTCTTGAGACTTATGTTTGGACTTCCCTTAAGCGGACCCGTCGTGCCCTTGGACTTATAATTGCCTTGGTGATGAGCCTTGTTGCCATTGCCTCCACTGTGGCTGTGGCAGGTCTCACTTTACATCAAAGCATACAAAATGCTGAATTTGTACAGCAATGGCATGAACAATCTCGCCAGTTGTGGCTGCAACAATGGAACATTGATTCCCAACCGCTGAAAGATTGGACAACGTGGAACAAGCCTTAACGTGGCTTGGAGATCAGCTCACTGTCCTCAGTGCTCAGATAACACTACAATGTGATTGGAGCTCTACTCAATTTTGTGTAACACCTGTGCCTTTTAATGTCTCTCAGAATTGGACTGAAATCCGAAGATTATTAATAAGCCATAAAAATATTAGTTTGGACATCCAAGAACTCACTCGAAACATTTCCGAAGCATTTCGACAACAACTACATGTATTGTCTAGAGCAGCTACCCTGCAGGAGCTGGGTCAACACTTTGCTTCCCTTGACCCATGGACCCAGATGAAAACATGAATTTCTACCATCTCTGGAAGTATATTGCTTTGAGCGCTCGGATTAGGTCTACTTCTCATGATAATCCGATGCTCCCTCCATCGCATCCAGAAACAAAGGAAAACACAGGAACAAGTATGGGCTACCTTTCTAGGATTGAGGCAAAACAAAAAGGGGGAAATGCAGGGGCCATTAAAAACAATATGCTAAGAATAGATAAGGCTCAAGGACAGTATCTCTAGCTAGTTGCACTTTTAATGAACTCCAGTAGTCAAGGACACTATCTCTAGTTGAACTTTTAATGAACTCTAGTAGGCGCCAAGAAGGCGGACAAATAAGTAAAAGCTTAGAGACAAGGAACTAAGCAGAAGGTTACATCTGGGTGCAGAAAGTTTGTTTTACATTGTGTTATTTCTGCTGACGTGGGGTTTATGGAGTATAAATAAAGTGAGGTGGAGGCTCTAGGCGCAGCCGCCATGTTCTCTGTTTGTCTTTGTCTCTTATGTCTGTTCATTCTCCGCTGTCCTCGGCGTGGCCCCCAATAGTCTCTGCTAAAAATACAGAAATTAACCAGATGTGGTGGCTGGCACCTTTAATCCTAGCTGCTTGGGAGGCTGCGGTAGGAGAATCTCTTGAACCCAGGAGGCAGAGTTGGCAGTGAGTCGAGATTGCGCCATTGCACTCCAGTCTGGGCAACAGAGCCAGACTCAGTCTCAAAACAGACGAACAAACAAAACCTGATGTGAATATAAATATAGTACTCTGTTTCAATATAAATACAAATGTTAAAAATATTTTATTTTAAAATAAATATAGACTCAGGGAATTATAAAATATATGTGGTAATGACCTGTGTAGTCTTTACCCAATCTCAATCAGTGTTAACATCTTGCATAGGATAGCACAATATCAAAACCTGGAAATTATTAGAAATTCAAAATATAGAGTTTATTCAGATTTCAGCAGTTATCCATGAGCTCATGTGTATGTGTGCATGCATGCTCATGGAGCTCTGTGCAATTTTATTACGTGTGTAGCTGCATGTGCTCTCCATTAATCAGGATACTTAATGGTACTGCCACAGGACTTTCATATGCTTCTTCCTTTATAGCCACGTCTTCTCCAGCCTGCCCCCAACCCAGCAACCACCATTCTGTCCCTGTCTCTATAATTCTGTGACTTAACAAATGTTATATAAATGGATTCATGCAATATGTATCACTTTGTAATTGGCTTTCTTCATTCATCTTGTTTTCTTAATTTTCTGAAGTTCATCTTAATTTTCCTGAAGTTCATCCAAGTTGTATGTGTCAATAGTTAGTTCCTTTTTATTGCTGAAGAGGATTCCATGATTTGCATGTTCCACTGCTTGTTTAACCATTCACTCATTGAAGAACATTCTAAGTTTCTTGTTTTTGGCAATTATGAATAAGGGTGCTATGAACATTTATGTATAAGTGACTGTATATAAAAAACTTTCAGGCTGGGCTCAGTGGCTCACACCTGTATTCCCAGCACTTTGTGAGGCTGAGGCAGGCCCATCACGAGGTCAGGAGTTCAAGACTAGCCTGGCCAACATAGTGAAACCCCGACTCTACTAAAAACAGAAAAAAATTAGCCGGGCGTGGTGGCACATGCCTGTAGTCCCAGCTACTCGGGAGGCTGAGGCAGGAGAATCACTTGAACCCAGGAAGCGGAGGTTGCAGTGGGCTGAGATTGCGCCATTACACACTAGCCTGGGCGACAGTGTGAGAGACAGTCTTAAACAAACAAACAAACAAACAAACCAAAACTTTCAGTTCTCTGGGATATTTGCCAACAGTGCAATTCCTGGGCCATATGTTAAGACTCTTTTTAGTCTTAAAAGTAACTGTCAAACTCTTTTCTGAAGTTGCTGTACCATTTTACATCCAAACTAATATGTGTGAGTCACCTAGTTTTGATAAATTGTTGACAGCATTTGTGGTGTTATCACCATCTTTAAATTTATACATTCCGATAGGTGTGAGGTTTGTACTGATATCTTATTGTGCTTTAAATGTATTTTTCTTTTTCTTTCTTTCTTTTTTTTTTTTTTTTTTTTTGAGACAGGGTTTTACTCTGTCACCCAGGCTGGAGTGTAAGCTCACAATCAGGGCTTACTATGGCCTTGAACTCTTGGGTTCAAGCAGTCCTGTTGCCTCAGCCTCCCATGTGGCTGGGAGTACGTCCATGTGTAACCTTGCCCAGCTAACTTTTTAAAAAATTATTGCTTGTAGAGACAGTGTCTTACTATGCTGCCCAAGCTGCTCTTGAACTCCTGGGCTCAAACGATCCTCCTGCTTTGTCTCTTCATGTATGTTGCTTATTTTCTAATTGTATTGAGTGATTTATTAATATTGAATTTTAAGAGTTCTTTACGCCTTCTACATGAGTCCTTTGTCAGATGTGGGATTTGAAAATATTTTCTCCTAATCTATCATTTGTATTTTCTTAGGGTCTTTTACTGAGCAAAATGATTTACTTTCATAGGTTTAATTTATCCACTTTTCTGTTTATGGATCATACTTTTGGTGTTAAGTCTAAGAAACCTCTACCTTGTCCTAGGCCCTAAATGTTTTTCTTACCTTTTTAGAAGTTTTATACTTAATACATTATTCCTTTTGAGTTAATTTTTATAAGGTGTCAGATTTAGATTCAGGTTTATTTTTTACCAATAATTGTACAATTGCTTCAACACCTCTTGTTGAAAATACTTTCCCCCTAAATTGAGTTGTTTTTTACCCTCTGTCAACAAATAATTCTAGTTTCTCTGTTCTGTTTCACTGATCTGTGTGGTTATTCTTCCAGCACTACTACACTGGTTTGATTACTCTGGCTCTAAAATAAGCCATCATATTGTGTAGAATAGTTCCTCTCCCTTTATTCTTTTGTTTTTCAAGTGTTTTGTCTATCCTAGAGAATGTCTATAGAAATTTTAGAGTAGGTTTGTCTGTGCCTACAAAACTCTTGCTGATATTTAAGAATTGCATTAAGCCCACAAACCAATACAAGAGTTGATATCTTTTACTATGTTTTGCCTTCCAGTCAACACCGTATGCTTCCCCAAGTATTTAGGGATTCTTCGATTTCTTTCTTAAATATTGTGCGATTTTCATCATACAGATCCTGTATATTTTCAGTTAAATTTATATCTACTATTTAATCTTCTTTGGAATACTTATAAAGGGTTTGCATTTTAAATTTATTTGCACCTTTACATAAGAATGTAGTTGATTTATATGTGTTGATCTTGTATCTCATGACCAGATTGAATTAATTTGTTAGTTCTAGAAACTTTCTTTGTAGATTTCTTGGAAGTTTTTAATAGAACATCATGTCATCTGCAAATAGAGTTTTATTCTGTTTCAATGTGTATGGCTTTCATTTATTTTTCTTACCTAATTGTTTTCTATACATCTAATAATATGTTGACTGACGGTAAAGGCAGACATCCTTGCTTTCTTCACTGTTTTAGAGATAAGGCATTTAGCCTTTTACTACTTGTATGACGTTAGCTAGAGAATTTTGTAGATTCTCTTTATTAAATTGCATTCAGAGGCTGTGCTCGGAGTTATGAGAAATTTTGTCCATTTTTGTCTACATAAGTTAATACAATTATTTGCACAATGACTCTTGATTGACTTTCACACTCTGAACCTGTCATGCCTATGGAATAAAGGCCACTAAGTCATGGTATATTATTCCTTGTGTACATTGCTGGGTTGAAAAGGCAAAAAGTAAATGAATAAATGAATAAATAAATAAAATAAAAAGTTGAGATTTGAATTCATGCCAGATTTTGTTCTGAATGTTTTCGTTATTGCTTCATTTTGCTGTTATTTGCCTTTGATTTTGGTCCAAGGATAATTCTGATCTCTCATAAAATGGGGCCAGTGGAAGGCATTATGCATTATTGCATAATGAAAGACATTATGCAAAATTGTTGTTAATTCTTTGAATATTTGGTAAAATTCTCCATTGAAAACATTTTGGCCTGGAGATTGGAGATTGCTTTTTCAGGATTTTTTAAAATTATGAATTCTTTTTTTATCTTTTTAAAAACATTTATTTAGGTTTAGGGTTACACGTGCAGGTTCGTTATATAGGTAAACTTGTATCACACAACTTGTTGTACAGATTATTTTGTCACCCAGGTACTAAGCCTAGTATCTAATCGTTATTGTTTCTGCTTCCCTTTCCTTCCACCCTCCACCCTCAAGTAGGACACAGTGTCTGTTGTTCACTTCCTTGTGTTCATGAGTTCTCATAATTTAGCTCTCCCTTAGAAATGAGAACATGCGGTATTTGGTTTTCGGTTCCTGTGTTAGTTTACTAAGAATGATGGTGAATGTCACTGATTAACATCAATGCAAAAATTCTCAGTAAGGCCGGGGTGGTGGCTTATGCCTGTAATCTCAGCACTTTGGGAAGCCAAGGTGGGCGGATCACAAGGTCAAGAGTTCGAGACCATCCTGGCCAACATGGTGAAGCCCTGTCTCTACTAAAAATACAAAAATTAGCTCAGCCTCGTGGCATGTGCCTGTAATCTCAGCTACTTGGGAGGCTGAGGTGGGAGAATCACTTGAACCCGGGAGGCGGAGGTTGGAATGAGCTGAGATCCATCCACTGTACTCCAGTCTGGGAGACAGAGAGAGACTCCGTTTCAAAAAAAATAAAAATAAAAATAAATCCTCAATAAAATACTGGCAAACTGGATTCAGCAGCACATCAAAAAGCTTATCCACCATGGTCAAGTGAGCTTCATCCCCGAGATGGAAGGCTGGTTATACAAAATTAAAAAAAAAAAATTAGCTGGGCATAGTGGCGTGTGCCTTTGGTCACAGCTACTCAGGAGGGCTGAGCTGGGAGGATTGCTTGAGTCCAGGATGTGAAGGCTGCAGTTAACTGTGATTGGCCACTGCACTCAGCATGGATGACACAGTGAGACTCTGTCTTAAAAAATAAAATGAAAATACAAAATAAATTTAAATATTGATGTGTACAGTTTAATGTATTTTCATTTTTCTGCCCAATTACCTTGTCTAGAACATGCATTACAATTTTGAGTAGAAGTGGCAAAAGTGAACATCCTTGTGTTATTCCTGATCTTAGGTTTCAAGCATTAAATAATTCACCACTAAATATTATGTTAGCCATGAGTTATTCATACATGCTGTTTATCATATTGAAGAATTCAAATATTTTTGTCATGAAAGGTTAATTTTCAGTTATGAGCTGTTATCAGTTCTTTATCCAAATACAGCTTACACAACTTATTTTTTCTATTGTATATTACACCTCTTTATATTATAGAACTAAAAATAAAATTGAAAGCGTATTATATGTGAAATTGCTTTATAAATGTGAGAGAGGAGAATGCATATCTATTTATATGCTCTTTTATAATTACATAAAAACCATTACCACTCTTTTTAAAAAATACATTTTCAAATTACTGTCTGAAGTCCCATACTTTCAGACTAAAGAGCTTTTAGAATTTATTTTCTGTCAAGCCTGAAAGCAATACATTCTGTTTTGTTTCTCTGAGAATATCTTACTTTGCTTTCCTTTAAAAAGATAGTTTTGCTGGATATAAAATTATGGGTTAATAGTTATTTTCTTTCAGTATGTCATTCCACTGCCTTATGGCCTCCACTGTATATGATGATGCATCGACTGTTAATGTTGTTGCTGTACATATGGCTAACAATCATTTCTTTCTTGCTGTTAGGATGATTTTCTCTTTATCATTTGATTTTAACATTTTTACTGTGACATGTCTGGGTGTGGATATCTTGGCATTTATTTTATTTTTATTGAGCTCCTTGGCTGTACATATTAATATTTCCTATAAAATTTGTGAAATTTTCTGCTGTTATTTCTTAAAATCTTCTGTCTTCTCTTTCTGTACTCCCTTTACACATTTTGGTGTGCTTAATGATGTTCTGCATTTATATTAGCCTCTGTTCTTAGGCCTTTAGTCTCTTCTGTCTTATCTTTACATCAAATAATCATTATGCATCAATTTTCAAGTTCATTGATTCTACCTTCTGTCAATGTTAATCTACTCTTGAGCCTCTCTAATAAATTTTTCGTTCCGGTTTTTGTATTTTTCAACTTAGTAATCTTCACAATTTCACTTTCTTCCTTTTTAATTTCCATCTCTTTATTCATATTCTTCTTTGATAAGACATTGTCATTATACCTTCCTTTATTTCATTAAGTATTTTTCCTTTAGTTTTCTGAACATATTTATAATGACTGCTTTGATGTCCTTTCTGTTCAATGCAACAACTGGGCTCTCTCACAAGCTGTTCTGCTGTTTGCTTTGTTTGCATTTAGAATTTATTTATTTATTTTGTTAAAAGCTGTATGTGTTGGATAACTTAGTTTGGAAAATCTGAATACCCCTAAACAGAACTTATTGTTACTGGCTTGTTTACTTTTGTTTAGTGATTTATCTGGATTGTTGTAGTGAAATATAATCCTCCCATACCGTTAAGCCTTTAATATCACTACTCACTTGGTGTGGCCTTTGGTATTTTTACAATCATTATGGAATGAGATTGGTTCTAGCAGGGCTCTCTTTGACTATTTCTTTGCATGAATTCTCTGTTAAGCTATCTCTGTCGATGTAGCATCCGGTTGTTAGGCTCTCCTGACAGTTGACTGAATTTGCTATTATTTCAACAATGCCTTGGAGTAGAAATTATTCCACAGTCTGATCAAATTAAATGCTGGCCCCTCTGCAAGTATAGTATTTGATGCCTGTGTTTGTGGCTTATTGTGACACGAAGAAGGCTCTTCCTAAATGTCTCTTTCCCTGATACTGTCTGGTAAACTAGTTAGCCTACAACTTACCTTGTTGCTATCATGGAGCTGCTAGCCTTAATTGCTTACAACCAAAATCTTCATAGTTTTCAGGAATGCCATTACGTTTGAATTTTCTCATACTTTGTTTCAAATACTCTGTTCTTTTGAGGCTCATTTTGGAGATCTCTCTTCTTACAGTCAGTTTGTCCTCCTGGGAAAAATACCTGGCTACTGCTCTGGAAGTAAAGGTGGGGAAAGTGACCCATTTTTCTCTGGGTGACACTCATGTTTGAAGAGCAGAACACTGAACTTGGATTGTAGACACTGGTGTTCTTGAATTTCATCTCCTTTCATTAACCTCCAGCTTTCAAGTAAGCTATAGCATGGTTAATCAAGGTCTCAGTATTTTCCATTGTCTTGAATCACATAGATGCTCTGCTCTACAAGTGGGCTGCTATGAACATCGAGTTTTATGGTTCAACATATCAGGTACTACTGGTTTCATGACATACAATTTAAGTAAAATAGTAAGTTTGTCCAACATGTTCAAGCGTTTAGTCTCTACTTGCACCCAGTAGCAAAGCAGCAGCTACTTTTTATTTAAATAAATCTTTCTGGCAGAAGATGATGTGAATATCCTCCAAAGCACAGAAGAACTTGCTAGAAGCTCTTCCAGTAGCACTAGAACTATTAGTTTAATAGTGAAGTAGCAGGGCACCTGATATTGTCAATTGGACCTTTTTATCAATCAAATTACTACCTCATTTTATTAAAAATGAAGTATCTTATTCCATTAACAATGCTTATTTTAAAATTTTATAGCAGTATGCTCTGAACTTTAAATTTATTTACCTAAATTTCTATAAGTGACCTTCCTTCATACTTTACTCACTTCTCCCACAATCTTCTGTTCTATGTATAATTCTTCTAGACTTTGACTAATAAACTTAGCTACACTTGGTTTTTAAAAATTAAAAGAACAGATAAAAATAACAGGTTTATAAACAAAAATCTTAGGAGGATTTTAAAATAATAAATGTTTTAAAGAGCAAAAATTCAACTAAGAAAGTTCCTGAGATGATTCAAAAAAAATTCTAAATGACATACATCAGCACTACAACCACAATAAATACATTCATTTTTCCATTATGATTGTCTTTAAAGCAGTATGATTTTTGTGCAGACCTACCACATATAGTTATGCAACATATTGGACAATGAAAGTGGAAAGGATGTCCCTGTATTGCAATGAGAAAAAGCATTAAATCCATAGAAACCTATAAAGACAAACAGAAATAGTAAATAAGGACATTTTTTGTAACAATAAATATATGTACTTCTCCTTTTTTCTCTTATTTAAAAAAACACAAAATTATATAAAGTAATAATTAGTATTAGGCATTTTTTTGAATATAAAAAAATAGCACAAAATAAGGAAACAGTAGTGAGAGTTACATAGGACTGACATGTCTGTATCTCCCTAGAATTTAGTTAGTATAAATCTGAAGTTCATTCTAATAAGTTAAGATGTATATTGTAAGCCCCAGAGCAACAACTACAAAAACAATTTTTAAAAAGTGAAATTATCATTAAAGGAATTGAAATGTTACCCCAGGAAATATTCACTTAATTCCAAAGAAAGCAGTAAATGAGGCATAGAGAAACAGGATACACATGAGACCTCTAAAAAATAGCATGGAAGATTTAAATCCAACTACAGCAATAAGACATTTAATGTAAATGGGGTAAACAATCAAAATACAGATATAGTCTGATGAGAGTATAAAGAGAGATCCAAATATGTGGTGTTTAAAGGAGACAAATTTCAGATTGAAAAATTCAAATAGATAATAAAAGAAGAAAAAAAAATTATGCAAAAAGCTTCTGTAAGAAAGCTGGAGTAGCTCTGGTAATGTCAGACAAATTAGACTTAATAAAAAGAAAAAGTGTTACTAAAGTGTATCTCTCTAAAAGTAAGTGCTGTACTTTTTCTCACATTTCACTAGACATTGTTCACTGCCCCTCCCACAGCAGTGAGAGTCTTATTCTCTTTTGGCAGCAATATATTGATGTGTGTTTTGCCGATGAAGATGAGATTATTTGCCATCCACTCCTCAGGTTTTGCTTTTACTCCTCCTAGAAGCAATGGAACCTTGCCTGTTCCTTGGGGGTGAGACAGATGACTGCCCATACCCTAGCTACTTAACATTTTTGCTTCTTAGGACAGAAGAGTAAGGGCAAGGGGACAAGACCCATCTCCCCAAAGCAGCTGATCCCCCACTTGCACACCACACTACCAACAAAGCTAGCCATTTCTGGTTTCCCACCCTGCCTTTTTCTAAGCACATGGTGAAGATCCCTGGAAAACATTTTGTGAGTATAAACTCTTCCTGTGTCTAAGGCACCTGGTCTTTCCAAACTGATAAGCTAGCCTAGACATTCCCTTGAAGAAGTTTTTAAAATGTTAGCTGATTTCATTTTACATTCATTTATGTAGGCCACTTCTTTCTCCTGTGCTATGCCAAGGGTGAAAATATTTCTTGTTCCTCATTGGAAATGAGTTTACCTGGTGAACTTGTAACCCCACCTGTCTAAAGAGGCTCAAGTAACAATATGATTTTGTGGATTTTCCAGCTTTTTCTGCTAGAGTGTGTGTGTATTGGGGAGGGCATGGCTTTCTTTGCAGCTTTGTTCTTTCTAAGCCATGTAAGAATCTCTGTATTATTTTTGCAGCATAGTATTAGCATTTTCGTTATTTAGAGAATCTGCAGATTGTACAGATCTCAATTTGATTACATCTTTAAAGTGACATTTGTTAATGTTTTTTAGATATACATGCTTATATATCTGTTCACATATAAATTACTTAAGTAATTGAAATTTTTCTCAGTTTATTCCGATGAACTGAGACTGATTTCTATAGTTTCCCTTTGTTGAATTTGTGTTTGTAATTGATTTAAAATATATTTTAGTAATTGTGAAATATATCAGGGAAGTGATTTTAATGCATATACATGTGTATGCATATGTATATTTATTTGAGCTCAGTATTACATTATTGAGAGTTTGTATATAAGTACATATCCTAATTTACTTGATCTTGCAGCATCTCCAGAGTGAAGGTCCATTGACTGTGTTTCTTTGATTTCTCCTTACCAAGATGGGTAGTCTGTGTTTTTATCTATTTGAATGCTATAAGAGATGTGAGATCCTGTGATTCATAGTCATTCTACAAATTTATACAGGAATCCTATATTATAATAATATTTATGTAACTTACTATCATGGTTCTAGATTTAATATGCATTCCAAAATACTAATGGGATATGTTTGAATATTAAAACTTCATCCTCCAATGTCCCTAGTTCACTTTTGTATACTCAAATTAAAAAACACACATACACACACTTCCAGTTAGGTGTTTACTTGCTTTAAAGTGGAAAACTGCATGGCATATGGCAGATTTGCACCAAAATAGACGAATTAAAAATATTTCTATCAGCAAGCAACTTATAAAAATGCTATAAAATTAACATGCTATGTGTTAGTAACTTATCAATATATTCACTCTTGCTCAACTTATAACAATTACCCTACAGAATAATTAATGTTTGAAGATAATGTTTATTAATAAAGATAAAATGATAAATTATACTTTATAAGATCAAATGTTGATATTTTGGGTACTCTTTGTTAATAGTTCTGAAAGGACAGAAACTAAAGAGCAGAAGTAGTTTAAAAGCAGGTGGGGCCAGGCCAGCACTTTGGGAGGCCCAGGCAGGTGGATCACGAGGTCAGGAGCTCGAGACTATCGTGGCTAACACGGTGAAACCCCGTCTCTACTAAAAATACAAAAAAAAAAAAAAAAAAAAAATTAGCAGAGCGTGGTGGCATATGCCTGTAGTCCCAGCTAATCGGGAGGCTGTGTTAGGAGATTGGCATGAACCTGGGAGGCAGAGGTTGCAGTGAGCCGAGATTGCGTCACTGCACTCCAGTCTGGGCGACAGAGCAAGACACTGTCTCAAAAAGAAACGCTGTATGAGCAGAGTATGTCAATATTTAACCTTTTTTTTTTTTTCTTTTGAGAGAGAGTCTCACTCTGTCACAAGGCTGGAGTGCAGTGGCGTGATCTCGGCTCACTGCAACCTCCGCATTCCAGATTCAAACTATTCTCCTGCCTCAGCCTCCCGAATAGCCAGGATCACAGGCTCGCACCACCACGACCAGCTAATTTTTGTATTTTTAGTAGAGACCGGGTTTCACCATGTTGGGCAGGATGGTCTCGTTCTCTTGACCTTGTGATCCGCTTGCCTTGGCTTCCCAAAGTGCTGGGAATACAGGCGTGAGCCACCGTGTCCTGCCATATTTAACCGTTTTTAAAGAGCTATATTTTCTCACATATCTGCCTTGATTATCATGAGATATTTTATTTGGACTTTGTAACTTTGAACAAGTTTATGGGTCCAGGTGTAAAATAACACTGTTCATTTTAATTGAAATACAAAAAGTATCTTGAATAATGAATATTTGAATAATTATTGAATATTTGAATAACTGAGTAATTGTCCACTTACATAATGTGGACATTTTTCCAATGGAAATATCAATATTCTTTTGATACTGAGGTGATTTTGATTCTTCTTCTAAAAAGGAGGAAAATGTGTATTTAGAGACAGTCTTTCAATACATCTACAAAATATCAAAACAGAATATGTTTAGTATTTTGGTGTGTTCTTTGTCAATTTCAGCCAAATTTAATTACAGCCTTGAAAACAAGTTCCAAAATAGAGAATTTTATTATTGGTAAACTCTAGTATAAAAGAACAACTGTTAAAACTTTTCCAGTTCACCAACTGTAGCTGTAAATTACTGTAAAATAGCTGTGCAGTATCCACTAAATACCACAGAGACAGGTTCATTTTGCCACTGAATATTACTGAAAAGCTAAGTGCTTTTCCATTTACCAACAGGACTATGCAATTTATAAAGGCAAACAAACAAAAAGCTATGCTCATATGGTGAAGATTTAGTCTCCTAGAAAGTCGGGAAAATTTACCAGGACTTAAGACAGCAGATGAGAATTTCTATGGCATGAATTTCAGAATACATTTCTACCCCTGAAGTTTCTCAGTAGAGGTAACTGATATTAGACTGTGATTGAAAGAAAACTAGACATAGATATTTGGTAGGTGCTTCCTTTGTTCTCTTTGCCCGTTCATAACGGAACATGCTAAATGTAGCAAGTGAAAATAGAAGAGCCCCTTAAGAGTTCTTAAAATTGCAACATTGGGTTGTTCATTTTTATTTCATTTTATTGATTTCCATAAATAGTGAAAACATCATACAAAGATGTTTTCTTGAATATCAATATTGTTTCATTTTTTTCTGTCTTCAGATATTTACACAATATAGCAATTTGTTAGGTAGTATTAAACATATTGTTTTATCATGTAAAAATCTTGATTAGTAAAAAATTCAGCTGAATTAATTGATTTTGTAAAGTAAAATTCTGTGAATAACTTTTGAGTGGGAATCAGAAAGGTTATTAGGCCCTAAATCGCAAATATTTTAAGTGCTTCAACTTTACATGGATATAATTAGACAGAAGGTAGAATGACCCCTAAAAACTACATTATTTGCTGTATATGATGACACTTCCCTGGGCATATATCCATTGCCCTATATTTCCATTTAGTTTGTCCCTTATCCAGATCTTCATTCGTTCACCCGAATTTAGTTCTCCTTCAAGGCTTTCTTATTTCTATCAACGGTGTCATATTTTAGTCTTATCATTTTTGTCCCTTTTATGATCCATATTTATTCAGTTGCCACTTCAGGTATGGTTCCTTAACAAGTCTTATGTTTAAAAATATGCTTTCAATTTAATTGTCGTGCCTTAAAGATCATAAACTCACATTTTTGCAAAAGTTACCTAAGTAATTCCATTTCCCTCAGTTTCCCTAGTCTTCAGTTAAATTTTCATTCCACTAAAAAGATCATAAATTTTAAAAATATTGTTTTCACTATCATTTCTCTTTTTAGAAGTTCGTTATTCAGTATCTACAGAAGCAGTGAAAAATTATGGTTAGGTCTCTCTTGTCTGGATTAATTCTAAGTTTTTAAACTAGTTTCAATCTTCATCTCTCTCCCTTAAAAACTGTTTACGACCTACATTCTTGTCTTACCTATATCAACAATTTTAAAAATAAATAATTTACATCTTTCAGTTTTGCTCTATGACCACCCCACATCGTATTTCCATGCTTGCTTTCATACCTTTACTCATTCCGTGCCTGTCATTGATATAATTTCATTTTTTTTTCTTTTGTCTGTTAACAATATACTCTTTGGGGCCATGCGTGGTTGCTCACACCTGTAATCCCAGCACTTTGGGAGTCCAAGGCGGTTGCATCACGAGGTCAAGAGATTGAGACCATCCTGGCCAACATGGTGAAACCCTGCCTCAACTAAAAATTCAAAAATTAGTCGGGCATGGTAACAAGTGCCGATAATCCCAGCTACTGGGGAGGCTGAGGCAGGAGAATCACTTGAACCCAGGAGGTTGCAGTGAGCCAAGATTGCACCACTGCACTGCAGCCTGGCGACAGAACAAAAACAAACGAACAAAACAAATCTATTCTTTGGGGTTATAGCTTCTTTTTTTACATTTATTATTTATTTATTTATTTATTTATTTATTTATTTATTTATTTATTTTTGTTTTTGAGATGGAGTCTTGCTCTGTGGCCCAGGCTAGAGTGCAGTGGCGCAATCTCGGCCCACTGCAAGCTCCGCCTCCTGGGTTCCGGGTTCCAGCGATTCTCCTGCCTCAGCCTCCCAAATAGCTGGGATTACAGGCACCCACCACACTGGCTTTTTTTTTTTTTTTTTTTTTTTTTTTTTTCTTTTTCTTTTTTTTTTTTTTTTTTTTGTTAGCAGAGATGGGCTTTCACCATGTTGGCCAAGCTGTTCTCAAACTCCTGACCTCAAGTGATCCGCCACGCCCGGTCTGTTTTGCATGTTTTTGTTTTGTTTTGTTTTGAGACAGAGCTTCACTCTGTCACCCAGGCTGGAGTGCAGTGGCGCAATCTCAGCTCACTGCAAGCTTCACCTCCCGAGTACACGCCATTCTCCTGCCTCGGCCTCCCGAGTAGCTGGGACTACAGCCGTGTGCCACCACGCCTGGCTAATTTTTTTGTATTTTTAGTAGAGATGGGGTTTCACCGTGTTAGCCAGGATGGTCTCGATCTCCTGACCTCGTGATCCACCCGCCTTGGCCTCCCAAAGTGCTGGGATTACAAGGTGTGAGCCACCGCGCCCGGCCTATAGCTTATTTTTAAAGCAGTTTACTCATCATTTTATCCTAGTTTTTCTTCACTTTCACTTTTTATACACACCCACATTATTGCTAATCTGAGTATTTATAGTACACTTCAATCAGGGTATGCATAGGATCATACTGATTCCCTACATGCTATTTCTTACGCAGCCTTTTACCTTGTCTTTGAAGAAATATCAACTTCAGATATAATTGTAACATAAATATTCATCTGATTTTTTTAAAGCTCACAAATACCAGTATTTTAACAATCAGAATGTTTTTAAAAAGTGACTCAGTATTTGTGTGATTAATGCTGTAAGGTCATAGAAAGGAAAGCCTACCCTTTTGAGTATAATTTTGATATTCCAGTCCAATATTTTCATTGAATACACAAGAAAAGAAGGTATTCTATAAAAAGAGACATCATGTAAAGAATATATGCCTTGCTGCAAATATTGAATAATCAAGGGATATCCAATTAGATTTTATATAAAAAGACAAACGAACTTCTCTTTCCTTGATTGATCTTAGTTTACTTTACCTTCACCTGATTTCATCACTTTCAGAATAATGCAGAGCACCACACTATATCTGAAGCATTGGGAGGAATTTTTAAAAAATGGTATGCATATTAAATCATTGACTGAACTCTCAAGGGTTAAAATGTAAGAGGTTTATTCTCCTTTTATCAAGCAATGTCTACAGACAGAGCATCCACATGGTGTAAGTTACAAAAGAAGGATGTATGCAAAAGACTTACATGAAATCATTAAGTCACAGACACTTTATATGGTTCATGTTCACAAGGAAGAAAATTACTAAAAAGTAAAGCAGATTCAATAAGTAGAAACATAAGCTGATTTTTGTGGTTTATTAAATCCACCTCGCATAATGTTTCTGCTAAGAAGAAATCTACTGTATCACACAGCTCAGGATGCTATATACACGTAAGATATTACACACTATAAAATTTCAGGTTTCTAAGCAGTTTTACACAATTTAAACTTGAGTAAAATTTGTATATTTAAAAAAGATCTTACTGGATTACCTTAAGTAAGTGGAGGTCATTTCAACAGCCCATTAACATTTTTTTGCAACAATAAAAACAAAAATAAGTACAATGATTTTCAAAACATGTAAACTATTACTTTAAGCCTGGATAATTATCTGCTTATTTTAATAAACCAGCTCTCTAGTTTTAATCTACTTCTGCTGGCCTTCTCATTTCCTCTTAAAACAAAAGAGAAGCAACAATTTTTACTTCTCTACAGTGTCTCAAGTAGGAGGATTAGTTAGGTTTCAAACTACAGCACATAGTGAGAAGGTGCTTTTAGGATTACATTGGAGATGAATAAAATAAACCATTTGGGGAAATTATTTGGAATAAAGGTTTTTGATACATTATATTTAAATAGCAAAAACAATGGAGAACTACATCTTTAATTACCACTGTGGGGCTACCCCTTTATTCCCAACTTATATTACTAATTCTTCTAAGCCACTAATACCTCATCAATTCTCTTGCCAGTTTTCTTTTCCTAGGTGTTAATTTCCCTATATATGGTTTACTTTAGCAGACAAAAGTAATGTTTCCTTTTTTACAACCCAAAGTTTCTGATGATGAACCATTGGACTATATGAAAAGAAACAATCTATTAATAAATAATCTGTCCTGCTAGTAATAAACATCTGCAGGCAGTTGACATCCCAGACAAACTTGCATTAAAAATATTATGCGCTCTAGTGATTGAAAGCAAAATGAGTAGATAGATTGCAAATATTTTGACTGTAATTATTTTCCTCCCTTCCTTCCCACTTTCTATAGCATGCTGCAGATTATACAGTAAATGTCAAATAGAGGTTGACACCTGTGTACAAGCTAAGGCCAACTTATGCCTTCAATTGATAGTTCACTGAGGGTTAAACAAAAGACTGAAGGCAGGTTTTGGCGCAAGAGATGTTTTTTAACAACAAGAGATTTATAGTTATGAGGGCATTTAGTATGCAGGTTTTAGTCTTCCTTTTCCTCCTGTGACATTCCCTTCAAGGCACAAAATATTATAAACAGTGGACAGGACCAAATATTTTGAATTAAGAATTTTAAGGTTCCACAACACCTTTTATTTCTGGTTTAATCATACCAAAAGGACAGAGAAAAAAATAAACTACCGTCAAAATGAAATAATGCTTACGTCATCTGAAATTCCCTGCAGTTTAGTTTTTTAAATGATTTAAACCCTACTTTATTGTTTAAAGCATAATTTACACATTTGATTCTTGTGACTGATGTGATTTCTCATTCAATAGTGTGCTAAGTATTTCTAATTAACCACTATTCTTAATTGTGTATGTCTTAGTCAAAAACAACTTATTTTATTTGGGCCAACCAATTAAATTTTGTCTGACTAGGATATAAACTTGGAAAGTTAAGTTGTAAATTTAAACAATGGATTAAGTGCAATGTATTGTAAAACGCTTCATCCAATAATTGTATCATAGGGTTTTTAGGCATCTCCAACCCAAATGACTGTATTTCCTTTCTCAACTTCAGTGATCTCACAGTTTAATTTATTGAGTCGTCCATCTAGGATGAAGAGAGAGTCCTTGGAAGGTGTCATCAGGTATTGACCAAACAAGCCACTGTCCTGGATTTGCCTGTTTTTCTGGTTCCAAGGCCATTCTTCTGCCTTGAGTGGTTCCTTGAGACTCTTTATCATCTTGACCTTCCCAGAAGAGAGCTCCACAAAGAGCACATCAGTTTGTGTGCTTGAACTACCGTAGATGTTATATTGGTGGGCTTCAGTAAAGGATGGTTGAAATGCCAGATCAGATATGTGCAGATTTGTGTGAATATCAAAAGCCTCCTGTATTTCTCCTCTGATGGTAATGTACTGAACCCTTACAAGACCTTTCACATCATTAATGCTGACAAGGTAGTGGCCATCTGGAGAAACATATGGAGTGCCTGTCACATCACTATTGAACCCAATCACTGAGTCAGTTACACCGTCTACCATGACCTGTGGGGAAACTGCTCCGGTGCTGTCAGGTTTGCAGCCAATGAAGTAGTAGCCTCCCAAGTGTGTATATGCCAGTGACTGAGGAACGCACTTATAGTCCTTCAAGTTAATTGTCTTGATGTATGACATGGTTTCAAGATCAATTTTTTGTAATGCAGCTTCATCTTTATGAAGAACAAATCCAAACCTGAAAAAAATGAAAATCAGAGTTAGACTGGAAACAATGGAGTTTTTAGCCATAGATACAGGTGGAAGGGTCCATCACAAGCCCAGGCTCTAATTGTCAGGCAAGGCAGCAATTTGTGTTACACTTGTGCTAGAATTAATCTGTAGATTGTGCCACTCTCCTTCTTTCTCTAGGTCATTCTTTTGTTACATCCAAATCATCATAACTCATGCTGTAGAAAGAAAAATAATTAAAAACAATACATCTAGTTAATTGCAGCAACAAATTTTGCTTTTAACATGGAGGGAAAGAAGAAGTATACATTATTCTGTATGTCTCTAAACCATCTGATATTAAATAAGCTTGGTTAACTATTGCCAAATCCAGCAAGAGTAAAAGACTTGAACATATATTGGTTTCACTCATTTCAATTACTTCTTATATTGTTTTGTGACCATTAAATAAATCTGACACTCATCATTATTTAGATAAACTCAGGTAGAACATTTTTCAACCTTTCCATATCTATATTGTGATTTTTAATGATATGCCTGCATTTTATTTGTTATCCTATATTGAATAAAGAACTTTATTTTTATATTGAAGCCAATTAAACAGTTTTTGTTTGTTTGTTTTGTTGACCTTAAATTAGTTCAGAACTTTTCAAAGCGTATTTGCTAAATATTGCTTGAGAATTATCAGAGATACCTGTGGCAAGTATGAATATATTTTTAAACTCACCTAGAACACAAGCAACTTTCTAGCAAAGATAAGTTAAACAAGATACAATGAGATAGAAACTATTAAATAAAATTATATCCAAAGTAGATATTGGCCAATAGAATTGTAAAGGACTTTTATTTATGTTTGCATTAATAATATTGATTGTCACCTCCTAATAGTTCTAAAAGCTCATAAAAAAGAGAAATATTTTTCCATTCACTGTGTTCATAAGTAATATAATGAAATTATCTTATTATGAGTATTAAGATAAAGCAAAACAAAAACTCTGAAGAGAGCCAATTATGTTATCATCACCTGTGCAATTATCTTTATGCTAATTATCACACATAGTTTTATTTATGTAAAAAAATGACCATTACCACACATAGTACAAAATATGGTGCAGAGTAATATCTCTTTAGAATTTCAAATGTAAGCCTTTAGCAAGCTCAAAAATATAAATAAACATATATTAAATATCATAGAAAAATAAAGTAAATATTCTCAAAATCAGTCCTGCTTTGCAATTGCAAAAGAAAGGGAGTTCCTAAGCACAGATGTTTTATGAAAATAGACATAAAATTGTAATTGCTTCCATTCTTCTTACATTAAATATAGTTGACAAACCATATTATAATTTTAACTATATTTAAAATTTATGAGGAGACTATTTGCTATCATTAGAGAGAGTACAAATTCTTTTATGTGAAAGAAAATTCGCAATGTATAGTTACTCCTTTATAAAGCTTTCATAAATATTTGTTAAACAACTACTACATGCAAGACACTGGGAACATATTGCAGATCAACATAACTCTCCCTGTCTCCAATGAGTCTAGACATTTTGAGTGATAAAAAAGTGAAACAGGGCTAGTGAATAAAGCTTGATTATAGCATTCTGCTATACTATTACCTAGTTTCATAACTATTTCTTGTTCCTTGTATTCGAAATGGCATAAAGCAATATACTTGAAAATAATATTTTGAGTGTATCTCTGAATGATGCCCACTACTTGTAGCTTATTTGCTAACTCTTTATCTTTTTCTGTATCCTTAATAAATGTGTTTGTGTACTTTCTGTAAACCCAGCTCATACCATACCCATTCAGGATAAATTTTCAGTCTTGATTATGATGGTATGAAGAAACATTCATACTGTTGATAACTATTTATACATATTTTCACTAAAATATTAATGCCTGGTGTATAAACATAGTGTAGTTTTAAAATTCTATCTGAGTAATAAGGGATTAAAAAGCTTCAAACTGTCAACTGAGTCCCATATTTTTGTGTCTTTGCATCAAAGAATCATAAACATCATAAGTATCACTATGTAATCTCAGATTTGTCTGAAAAAATAATTAACTCCATTTACTATAAACAAAAATATAATATTTTTCTATTAATGGACAACCATTAAGGATGTATAGGTGTGTAAATATATTTGTATTCTTTGCAAAATTATGAATTATGTTGAAAAATATCTTTCTGTTATAAATTGTACATGAGCTCAGAGGAAAAGCAGTACTAGGCTCACTGAACAAAAGCAATGAGCCAATCAAGCTTTGACATTTCAGCTCTCCTCCTAACCTTGAGTCTTCTAGTCCCTTTGGGCTAGATTTTCGAATGCTAATGAGGAAGAACGAGATAAGCTCTCTTTACTCCTGAACAATTTTAACTTTGATACTACCGAATGTACTCAAGTTTTCTGTGATACAATCTAGCTACTTTTGGAAGTAATTAAAAATTTTAAAAAATGGTCCAGTTAAAAATGCAGAAGATCTGTGTGGGGTGATAAAATTACATCTATTTTGGCATATGCATTCTACACTCCTTTAGGACTGGAGATGTAGCTACATAAGCAGATGCATGAGAACGCCTGCAATTTTTCACCACTGATTTATTGGTTAGGAAGTGATGTCTCTAATTCAAAATTTCCCCTAGTACAGATTGATATTCAGAAGTCTCCCACTGTTCATTAGTCTCTGATTAATATTTACGAGGCTCTCAACTTTCATGCCTGCTTAGTATAATAAAAATCCTGCACAGTATTAGGCCTAACATAGTTTGTCTAGTATTTGTCAGAATGTGTACAGAAAGTTGCAGACTGAGAAATAAGAGAGTTAAAATTGACTCTCAAAATTACTGCTTTTTCTAAGAAATTAATGCCAGTAGAAAAGTGTGGGCTCTCAGCATAGCATTGTATGGATTGTCAAATTTGGTGAAAAGAGTTATAGTAATTTTTTCTTTCCAAATCATTTTCTCTTTCTGAATGTCTAATCAATGTAGTTTATTACAAAGTTCATAAAAAGGCTCAACTTTAATTACTGCTTTTATGATTTAAGCTAAGATCCTGAAATGATTCATATGAAGAGACTTGTTTTGGATGAAGTAGGGGCTTTCATTCCAAGCTAACTTATTTTCATGGTCCAGATTTTCAAAAGAATAGACCTTGCATAAATGTGACCTTATGTAAAGTCCTTGACTTCCACGAGTTCCAATTTCCTCATCAACAGGAAGAGGATAAAAGTACTACCTTGCTCTGAGGATGACAGTAAATGCATGTATATTACCAGGCATGCAGTAGATTCTCAGTAAATAGAAATTGCCAGTCCTTTACACCTTGAGTAGCATTTTTTTCCAATTATTAATCACATAAAACTTTTTCTGTGGGACAACAGATTATTATACCCCAAGGATGAGAAAAACAACACAAACTTATTATCAATTTTTCTGTGCAGATAATATTCTCACAATGTTAAAAACAGTGTTACTCAAGTGTGGCTATAATTTTCCATTCGTATATATTAAAGAGATAACATTGACAATAAAAATACATGTTTTTGTTATTTCTCTCACTTGTACCAACAGTGTCTATCTCCAGTCCACATACTGGTTTATCACCAAATATCTCACATTGTTAAAAATAAAGACAGCCTAGCTCACTCTACCTCCACCTTCATTAGCGGCACTGCTTCAGTACTTACTGAGAACATGGAGCAGTAGGCTATGGCATGCTAGGAGAACCTGAGCTGGGCACAGATGATGGGATTTGAAATATATCCTTGGCTTACCCAAGAATTTTTGCTAAAAGTCACAGAAAACATTCTGGCTTACTTTAGGACCTGGATATCAAAGGATATGGAGAGCTGCAGTTAGCGTTTATGTCACGGCAATTCAGGAGACTTGTAAGGGAAGTTATTTGGCAGAGGAAGGAAGAGAACAGTATTTAGGGATCCACGGTTGAAAACCACAAAGCCTGATAGAGTCAGTGCTTGAAGGTCTCCACATCCTCAAAAGCGAGGCAGCAATTCTTGCAATTGAGTAATGAATGGTTTCCCAAGTCCTTGACTCAGTCCCTGGTCACACAGTCTCATAAAACAGTATTCCCCAGGCATTGTCACCGGACCACTTGCATGTTACAAGGCTCCTATCCTCTTTTCAAATTAGTCACCTGAGATGCTACTGAAGAAATCTCATGATTGCAAGCAATTCCGTGTGTAAATTCATCATGGTCACCACCAAGAGCAATGTCCTCATATGGTCCCAGATACATTAAAGCTCATAAGTCAAGAACACTGTAAGATTTGCAGAATGACAAGTATTCTGTCTCCTGGCTTAACATAGCACTGGCTGTCTCCAGAGTCCTTGGAACTTCTCATCTCAACAGTTCTTAGTACTGACTTTCAATGTTTAACCACTGAGGCTCAATTTCCCACAAATAGCTGGGAAAGGACCAAATGCTCCTTCTCCATTCCTACATGATCTTCCTCCTCAAACCCCATCATCTACAGCACCTCAGATTTCAAAACAAGCCTTCGCATGCATATTAATTGTTGCAAATGAAAAGTAGTGAGTGGTGATTGGGTGTATTTGAGGAATGGGTTAAGCCAGACACTCTAGCCTGTTATAAAAACCAACTGCGCTGCAATTCACATCTAAAACAAAAGCATTTTGAAAGTTGTTCCAATGTCCCAATTATTAAAGTCATATTCTTTGGGAAAAAAAAAATTCCAGAACCACTGAATTTGAACAGCTATAAGAATTTGTATTACAAGAATTCTACTTGTGAAGGCTTAAATCCAAAACATATGATTAAGTGGTTAGTGTTTTATAAATAAGTGTGGGTAGGATTATTAATATCTAGCTTTTCTTTTTTTTCTAATTGGATTATGTTATGTTTCTAACTGAAAGGTAAGAAATGCTGAACATATAAGATACTGTTATCATAATTCTTCCCCTACACATAAATAATAAGTAAACCCGCTCACAATATGCTGTTTCAATGACATCTTCCATTATGTTATAGCTGACACAGTATTTTCATGGACATAAACCATAAATCTGACATGAGCTATCATTCATTTGTTTATGAATAAATGAGCATAAAGGAATTTATATTTAGTTTTTCATATTATCCCACACCAACCCTTGTAAGAAAAGATGGAATGCCCTTCCTACTCAAGTACCAGAGGATTTAGTTTTTATCTGAACATCATCACATAAATAGTTCAGTAAAACATGCCTGTTTATAAAGCATGGTCACATTCATGTTTGTGAGAGGGGAAGCAGAGAGAACTAGAACCGCCACATTTAGTAAAGATTTATTACAAGAGCAAGGATAGTTTCTGAATGGTCTTAATGCTTAGATGTGTTTGAGAAATGATAGCACTTTGAAGTTTTCTGTTTCCAAAGCAGAGGTTGAAGAAGCTAAAATAAACCACAGGCTATTCTCCTATGTGAATAAGTACATTATAGAAATTCTACATTAAATGTTTTAGCTATATTACTTCTTTCCTACATTCCACTTTTAGATTTTTTTCCTTAAAAAAGTAGAATGTGCTTCTGAATATGGAAGTCCTTATTTTCTTTCAGTGTTCTGTTTATTCTGATACATAGGGAGTCTAATTGTACTTGGCAAAATCAAAACTTAAATACATAATTTAATTATAGTACATTCAAAGTGTCCAATTGCTTAACTGGATAGCATTGCAGTATAAAGGTCTATCACTTTTAGTGAGTAATTGGGACATATGGCAAAATCAGATTTTTAAATTTAAATTTTTATTTACTTATTTTTTTTTTGAGACAAAGTTTCACTCTGTTGCCCAGGCTGGAGTGCAGTGGCCTGATCTTAGGTAACTGCAGCCTCTGACTCCTGGGCTCAAGGGAATCCCTGCCTCAGACTCCTGAGTAGCTGGGACTATAGGCATATACCAGCATGCCTTGCTAATTTTCATATTTTTTGTAGAGATGGATCTTGCTGTGTTGTCAAGGCTAGCCTTGAACTCCTGGATTCAAAGGATCCTCCCACTTTGGCCTCCCAGTGTGCTGAGATTATAGAAATCAACCACTATGCCCAGCTAAAATCTGTATACATCATATATATTATAGATTGTATTTCAAATATTAAAGCCCTCTAACTCTTTTTGAGGAGATTAAGAGCTTAGGATACAAAACTGACAACTATGTCTTAAGGTGGCATTTTATAAAACTGGTTGTTCTTCCTAATTTGGGATTGAAAAAATAATCTGAAAAGAGTAGTTTCCCTAAAGTCACTCATTTTTCTGATTAATGTGTGTTTTATGCAGGAGTTGATAAATGGGTCAGAGCTGGCATAGAAGAAACAGAGTAAGCAATTAGAAGATGAGAAAATGTTTATAAAGTACAGAAGTAGAAATAGAAAAGTAAGATGAAACAAAGGCAAAAGCAAGGCCAGGAGCAGTGGCTCACACCTTTAATCCCAGCACATTGGGATGCTAAGGTGGATGGATCACTTGAGGCCAGGCATTCAAGACCAGCCTGGCCAACATGTGAAAACCTGTCTCTGCTAAAAATACAAAAATTAGCCAGATGTGGTGGCGTGCACCTGTAGTCTCAGCTACTTGGGAGGCTGCGTTGGGAGAATCACTTGAACCCGGGTGGCAGAAGTTGCAGTGAGCCAAGATGAAGCCCCCACACTCCAGCCTGGGCAAGAGAGTGAGAATCTGTCTCAAGAGAAACAATCTATTAATTAATAAAAAAATATTACCAACGCGTTCATTTTATACATGTAAGACAGAAATAGTAACTTAAAAAAAAAGTTTTATGAAGAAACAGGTTTTGCATGAGTTGGATTCTAGATACCATATGTCCAAATTCAATAATTATTCACAATCTACTACGTGTATACACTGCGTAAAACACTATGAAGGAAATAGAGAGAAAATAAATGGTCTCTATCCTTAAGGTAAACTACTGTCAAGCAGAAGGGTGCTTATGTTCCTATTGTTCCTATGCCCTGACTTTCAAAGAGTGTTTCCGGAACCTCTTCAAAGATGGAAGAAGGGATGGATGTAGCTACATCCCGGCTTCAGCTACTAAATTACATTTTTGTTATGTTAGGCTTTCATTTGAAGAGAGAGTTCATATTGGTCTAGATCCCAGAAGGAAAGGGCAAATTCTAATTGGAATAAATCAAGAAGGTCACAATAAAGTGACTATTTGCAGATAAGTGTCAACTGACCACAAAGGATAATGCAGTAATATGAGGAGAGTAACAATGAAGCTGTTACCGCTGCTGGTCCTGGAAGAAAGGAGCTATTTGCAAATGTATGCTTCTTGAGGATCTGTGAACTCTGATCTGAGGAAACCACCGCTCTCCTACAAATGAACAGACAAGCAGCCGATTGTGGGGGCTAGTACTCTGGTCCCACTCCTTGCAACCTCCAGTCAGGCCTCTCATTTTCCAAACTAACCAGAAACCATATTAGCTAGCCTTTCAGGATGGAGGGCAAGGTACAGAGGAGTGGAAAATGTACCTGGAGATGGAAATGCAAAACAACAGGCATCGAGTTCCTTAGCTAAAGACTGTGAAAAACTCAAGTCCAGTGAATGTATAGAGCTACATGGAGTTAGGATCCTGACATGTATATTTAATTTCTAATAGGGTTCATTTGACAGCTGATACAGAAAAACTGTATCAACTTTGCAAGTGGGGAACATAAATTGTTTTAACTTTTGTTTTTACCTGAAATGAATATTTAGGTAACATTTTCTTCCTTCTGATAAAGTTTTAGAAAATGCTTCTTAACATTTAATTATAGGTAAAATACACGTTGTTGTTTTTTTTTTTTTCTTGAGACAGAGTCCCACTCTGTCGCCCAGGCTGGCATGCAGTGGTGCAATCTCGGCTCACTGCAACCTCCACCTTCTGGGTTCAAGTGATTCTCCTGCCTCACCATCCCAAGTAGCTGGGACCACAGGCACGTGCCACCACGTCTGGCTAATTTTTTGTGTTGTTAGTAGAGATGGGGTTTCACCATGTTAGCCAGGATGGTCTAGATCCCCTGACCTCGTGATCCGCGCGCCTCAGCCTCCCAAAGTGCAGGGATTACAGGCGTGAGCCACCATGCCTGGCCAATACACATAATTTTAATAACCATGTAGTAAAGGTTACACACATGATCAATACTAGTTAATGTATTATTATTTTCCAATTACCCTTTACAATTTCTCCAGACACATTAAAACTGCATGAGTAATTATTGCTTACCGGACTATTTAATATACATAAAATAGACTGTAATATATGTTTAGAAATTTATCTAGATTTGCTATTTTTAAAAAAGTTTACATTTTGGTTTGCATGTTTTGGGGTATGTGCAAATTAGAGAAAATAAAGTCAAAGTTGTGTTTTGCTTTTATGGTCTTCAAATTATCTCTAAATAAACATTTGGAAGCATTTTAGCCTTTGACTCCTATATTTTCCTTGAGCTATTCAATTAATGGTTGGATTTATTTAACTATTATTGATTTAAGAAGAAATAGCCTTTTTGTAGATACCAAATTTTAAATCAAAGACAAAAGATAAATCCTGAAGGGATTTAAATAGCAAACAAATTCTAGAAGCAAGTATTCTGAAAATCTGAAAGTGAACAAATTCTCCAGGTCAAGGCCTATTATCAACATTATATTTCAGAACTAAAAATACAATACTAACCAATATAACAAAAAAAGATGAAAATTTTTAGCAGATTAGAAATTGCAAACAGAGGGAAAAAGATGATATAATAGAATATATGTAACACTAGAAAATTAACTGTAAACCTACTGTTAACATAGAATAATTTGAAATGTCAAGGGCACAAAATAATATTCAGAAATTAATATATTTTATATGTACTAACAAAAACTAATCAAGGAGAGAATGGGAAAAATGACCGATTAATATTAGCAATTAAAAAGGTAAAATATCTGTGAACACGCAGAAGCAGAAATAAATTTTTCTTTATATTGCAATTAAAAATGACTGAAATAAATAGAAATCTATCATATTCCTTTAAAGTATGTTAAAACTCAATCTATACATTTAATATACTATTTCAAAATATTAACATTTTACAATTAGATTGACTAATTCTGAAATCTAAAATTAAAATACTAATATTGTTTAACTTGCTAAACTGACTGTAAAATTTATGGAAACCCTACCAAAAAGACAGCCAATAGGTTCTGAGAAAAAAAAAAAAATTGTGGGAGATTTTTTCTCCTGCATATTTATATATATTATACAGGTTCTAGAAGGTAATCAGTGAAGAATTTGTTTATTAAGAAAGAGAAAGACCAATGAAATAAATAGAATGTTCAGAAATATACTAACTGTATATGGGCTGCAAGTACAAAGTAATGGACTATTCAATAAAATCAGGACAAATACAAAGCTACCTCAAGAGAGAGACAAACAGTTGAAGTAATACCTTAAATACTAGGTGGTTATAATAATCTCCAATTAATCCTACCTACCAGTATCAATGCCCTTGGGTAGTCCTCTCCCACACTGACCCTAGACTTGGCCATGTGACTTGTTTATGCCCACGGGATATCAGCAAACAGGAGGCAAGTAGAGACTTGACCAGTTAAGGCTTTCCCTCTTAGAGTACTGCAGTCACTTTTTGAAGAATGTGGTATAGCATCATTGACGATAAAAAACACTGAGAGAGAAGCCCACCCATCCCAGATATCCTAGCTGAGCTTAGTCATCAACCAATCCAGAAGTGACCGAAGCCACATGAACACACACATGATTGATTAAGTAAAATATGGTGGGCCACACTATAGATTTCTATGGATGATTATAAAGCAGTAGACCAAATATACAAAGAGCAACAAGAATATTTCTTTAACTAATGTAGGCTTGAAAGAAAATAAGTAAGACACAGCTGGGTGTGGTGGCTTACGCCTGTAATCCCAGCACCTTGGGAAGCCGAGGCACTCAGATGACCTGAGGTCAGGAGTTCGAGACCAGCCTAACCAATATAGTGAAACTCCATCTCTACTAAAAATACAAAAAAAAAAAAAAAAAATTAGCTGGATGTGGTGGCACGTGCCTGTAATCCCAGCTGCTCAGGAAGCAGAGGCAAGAGAATGGCTTGAACCTGGGTGGCAGAGGTTGCAGTGACTTGAGATCGCACCACTGCACTTCAGCCTGGGTGACAGAGCAAGACTCTGTCTCAAAAAAAAAAAAAAAAAAAAAAGAAATAAGACACAATATGACATATAGGCCATATTATCATTTATATAAATGAAAAATGTAAAAAAAAAAAAGCAAACACGAACAAGCCAAAAAGCTATACACATTTTATAAGAAATATACAAAGCAAAGGATACTTTGAACTTGAGAGTGGTTGACTACATGGTTTGCAAAAGGAAAATTAAAGTGTGGAAGACAAAGACAATTGATAAACTAATAAAAGAGTGATCTTGTACATATAAATAATTGTGGTATTCTGTGAACTAGGGAGTATAATGAATTAATTCAACTCTGTTCACTCTCTTCCACCCCAAATCAAAAGAGCAATTATTTATTTTGAAGATGGGAGTAGCACTTCACAAGTGTAGAAACTGTGCAAGTGAAAGGCAGTGGATAAAAGGGAGATTTTTCAAGATATATAACTTCTGTTTGTATGCCTTTAACAATGTGAATGTCTTACCCATTAAATAAATTTTCTTCTAGGACAAAAACACAAAGAAAAACTATTCGATGATATTTTCCTAAATATAATATAAATTTCCTGATTTTATATAGTCCTTGTATATGTATATATACACACACATAAAAACCTCTATATACACACACATACGTACTACACTCCACTGTCATAAATTTAAACAATGTAGTGGTGTTTTAACAAAAGAGAAAATATTGGTGGAATAGAATAAGGATTTTAGAAGGAAACATATCATATGTATAAAATTAATGATATAATAAAGGTAGTGTTTTATATAGATATAGGCTATATAATATAGTGGGTTCAGCTAAACACTGTATAATCTAGAGTACTGAGGTAACTTAATATTAAAACACATGCATATATCATTTTTAACATAAAATGATATCTATATAAATGGAAAACATTGAGGTTAAGAATAAAATTACATATAATATTTGATGATTGGTATTAATAGTATTGTAATGCTATTAGAAACAAAAACCATACATATTGAAGAAGAGACTTTTTAAAGCAAGATAAAAGTCATATAAGTTAAAAGCATAAAGCTTGATAAAGGTGACTATATTAAAAATAAACAATGGTTAAGGTAATCTAACAAACGAGAAAATATGACAGAAAAGGTCAATATTCTGACTATAAAATGAATTATTAATAGTCAGAAAAAGAAAAGAACTGAGAAGGAAATGTAACAAAGAAATGGCTATTACTCATATAAGGGAAGAATTAATGATCTATAAACATCAGAAGATTCATAATCTTATAAATAATTAGATGAATGCAAATTAAATCCCTAAAACGATATATTTATTTCATCTGTTAATTAGCAACAACAATAAAATGTGTTAAGATCCAAGACTGCCAAGGATGTGAACAAATATAATCTCTCATATACTATTGATAGAAACGTAATTGTTTTAAGTTTTCTGGATAACAATTTGGCATTATTTCATAAAAGTTAAGTTGTGACTCTGCTTTAATAAAGCAATAATGTCCTTCACTATTTCCCCTCAATAAATGCTCATAAATGACCACAAAATAGCATGCACAGGGATATTTATTGCAGCAGTGGTTGCAACAAGAAAATGTAGAAATATTCAAATGTAAAATGATAGAGAAATGCCTAAACTATGAACTTTCCACCAAATGAAACTACACGCTGCAGTTGTAAAAATGATAGTATATTAGTACTGACACAGAGATGTTTCCAAAATTATTCATTTTCAATTGAATATATTCCAGATATAAAAAAATACTGCATATCTTAATGCTCTTTTATGTAATCACTTCGGTAAATAATCTGAGAGATTACTCAACAACCTGCTCCATCCTCCTAAAGAGAAAAAGCTATGAGCCCTTATAAAAGGAGACTACCTATTACCATATGTACTTCTGCATTGTTTGGATATTGCTTCTATGCATTAAAATATATATGAGTTGATGGGTGCAGAACACCAACATGGCACAAGTATACATATGTAACAAACCTGCACGTTATGCACACGTACCCTAGAACTTAAAGTATTAAAAAAAATACATTATTCAGAAAAATAGCAAAAAAATAAATAAAATATCTTAAAAAAAAAGAAAATACGCAACTTTTCAACTTCATTATGTTTTAACTAAATGAAGTTGTATCAGTTAGATATCATTTTTATTTAATAAATTAGAAGTATATAATTTTAAAGAGTGCTCAATGGAATTGGCACTTTCTGATATTCCTAATGGCGGTGTAACTTGCATGTACAAAGTAATTAGTAATTAGCATGAAGGATCTTCCACATATGTCTACCCCTCGTGATGCTAACTCACTTCCTGATCAACTATTCTGAGGAAATAATAATAAATATGAATAAAGCTTTATGCACGAACACATTCTTAACATTATTATGTTGTAGGAAACATTTTAATCAATTTAAAAGCCCAGATAAAAATGAATATTTATGTAAATGACAAATGATATAGCCACTTGGTGCAGTAGAATACACATGTTTAAAAGATGTTTATAAAACACTAATTTAAGATTCAATAAATTATAATAGCGCAATATTGCACGAATGGTATAATTAAGCCATTAAAAATAAAATAAGCAAAGTCTATGCATGGACTGAAGAGATACATGCTCAGAGGTTAACTGTGGTTATGGAAAACTGCATTAAACTTGTTTTGTTATGTTTTACAGTTGACCGCTGAACGACAGGGGATAGTGGCACCAATGTCACAAATGGTCAAAAACCTGCTCATAACTTTTCACTCCGCAGGAACGTAATTACTAAGAGCCTACTGTTGACCTGAAGCCTTACTGTAACATAAACAACACGTATTTTGTATGTTATATAAATTGTATAATTTATTCTTACAATAAAGTAAGCTAGAGGAAAGAAAATGTTATTTAGAAAAGCATATTGAAGATAAAATATGTTCACAGTACTGTACTATATTTTTCATTGCCATAAGTTTGCATCATCTGTTTATAATATGAACAGTCTGTCTAAAACGATAGGCAACCACAGCTGTAGACCTCAATCTATGGTACATATCAAGCAAACCAACTTTTTCTTTTAATATCATGACTTTATTCTGATCTTTGGGAGCATTTCCACATCACTTAGTGGTACTTTGTATGTGTCTCAAAATGTTATTCAAAATTTATGGCATTGCATGGAACATGGTCAAAAATACTTGAGCACCGTGAGTGATCACTTTTAACTGTGATACAAAATTTACTGGAGAGATGAACTGCTCACATGGAGTGGAGATGATTGTGTTTTATGAGGATACTCACAACACTTTCGCTCACTGCAAGAGCAATAGGAGGTGGCTATTAAGTAGTACAGTATGTACTACAGTTAATTTTATGCAGTTATAATTTAATATTGCATCTTGGTTTGTTTACATTTCTCTGGACTGTGAATGGCATTATGTACAGTATGTAAGTGATTGTGTGCATAAGTTTGAATAAATTTTAACTTCTTATAATAGATTTGTGTATATTTAATAATAGTAAATAATAAAATAAGCTAATATCTAAATATATTATATGCTTCATAATATACATAACTTGTATTTCATTTCTCCATACTTCTTGACTTCCATGGTCGTTCTGAGAATTTTTTCAAATTGTCCAAATCTCCAAAATAAATTTCAATATATTTCTGAAAAAAATCAGTGAACCCATGGAGTTCAAACCTATATTATGCAGGTCAACTGCATTTTGTCTTGTTTGGTTTACATTTGCAGTCTTTGTTCAGTGGACATAAATTACTTTTGTACTGGGAAAAAATACATAGGTAGGTACATAAAAAGATGAGTAGATATATACAAATATATATGAGTTTTAGATAAAATTTCAGATAGTTCTCACAAGAATTGCTTATCATCATTTTAATCTTAAATATGCATTTCTAAGAATCTAGATGTAAGTACAGACTGTACTTGATGCTTCAGTAAAAAGAGTCATCCATATAAAGACCCATCTTCAAGGAAGTATAGGACCAAGATAGACATGACGAATCATTTTAAAAATATCGGGATATGTTTAGATATAAAACTTAATACAAATATTTGTAAATAAAAAGATTCCTTATAGTATAAATGAATCAATGAGGTAATGATACAACTATAAGTAAATAGTACAAGAAAGGGCATAGTTACTAAATATTACATAGAGAACAATTGACAGCATTATAATCTATTATACAATATCATCAAAGAATTTTTGTAGTACAATGACGCTAAATGTTTGCCAGGATAAAATGCTTGCAACTATTATTTTAGTAAATAGAAGTGTACATGAGAAAACAATTCTATGGTAAAACTGGAATAAATTATTACTCCTCTGAGGACATTATTTTATTATGTTAATCAGAGATAATTTTTTATAGTTCCCTAAACTATCCTATCTTTGAAAATCTGTTTTGAATTCCAATCCGCATTAACTAATTATTTTTCACAAGTTCGGTACTCAGAATAACACCTTTGATAATTGTCTTGACTCTCATTTTCAACAATGTTTGATTATTTCCATTTTGAATTTTATCATGTGCAATTTAGTGACTGAACTTTAGAATTTAACACTGAATGTGGTTTTATTGAAAACTTATGAAAAGGCATAGTTGTTTTAGAGATTGAACTAAGCATACAAAATACAGAGGTGAGGACAAACAAGGTTGAAATAGTTGAATTTTATAGCTACTTCATCAATTCTGCTTGAAAACCTAATCTTATTAAATTTAGTAGCCTTTCTCTGATGACTACTTTTTTAATTAACACAATGATGCTATAGAGAAACATGTTGAGAAATTTTATGACGAAGAAAGCAGAAATAGAAAAGCCAAAGTATGTTGATGATATTGTAAGTCTACCTCAATACTATAATTTCATTAGTTTGGTTTTTGTGTGTATAATGGTGATTATGCTAAATCCGAGAATACTCAGATAATAAATTAGTTTTAAGAATCTCAGTGTTTTAGATCATAACATTTCTATGAATGGAAAAGTACTATACCTAGATTGTTTATTATTTATTTATTTATTTATTTATTTATTTATTTATTTATTTGAGACTGAGTCTCGCTTTGTCACCCAGGATGGAGTGCAGTGGCCCGATCTCGGTTCACTGCAAGCTTCGCCTCCTGGGTTCACGCCATTCTCCTGTTTCAGCCTCCATAGTAGCTGGGACTACAGGCGCCTGCCACCATGCCCGGCTAATTTTTTTTTTTTTTTTGTATTTTTTTGTATTTTTTAGTAGAGATGGGATTTCACCGTGTTAGCCAGGATGGTCTCAATCTCCTGACCTCATGATCTGCCCGCCTCAACCTCCCAAAGTACTGGGATTACAGGAGTGAGCCACCGCACCTGGCCTATACCTAGACTGTTTATAAGAGCAAACTGAAAATCGGTTGCAGTTCACTTGGATAGAAATTACATTGCTGTTACATGTTTAAAACACACAATCAATGTTAATTAATTTAAAACTCAATAATGAAAGTTTTTTTTATTTTGCTAATTGATTTTAAATTTCTTATAGTTATTAGGTTTGATCTTTTCATTTAGCCACAGGATTTGTAAAGTGCTTTTCCTATCTCTATATAGCCATCAGTCAATTAAATGTAGATGAAAGTCACAAAGGAACTGTTACTAGAAGGGATCTAGCTAGAGGGATCTAGCTAACACTCATGATGGAAGCCTGGCAGAAGAGAAAATGAAACACAAACACACACACTTCAGATGCATCATTTGCAACAAGTGCATCATTTGTAACAAAAAGCAATCATTTAGTGAATTGTGTGTAAAACATATTTTTAGAGTTACTTCAAATAAAAAATAATATGTTAATTATCACTAATGATCTGAATTATTAATAATATAAATCATTCATCACTTTGGACTAATTCCTCCCTTGAAGGATCTACATAGCTGAGCTCTACTGGATAATACTCAAAATATTAGGAGCTGAGCAGTGCACTTTTGAAACAATGCCACATTGTGTTTTCTTTTCAGAATATATTTGTAGCATCTATAGATTATGTAATTCCTTTTGCTTTGAGTGATGGGATTTGGTAAGGTTTGTTTCTGTAAGGAAATTATTGAGCTTCTCTTTGCTTATATTCTTAATCTAATGTTCTTCCTTGTGTTGGTTATACATACACGACACACTCAATGTTAGGTCCTTGGACTTGGTCTGATCTGCTCTCACTTTGAGAGCAGTTGCACGACCTTTTATGGAGCTTTGAAGATGTAGATTAAAATTCCACCTATGCCACCTACTATGCAATCATAGGCAAGGAATTTAGCACTTCTTTGAACCCCATTTGTTTTTCTGAGAACATCAAAATAGTAGTTAGTACTTCCTAGAACTATTAATAATTATTACTAACAGTCAAATATTGACTTAAACCTTTAAATACTTGAACACCATAAAAATCACTACCATTTTTCTTAATTCTTCCTATAGGATTTCCTGATTTACAAACTTCTTAGGCACTAGAATTTTTTGCTGCCTTCACAAGACTAACGCCATTTTTGTGTGTGTATGTTTGTTTGTTTTTGTTTTTTAATGAAAAACAAGAGGAACCTTTTTAAAAAATAAAAAGTCTGAAAAGGCTTTTAAAAATTTAAAGAACTACCAATTAATCTAGTAGATATGAACTACTTTATCACTATGGAAATGTATCTAAAGGAGGCTAGTCTCTTGCATTTCCTTCCCATAGTGTTCACCAGAAATTTTTCTGCTTTTATTCTATAGTTGATCTGTGTTTGGGAATAGAATATGTTCCACCTTTTGTTCTCTTATAAGAAAAATAATTCAGGTTTTATAATAGAAAACTCCACATATGTCTTCTCCAGCAAGAGGGATATGTATAACCTATATAGGAGCCAAAGCATTTTTCAATGGTCTAGTTATTGGAAAAATCATATGCCAACAATATGGTTAAAGCAAATGCACATCACTACTCATTCCATTTTTAAAAAAGAAATCTACAGATTTCACTAAATGACACTAGCAAAAGCAATCTGGCAGTGAACGCCAAGGGTCTATCCCTGCACACAAATGGAACAAAGACTGCCAGAATCAACTTTGTTGGAATCTGGGAAAATAGTCAAAGGTTGACAGCAACGAAACCTATACTGAGTCAAGAAAAAGGCTAATTAAGCACATTAAATGAACTCTGTGGCATTTCAATTTAGCCTAGCCTTGCCTCACCCCTCCTCCTGAGCAGTAGTAGTCTTGAAAATAGAAGCCCACATTCCCAGGGTGGTTCCCTGACTTTAGAGTTTGCAGAGTGGAACTTGTTCCCAAATGATTGTGTTTGTGCATTTTTACTAGTCTTGAAGTTCCCTGAAGTAATAATGCAAGGTGCTTGCCTCTGTTTTGCTCACCAAAATAGAACTCTCTTAATGAGGAGAAAGAGCTAAGCAGAGGGTGCTACTGAAAAATATCAAGAGGCAAATGAAAAAGCTATTGAAGCCTGGGTCAGTTGATTACAATTGGGCCAATCAGTAGACACATTGGAAGCCCTGACAAAAAATTCTCAGGACAGGATTATTTTAAAAAATGAAAGCTTTGAGAATTCTTAATGTATAGTGGGGATCGCAGATAAATGACGCGGGACACGTGTTCAATGAGATCTCGAAGGTCCTAAGCTTTTATCTTCCAATATCCTGTAGACTCATGTAAACAGGAAGTAAAGGCTAAGGAAGCATTCTGAGTTTTCCACTAACAGTGGAAAGAGTGCCTCAACATAGGACCAATCCTGTGTTGGCCAGCAGACGATTTTTTTGTTTTATTTATTTGTTGGCTTTCAGGCATTTAGAAAACCTTTGTTAAACCACAAGCTGGCCAAAAGCTAAAGAAACTAAGATTTAAGTGACAATATGTAACAATAAAAAAAAAATTTACAAAAGTGTTTGAGAAAAGTGACAACAACAACAACAACAAAAAACTCCAAACAACAATGATAACCCACAGAAAATAACAATAAATTTTAAGAAGGGGAAATTATTTCTAGTGTTTCTACATTATATATTAAATATGTTGAGTTTAAAACAAAAAGTTATGCAATATGTAAAAAACTAGGAAAGTCTCGACCACACCCAGGAAAAAAAAGAAATTAACAAAAACTTTCTGAGGAAGAACAAACATTGGAATTACTAGACAAAAGCTGACTTAGACTTTTAAAAATTTGGTCATAGCTGGGTGTGGTGGCACTTGCCTGTAATCTCAGAACTTTGGGAGTCCAAGACGGGTAGATCACCTGTGGTAAGGAGCTCAAGACCAACCTGACCAACACAGTGAAACCCTGTTTCTACTAAAAATACAAAAAAATTAGCTGGGTGTGGTGGTGGGCATCTGTAACCCCAACTACTTTGGAGGCTGAGGCAGGAGAATCGCTTGAACCTGGGAGGCAGAAGTTGCAGTGAGCTGAGACCATGCCACTGCACTCTGGCCTGGGCAACAAGACTGAAACTTTGTCTCAAAAAAAAAAAAAACCAGAAAATATTGCTCATAGAGCTAAAGAAAAACATGGATCAAAGGACAACAACAACAACAACAACAACAACAAAAAAACTAAAGGAAACTAGGAGAATGATATATAAAAAAAAAAAGTGAAAAAAGAATTATAAATATAAAAATGAGTAAAACAAAAATTCTGGAGTTGAAAATTATAATTGGAATGAAATATTTACTGGAAGGTTTCAGTAGCAGATATGAGCAAGCAGAAGAAAGAATCAGCAAATTTGCAGAGGTAAATGATATTACTCTGAAGACCGGGAAGAAGAAAAATAAATGGAGCCTAAAAGACCTATGAAACACTAACAAGTGTACCAAAATACCAGTTATGCAGTTTTCCAAAAAGAGAGGAGAGATCACAGAAAACGTATTTGAAGAAATAATGGCCAACACTTTCCAAATTTACTAAAGTACATGAATCTATTCATCTAAGAACTTCAAACGTTCAAAGAAGAATAAATGCAAAGGGATCCACATGATAACATTTTATAACCCAAACTGTTAAAGACAAAGAGAGAATCATCAAAGCACCATAAAAGAAGTGACTCATCATGAACAAAGGATCCTAAATAAGAGTAACAACACATTTATCATCGAAGGCCAGAAAACAATGGGATGATAATTTCAAAGTGCAGAAAGAAAAGATATGTCAACTAAGAATTCCATAACTCACAAAACCATCCTTCAAAAATTAAGGTGGAATCAAGACATTCTCAGATTTTAAAAAACTGAGAGATTTCACATTACTAGACTTACCACATAAAAAATTCTTAAAGCTGTCCTGAAGACTGAAGTGAAAAGACACTAGATAGAATTTGGACAAAATCCTACAAAAACAGAAACTCCCAAACTTATATAATTAATGTAAAGCAATGTGAGTATATAAAAACACATGTAAATGTAATTACGTGGGTAAAAAATGAAGTCAATGTTATTGTATTTTAGTTTTATTATGTTGTGTTTTGTTTTCACTTGCCCGAAGTATTTTCAAAATTCCTTTTGATTTTTTCTTTGACTCATTTTTTACTTAGAGTGTATTAATTTCTACTTATTTGTAAATCTTCCAGCTTTCCTTCTGTTAGTGATTTCTATTTTCATTCCATTGTTTATGAAGAAGATACTTTGTGTAATTTCAATCTGTTAAAATTTATCAAGACTTGCTCTGTAGCTTAATAAGTGTTCTATCCTGGAGAATGTTCCATATTTTCTTGAAAAAAATGTATATTCTGCTGTTTTGGGGATGAAATTTTCTAAATATGTTTGTTAGGTCTGGTTAGTTTATAGTGTCATTCAAGTCTCCCATGTCTTTATTAAAAAACAGTCTGGAGTTTTGATCTATTATCGAAAAGAGTACTGAAGTCTCTATTCCTGTTGAGCTGTTTATTTCGCCTTTCAATGCTGTCAATATTTGCTTGACATATTTTAGTACTCTTTAACAGTCTTGACTTAAAACGTATTTTGTCTGGTATTACCACAGCCATACCATCTCTTTTGTGGTTACTATATGCATGGAATATCTTTTTCTGTCTTTTCCTTTTCAACCTATTTATGTCTTTACATCTAATGTTAGCCTCTTATACATAGAATAGGGTGGCTAGTGTGTTTAATTTTAATCAATTTTGCCCATACCTGCTTTTTTTAAGGTTCCGGAACAAGTAAATATCTGCCTATTACAGCGTTCAATTCATTTATATTCATTGTTTTTCATATGTCTAATGCCATTTTTGTTCCTCCTTTCACTTCCAGTATTGCCTTTTATGTAGTAAATTCCTGGAATTGGGGCCAGGGGGAACAGGAAGTAATTGCTAGTCTGATATAAGTCCTCCTTTGGAGGTAATCAAAACATTTTGAAACTAGATAGAGATGATGGTTGCCTAATTCTGTGAATATATTCTTATCATGAATTGTACACTTCAAAATTTTTGATTTTGGATTTCAGGCTTAACAATGCCCTCCAGAATCTCCTTGGAGAAGGAGACCACATGATGGTCTAGCAGATACACTGTATTATTTAGCAAGATGGCCAAGTAGATGCAGTCAGGAAGTGCTGCTCCCACAAAAAGAGAGATTTCAACGACACCAACATAATTTGAACAGATCTTTAGAGAGAGAACACTGAATGAGGATGGGGAAAAGACGCGGTCGCCAATCCTGAAGAGGGAGGAGGCTGGAAACTCAGCATGAGACACCTGAACACTATGGCTAGCTCCCCTCCTCAACAGTGCCTGGAAAAGGGGTGAGTGAAGGGAATGGAGGACTGCCTCCTCTCACTGTGGACCTCCGGAATCCTAGTTGCAGGGACCCCACACCCTCACAGACCTATGAACTGGCAAGGGGATCTCCCTGGACATTAGATGGGGAGACAGAGTTGCAGAGGCACAGAGACAGGGACCTTTAGGCATAGGTCAGATCTAGCAGAGCCTGCTCATAAGTGGTCACCTGCCAGGGCTGACCATCTATCTCTGAGAGGCTCTAGCCCCAGCTAACCTCCAGGGAGAAAGTAGGGCCTGCTTCCCCATGGGGCTGGGACACACCTACCCACAGGCCCACCTACCCTCCAGCCCTCCCTGGGTCCTGACTGCTTCATCGGAACATGTGTATAGTGCAGCCTCCATTGCCCAGCCTGAGTGCTTTGCTCCACCTGAATGTGTTCCAACTGCTTAAGAACCCTTCAGATTTCACACCACACAAAGAACCCAGTCCCAAGCAGCCAGAGGGGGTAACCATGAAGAGGTCCTAGTACCCCATAGCTGTGGCCTGTGGCTCAGAAGGGCCTCACTCAGAGCTCTGCTTGACACTTGAATGGAAGAAGAGCCCCCACTCTCAGAAAACTGAGAGGACTAAGTCACACAGGTTTGTGGGCTGGCGTGGGACCTAACTGTCCCTCCCTCCCCAGGGTTGTTTGGTAACAGTGTGGCATTGGAGGTAGCTTTCCCAAGGCCCATGAACAGACCTGGTGAGAGGTTCACCTCTTTTCTCCTCACACCACAGAACACAACTTCAAATGCGAAGACATACAAGGGAACCATGTGACTGAGTAAGAACCTGTCTACTGCCCATTGCTCTCAATCAGTGTTTATTGGATCACAGCCTAAACTTCAACACCAAAAATCACCCTACTAATTCTCCCTCCTGCAAAACCAAGAACTAGAATTCTACAATCAGTGAAGACCCAGTACAGACCTTTAGTCCTCTGAAAACATTCAGAAATTATGTCAAAAGATGATACTCAATTTAAACTACAATTAAAGAAATACCAGTCCCCCCAAATGAGAAAGAATCAGCACAAGAATGCTGGCAATTCAGAGTCATAGTACCTCCCTATCTCCAGATGAGCCTACTAGCTCCCTAGCAATAATTCTTAACTATTATGAATTGCCTAAAATGACATATATGGAATTCAGAATCCAGATGGCAAGAAAGCTCATGGAGATCAAGGAGAAAGTTAAAACTCTGTCCAAGGAAGCCAATCAATATAGTAAAATAATTCAAGAGTTAAAAGAGAAAATTTCTCTTCTAAGAAGTACCCAAACTGAGCTTCTTGAGCTAAAAAAACACTACAAGAACTGTATAATACAATCAGAAGTATTAGCAGCAGAAGTTGAGGAAAGAATCACAGAACATGAAGACCAGTTTGTCAAATCAACTCAGTCAGACAAAAATAAAAAAGAATTAACAAAGATGAACAAAACCTCTGAGAAATATGGGATTATGTGAAGAGACCATATTCATGACACACCAGCATTCTTGAGAGAATAGGAGAAAGAATAAGTAATTTATATTTGAGGATATAATACATGAAAATTTCCCTAATCTCCCTAGAGAGGTCAACATGCAAACCTGAGGAATACAGAGAATCCCAAACATATACTACACAAGATAACTATTTCCAAGGCACATAGTCATGAGATTCACCAAGGTCAATGCAAAAGAAAAAAATCTTAAAGGCATCTAGAGAGAAAGGCCAGGAGACCTACAGAGAGAACTTTATCAGGCTAGCAGCAGACCACTGAGCAGAATCCTTATAAGCTAGAAGAGACTGGGGCCTGTTTTCAGTGTTCTTAAAGAAAAGAAATTTCAATCAAGAATTTCATATCCTGCCAAACTAAGCTTCTTAAAAGAAGGAGAAATAAAACCTTTCCCTGACAGCAAACGCTGAGGGATTTTTTTTTTTTTTTTTTTTTTTGAGATGGAGTCTTGTTCTGTCACTAGGTGGAGTCCAGCGGCATGATCTTGGCCCACTACAACTTCTGCCTCCCAGGTTCAAGCTATTCTCCTGCCTCAGCCTCCCGAGTAGCTGGGGTCACAGATGCGTGCCACCACACCAGGCTAATTTGTGTACTTTTAGTAGAGATGGGGTTTCACCATGTTGGCCAGGCCGGTCTCGAGCTCATCACCTCGTGATCCGCCCACTTCGGCCTCCCAAAGTGTTGGGATTACAGGCATGAGCCACGGCACCCAGCCAGGAATATGTTTTAACTAGACCAGCTTTACAAGAGGTCCTTCGGGGAGTGCTAAACATGAATTCGAAAGAACAAACTGGCTACCACAAAAGCACACTTGAACACATAGCCCATAGGCACTGTAAAGCAACTACACAATCACATCTATACATTAAATAACAAGCAGCTCACAACACCATGACAGGGTCAAAATCACTTATCAATACTAACCTTGTATGTAAATGGGCTTACTTAAATGGCCACTTAAAAGACACAGAGCAGCAGGTTGCATAAAAAGACAAGACCCAACCATCTGCTCTCTTCAAGAGACCCATTTCACATCTAATGATACCCACAGGCTAAAAGTAAATGAGTGGAATAAGCTCTACCATGCAAAGAGAAAACAAAAGAAAAGCCAGAGTTGCTATTCTTATATCAGATAAAACAGATTTTAAAACAATAACATTAAGAATAATAATGAAGAACGTTACATGATAATGAAAGGTACAATCCACCAGGAAGCCTTAACCATTCTAAAAATATATGCAAACAACATTGGGGCACCCAGATTCATGCATGTTACTCTGCCTAGGAAAAGACTTAGCCAACCATACGATAAGAGTGGGAGACCTGAACACCCCACTGATAGCATTAAAAAGATCACCAAGACAAGAAACTCACAAATTCTGCACTTAACCTTGACACTTGAGCAACTGGACCTAGTCGATATCTACAGAACACTCCACCCAACAATCACAGAGTATACATTTTTCTTATCTGTGCATGAAACATATTCTAAGATAAACAAAATGCTTAGTCATAAAGCAAGCCTCCACAAATTCAAAACAATAGAAATTGTAACAAGCACACTTCTGGACCACAGTGAAATATAAGTAGAAATAAATACCAAGGAGATCTGTCAAAACTGCATAAAAACACAGAAATTAAACAACTTTCTCCTAAAGAAATTCTGGGTGAACACAGAAAATAGAATGAAAAAAATTCTTGAAATTAATGCAAACAGATACCCAGCTTATGAAAATCTCTAGAATGTAGCCAAAGGAGTGTTAACAGGAAAGTTTATGGCTCTAAGATATCTTCAATGTTCATTAAGTTAGAAAGTTCTCAAATTAAAAATCTAATTTTGCACTTAAAGGAATGAAGAAAAAAGAAGAAAAAAACAAAAAACAAAAAACAAAAAAAGCCAAAGCTAGCAGAAGAAAAGAAATAACTAAAATTAGAAAAGAACTTAATGAAATTGAAATGTAAAAATTCATATAAAAGATTAATGAAACCAAGGGTTGGTTGTCCGAAAAAATAAATAAGATTGATAGACCCTTAGCTAGATTAACAAAGAAAAAAAGAAAAGATCCAAATAAGCACAATCAGAAATGACAAAGATGATATTGCAGCTGATTCCACAGAAATACAAAAGATCCTCAGAGATTACTATGAACAACTCTATGCACAGAAATTCCAGAAGAAATAAATAAATTCCTGGAAACAGAAAATCTCTCAAGATTGAATCAGGAAGTGGTTGAAAGCGTGAATAGATCAATATCAACTTCTGAAATTAAATCATTAGAAAATAATCCTCCAACCAACAAAAGCCCCTGACCAGATGGATTCACAGCCACATTCTACCAGATGCACAAAGAAGAACTGATACTAATCCTACTAAAACTTTTCCAAATAATTGAGAAGGAGGGGTTCCTTCCTAACTTATTCTATGAAGCCAGTATCAACCTGACACCAAAATCTGGCAGAGACGAAAAAAAAAAATAAATAGAAAACTTAAGACCAATATCTCTGACAAACATAGATGCAAAAATCCTCAACAAAATACTAGCAAATAAAATCCAGTAGCACATCAAAATGTTAATACACTATGATCAAGTAGGCTTTATTCCTGGTATGCAAGGCTACTTCAACATATGCAAATAAATAAGTGATATACCACATAAACAGAATCAAAAGCAGAAACCATATGGTCAGCTCAATGGAGGCAGAGGAAGCTTTCAGTAAGATCTAACATCCCTTCATGATTAAAAACCCTCGACAGACTAGGCAACAAAGGAACATACCTAGAAATAACAAGAGCTATTTATGACAAAACATAGCCAATATCATACTGAAGGGCAAAAGCTCAAACCATCCCCTTTGAGAACTGGAACAAGACAAGAATGCCCACTCTCACCACTCCCATTTAACATAGTACTTGAAGTACTAGCCAGAGCAATCAGGCAAGAGAATGAAAAGAAAGGAATAAAAGGCATCCAAACAGGAAAATAGTTCAAACTATCTCTCTTCACTGATGATGTGATTTGACAGAAAATTCTAACATCTCTACTAAAAACCTCCTAGAGTTGATAAAGAACTTTATTAAGGTTTCATAATACAAAATCAATGTACAGAAATCAGTAGCATTTCCATACACTAACAACATCCAGGCTGAGAGTGAAATCAAGAGCTCAGTTCCACTTACAATAGCCAAAAAGAAAATGAAATCTAGGAATACAGCTAAATGAGGAGGTGAAAGACCTCCACAAAGAGAACTAGAAAACACTGCTGAAAGAAATCAGAGATGGCACAAATAAATATAAATACATTACATGCTCATGGATGGGAAGAATCAATGTCATAAAAATGGACATACTACCCAAAGCAATTTACAAATGCAATGCTATTCCAATCAAACTACCAATATCAGTCTTCACAGAATTAGAAATAAAGTAATCTAAAATTCATATAGAACAAAAAAGAGCCCGAACAGCCAAAGCAATCTCAAGCAAAAGACCCAAACTGGAGGCATCACACTACCTGACTTCACACTGGGAACTGAACAATGAGAGCAGTTGGATAGGGGGAGGGGTGAGGGGTAGCATTAGGAGATATACCTAATGTAAATGATGAGTTAATGGGTGCAGCAAACCAACATGGCACATGTATACCTATGTAACAAACCTGGAGGTTGTGCACATGTACCCCAGAACTTAAAGTATAATTAAAAAAAAAAAAAAAACAGTAACCAAAATAGTTTGGTATTGGCACTAAAACAGACACATAGATCAATGGAAGACAACAGATAATTCAGAAATAAACCCACACTCCTACAACCACTTGATCTTCAACAAGGCCAAGAAAACAAAAAAACAACGTGGAAAGGACTTGCTATTCAATGTACAGTGCTGGGATAACTGGCTAGCCATCTGCAGAAGTTTGAAGCTGGATCCTTAACTTTTACCATATACAAAAATTAATTCAAATTGGATCAAAGATTTAAATATAAGGCCTCAAATTATAAAAATCCTGGACAACAACCCAGGAAATATTCTTCTCAACATTGGCCTTGGCAAATAATTTTTGACTAAGTCTCCAGAAGCAATTGCAATAAAAACAAAAACAAGTAGGACCTTTTTAAACTAAAGAGCTTCTGTACAGCAAAATAAACTATCAACAGAGCAAACAGATAACCTACAGAATGGGAGAAGATCTCTCAACCTCTGCATCTGACAAAGGCCTAATATTCAGAATCTATAGGGAACTTAAACAAATCTACAGGAAAAAAATTATGGGCAAGGGACATCAATAGACATTTCTCAAAAAAAAAAAAAAAAGAAAGAAAGAGAAAGAAATACAAGTGGCCAACAGGCATATGAAAAAAATGTTCAGCATCATTAATCATCACAGAAATGCAAATCAAAACCACAATGAGATACCATCTAACACCAGTCAGAATGGCTATTATTCAAAAGCCAAAAAACAATAGATGCTGGCTAGGTTGTGGAGAAAAATGCATGCTTATACACTTTTTATGGGAATGTAAATTAGTCCAGCCACTGGGCATGCTTATACACCTTTCATGGCAATGTAAATTAGTCCAGCAGGATTTCTCAAAAGACTTAAAACAGAGTTACCATTTTATCCAGCAATCCCATTACTGAGCATATACTCAAGAGAAAATAAATCAATCATACCAAGAAGACATGAACTCATATGTTTATTACTGTGCTATTTATAATAGCAAAGACATGAAAGCTACCCAGGTGTTCATCAATGATAGATTGGATAAAGAAAACGTGGCAAATAGGAACCATGGCATACTATGTAGACATAAAATACAATGAAATCATGTACTTTGCAGCAGCATAGATGTAGCTGGAGGCCATAATCCTAAACAAATTAATCCAGAAACAGAAAATCAAATACTGCACGTTCTTATCTGTAAGTGGTAACTAAGCATTTCACATGGACATAAATGCAGGAGCAATAGGCACTGATGAACACAAGAGGGTGGAAGGAGGAAGAGTGGGTTAGAAAAACTACCTACTGGGTACCATGCTAGCTACAGGTGACAGGATCCCATTCTCCAAACCTCAGTATCACTCAACATACCCATGTAAAATATCTGCTGTAGATATAACCCTTGTATCTAAAATAAAACATTGAAATAAAAATAAATAAAATGTTTAATTTTGTGTTAGGTGAATTTCACCTCAATATACAAAATTAAATAATTTAATTTTAAATATTAATTAATGATTAAGCTAAAACTAATTCATAGCGAAAACAAGTAGAAATCAATGTTCAATTCCAACTCAAGATAACACTGATGATGTAGAACCCTGTTTCTGTCTTGTGGCACATTTGAATAGTAGTTTTACCACATCTTCAATCCACCCTTAATTTTAATTAATAGATTAAAAAACCATAATCATCCGTAGAAGACTATAATAGTCATTAGGAGTAGAAATAAAATGAGGCAAATTATTTTTCATACAATTTAGAGCATTCACCTGAAATAAATTAAAATAAATTAAAATGTGTACCATTAGAGATCTTCTGAGTCTACTAGCGTCAGAGGGTCATGTCTCTAGAATCTTTGGTGTAATTTTAGTATTGAGTTCAAAGGGGTCATTTATTTAACATTAGAACATCAGTCAAGTGTCATGGATCTTTTTATCCTTAACAATTTACATAGGAAAATCAATGTAGGTCCAACCTAGATGAAAGTATTTATCATTTAAACCCATTAACAATGTTAAAAAAGTACAGGTAGAGAAGCAACAAAAGCAAGACAGGATTCAGAAAAACATAAAAGATGAGAATAACAACAAACCAGCAATCCCAAAAGCAAATTAACTGGCAGTTCATTTCCTTCCGCATTTGGAAAAAAAATTAACAGACTTATTATTTTCTTTCTTTTTAAAAATAATGATATGAATTCCAATATCAAAAGAGAATACTCTGACTCAGGTTTCTAATGATTCTTTGTATGGTGAAAATACATGTTCTGGAGTTAGGTCTGGCTTTGAGTCCTGGTCTCCTATGTCTTAGTTTGTGACGTATTGAGTAAGTGACTTTATCTGAACTTTAGTGCTTTTCTTTGTTTCTCTCTTAATAATGTTTCTTTGACTCCTTTCTACTAACGCATAACCAGTGAAAATTAGGGAAAGATATGTTTGAAATCTGATATACTATAGGTGCTTAGTAAATTATAGCTATTACCATTAAGAATAATTGTATGATGTGAAGAAAATACATTAAAATTATAAAAATGCAGATATCACTCAAGCTTATTCTTTTCAAAACTGTATATCATATCACAGAGAAAATAAGATGCATAAATATATTTAAGAGTTACAATATACAATGCTGCCCCTCCGCTTGGGCCAGCATTGTTTGTCTCTTCATTTTTTTTTTTTTTTTTTTTTTTCTCTTTTTTGAGATGGAGCTTCGCTCTGTCTCCCAGGCTGGAGTGCAATAGTGCAATCTCGGCTAACTGCAACCTCTGCCTCCCTGATTAAAGCGATTCTCTTGCCTCAGCCTCCTGAGTAGCTTAGGTTACAGGCACCCACCATCATGCCCAGGTAATTTTTGTAGATTTGTAGAGATGGTGTTTCACCATGTTGGCCAGGCTGGTTTCGAACTCCTAACCTCAGGTGATCCACCCACGTCAAGTGCTGGAATTTCAGGCGTGAGTCACCATGCTCGGCCGTCTTTTCACTTTTGAGCCTCACTTAGCTGCTTTGGCTTTAAAATAATTTCTCATCTTTTACCTACTCAAAAAGAGATATGTTGTATTACAGGGGATATATATATATATATATAGAGAGAGAGAGAGAGAGAGAGAGAGTGCATATATAGGGGATATATATATATACCATACCTGTAGGGGATATCTATCTATCTATCTATCTGGCATACTTATACGGGATACATATATATATATAGCAAACCTATAGGAGATATATATATGCTATATATATGCTATATATATATAGAGAGAGAGAGAGCATTTCAAAGCACCAGCTGCTATTTGACATTGTTCTTTAATTTATGTCTACAATGGGTAAGTGAGTGATAATAGCCTGCGCAGAACATTTCTTTATTCACAGCACTCAGATTTTTAAAAATGCCATATGGAGAAATATTTCTGCTTAGCACAGTCAATATATAAGACAATGTTTACTTTAAGTCTAATTCCACATCTTTATTCGTTCATGAGCTTTCTGAGGCCAATTCATCAACCTATATAGATGGAATGGCAAGTGTTTTCCCTAAAGCACAATGATCTACTACAACACATAATTTTATCTTTATTATCCCAAGAGAAAAATTAAAAGGCTCCATGTGATAGATGGGTCACCAAATGCTGTTCTTTTCCTCTGATGAGTATGAAAGGTTTAATGTATTGTCAGATTGCCATGGCTCATCAGAATAAACAATTTAGTTTAGACAGTTGACAGAGCCAGTGACCTTTCATTCAAGTTCTTTAATTTATTTGTGCCATTAACAACTCTAAAATAGTCATAATATACCTTTCACAGGCTTTTTCTGTTTGTTGTGTTTATCTCTGTGCAAGATTTTCTTTCCCTACTATTTGGCTATTTTATTTTAAATATGAATAAAATCATTACTTGCTCTGTCATCATGAGAGCTTCAGACACATACAATGTATTAGTCCATCAGCACATTTTTCTGAATTAATTTCTATAAGTTTTAAAAATACTCTGCATGGGCCGGGCGTGGTGGCTCATGCCTGTAATCGCAGTATTTTAGGAGACCGAGGTGGGCAGATCACAAGCTCAGGAGATTGAGACAATCCTGGCTAACCTCATCTCTACTAAAAACAACAGAAAATTAGCCAGGCGCGGTGGCGGGCGCCAGTAGTCCCAGCTACTCAGGAGGCTGAGGCAGGAGAATGACGTGAACCTGGGAGGCAGAGCTTGCAGTGAGCCAAGATCGTGCCACTGCACTCCAGCCTGGGCGACAGTGCATGATTCAGTCTCAAAAAAAAAAAAAAAGAAAAAGAAAAAAAAATTCTGCATGAAAGCATTACCCACTATTGGTGCAACTTCTACTCTATGTAAATAAATTGACCATATTCTAAAAGAACTTTATCTCTACCTATCTCTTTTCTATTAATCTTTATGTATAGCTCACATTTAATATGATGTTTATTACTAAAATTGTCTTGGGTTTTTATTTAGAAGACCGGTGATGTTTATATTAATTTGTCAATGATAAAACTAGGTCTACGTCATTAGTTTGTATGTTATTTAGTTTAAAGTCACATATGCAGTATGCTATACTAAAATCTCTGCATTCAAAAGCCTCTTTTTATGTTGCTTATTTAACAAGCATAAATAACACCATCTTATACTTCAAGAGTAGCCTAATTCTGAAGTAGCATATGAAATCGATATTTAAGTGATTTTGTCTGTTTGCTTTAACTCTAGCTAATTTTGCACAACCAATAACTCTTCCTGGTAATGCAAACTGAGCGCACTACTCCCTCTCGTAGTCATGCCACCCATGAAATGATTCGTGTGTATTATTTCATACTAATTTGCAGTAATGTCACCTTACATTTCAGCTACATTTATAAAGTTGCTATTTTATTTAATATGCTTTATCCTTTCCTGGCATTTGCAATTTCTTCTTTTCATAGTATCCTGTTTATAAAACAGTCTAGATACTAGAAATAGGTCATTGTGTGTGAAATGTCATTATGCTTGAGGAATTTACAGTTGATTAAGAATTAAGAATTGGGCCTGGGCGCCAGGTTACCTGCCTTCAAATCCTACCAAATACTAACTATGTATCCCTCAGGGATCTAGTTTCCTCATCTGTAAGATAAGAATATTAATAATATTTACTCATGGGGATCTTGTGCAGATGAAATTAGTTAAATCACATAACACAAATTAAACAGCATCTTGAACATACTTCCACATTTGTTTGCTAAATAAACACTTACAAGAGAGGCTAATGGATACATAAATTACTTTAGTACCATGTACTTGGTGTTAGGATTAGTCATGAAGTTCCACTGGAAAATGAACACTTTACACAGACTGATGGAGATTATGAAAGTCTTTCTGGAGGAAATCAAGTACAGCAGGTCCTTCAAAAATGTTGTTTAGTCCAACATCGTTTCATTATAAAATTGATGAGAAAAAAAATCAATTCCCAGCCAGGACTACTGACTATGTGAAGCTTACAAATGCTCCCAATGTCTGGGTGGGTTTAGCTCAATTCATCTGTTTTCCTCCTGAAGCCCAATGATGCATACATTAGGTTCACTGGTGTGTTTACATGGCGCTAGTTTAAGTGTGAGTGTGGGTGCATGTGTGTGAGTGTGCCCTGCCATGGGATGGCATCCTATCCATGGCTGGTCCCTCCCTTGCACTCCAAGCTGCCATGAAAATCTCTGTCCACCATGACCCTGAACTTGAATAAGTGGGTTAGAAAGTAAATAAATGAATGAATAGAAAGTATTGACAAAATTTGTAAAGCAGATGATAATCATACAAATGCAGGACAATAAATGATACAGTACAAAAGCACTCAGTGAGCCCACCATATTTGTTATGGCTTGTTTTTTACTGCAAGGTGGGAAGTGGTGCTCCTCATAATTTTTGCTCTGCAAATATTTATTCTTGATTTAACTCACCACCATTACTACAGTGATCACTCACTAATTCGCCAAAAGTTTAATAAAATAATTATATTGCTCTTTTCTATTAATCTTCATGTATAGCTCACATTTAATACGTTTATTATTAAAATTGTCGGGTTTTTATTTAGAAGACTGGTGATGTTTATATTAACTTGTCTATGGTAAAACTGGGTTTAAGTCATTAGTTTACATGTTATTTAGTTTAAAGTCACAATTTCCAAGAACCTATTCATGATGGTAAAGACTTACTGTATTGAAAAACATTAAGGATAAAACCCATCCAAATGTTGGGAACAAAATAGGCAACATAGTCTGTAATATCAAATACAAGCTGTCTTGCATTATACAAGTGAAATGTGTACAGCAAAGATGTATTTCATTCTTGTTTTTAAGCTCCTTGAGATATAAGTCTTTGGCTAGTCGATCTGTAGTACTTGTAGTCTCTAACACAGAGCTTTAATATAAGAGTCACTCACCATCTCATGCATTATTCCTAAAACAGCTTCCTAAACATCTTAAACACACTTCTCAATCCCATTTCAATCCATCTCATGTAGAGCTTCCAGGATAACCTACAATACACACATCATCCCTCAAAAGAAGAACAGACTGAAGAACTTCAGTTGTTGTTTTTTACCAATGGCATTGAAGTCATAGTCTCTCTTCTGGCACTAGTCATATTTTTTCATAGTTTATGTCCTCCTTATTATTTGTCCAGCCTTTGTAATCATTTAAGCCTTTTTTTGTCTGTCTAAATCAAACATATTTGCCCAATAGTTGCAACAAACATGATTTTCCTAACAATTACATATGTATTTTTGCATAGCATTCTTTCAATAACGACATTAAAAAAAAGTATGGAGATAAACAGGCAAAGCACCAGCCAAAAAAGAAAGAAAAAATGAAGAAAGTACTCCTGAAGAAAAGAGATACGTTTCTGAATACTGTTTCTGACTACCATGTCCTTAAGGAATCTCTTGTCTTGATGTCTTGTCCTTAGATTTCGACTTCTACGTTACCTTACAGTTGGCCAACTCCCTGTGTTCTGAGAATCTAACCTCCACAACCAGTAATGACACTTTTCTAATGAAAATTAGATTCTATCACATCTCTGATCAAAACTTTCAATGGCTTCCACCTCACTCAGAATAAAATGCAACTGGCTCTGTCTCTCCAAACTCATCTCCTAACTCTAAGGATGAGATTCATAGGTTCAGGAATCAAGTGCTGGAAAGAGGAGTGGCCCCAGTGATCCATTAGCAGAATTTCCTATTTCTGCAGCTTTATGCACTGCTGGCCTAGAGGTCTTAATTGCAGAGGGAGGAATGCTTCCACCAGAAGACACAACAAGCATTCCGCTGAAGAGGAAGTTAAAACTGTCACAAGGCCAGTTTGAGTTCCTCATGCTTCTGAATCAACAGGCAAAGAAGAGAGTTATGGTGCTGGCTGGGGTAATTGAGTTTGATCACCAACAGGAAACTGCTACTCTGCAATGGAGGTAAGAAAGAGTATGTCTGGAACAAAGAGGACCCGTTGGGGCATCTCTTAGTATTACAGTACCCTAAGATTAAGGTCAATGGAAAACTACAATTTATTCCCGATAGGCATACTAAAGATGCAGACTCTCCCGGAATCGAAGTTTGGGTAACCCCACCAGGTAAAGAACCACACCAGCTAAGGTACTTACTGAAGGCAAAGGGGATACAGAATGACTAGTGGAAGAAGGTAGTTATAATTACTAGCTATGGCCATGTGACCAGTTACAAAAACAAGGACTATCAATTGTCGTAAGTGTCTCCTCCTTAGTTTGTTAAGAAAATGTGCGTGTATGTAAGGTGTGTGTGTGTGTGAGCGTGACTGTGTATGTGAAGCAAATATCTTTAAATATCTTTTGATTTAAAGAGAGGGTTGTTTTCTTTCCTCTCTTATTTCCTTATCATGCAACATAAGATATATTGACTTTATTACAATATTAAGTATTTAAGTGTTGTCAATTTTATATCACAGTATAGTATTTGAGTTAAAGAATATAAAGGGGAAGAGTAAAAGCCAATACCTGATAATAAATCTCTTCATATAGTCATATATTCAATACCATATATATGCTGTATATGCAATATTATATAAATGGCATATATATTTTCATGTAATGAGTATATGAATACCATTCATATTGAATATATTCAATATCATATATATGCCTTATACATAATATTATATAGATGGCATATATATTTTCATGTATTGAATATATGAATATTGAATATATAAATATGTGAAGAGATTTATTATATCTATTATATAGGCCATAATATATATATTATATGTATGGTATTAAATATAAATAAATAAACGTATATATATATGGATTGGTTCTGTTTCTCTAGAGAAACAAGATTAATATAGTTGGTATTACATAGTTTTCATATTTCATTCTCTATTAATAGCTATACATTTCTGTTGTAAAGGATTATTATGGACAGTGTAAATGTTATAAAGAAAGTACTCCGTAGATAGCCTAGCACAAAACAATATGCGTGTATCAAGGACATTCTCTCTTCTTCTAGGTTAAGGTTACTACATTTTAAGTTGTACACAAGATAGTTGTATCAGGTGAGTTGGGACTTTGTTATTGCCTTTATTTGGAGATTAGGGTTTAAGGAGATGTACATGGGTTCCAAGTTGAAAAGGAGTGGACCTGTGATGGTTAATTTGATGTGTTGACTTGACTGGAACACAGGATCCCCAGATATCTGATTGGATATTATTTCTGGGTATGTCTGTGAGAGTGTTTCTGAAAGATTCACATTTGAATTCGTGGACTGGATGAGGCAGATGGCTCTCCCTAATGTGGGTGGGCATTGTCCAATCTGTTGAGGGCTTGAATAGAACAAAAAGGAGGAGGGAGCTTAAATTTGCTTTCAGCCTGACAGCATGAGCTGGGGCACTGGTTTTCTACTTCCATAAATGCTCTTGATTCTCAAATCTTTAGAAAATGGCTGGAATCTACACCATCAGCTTTCTAGCTCTCAGGCCTTCAAACTATACCACCAACTTCTCTTGGTCTCCAGCTTGTAGATAGCAGATTGTGGGACTTTTCAGCCTTCATAATTGCATGAGCCAACACCTTATAATAAATCTCTTCATATATTCATATATTCAATACCTTATATGTGCTATGCATATTATATATGGCATATATATTTTCATGTATTGAATATATGAATATATGAAGAGATTTACTATGTATATTATATAGGCCATGATATATATACGATATTGGATATATGGTATTGGTTCTGTTTCTTTAGAGAAGCCAGACAAATATAGTTGGCATTGCATAATCTCCATGTTTCATTTTTTATTAATATTATACATTTCTGTTGTAAAGGATTGTTTAGAACACTGTAAATGTTATAAATTAAGTACCCAGTAGATTGCCTAGCACAAAATAATGTGTGTGTCTGTACGTGTTTAAAAAATATCTTTAAACGTCTTTCGATGTAAAGAGCGTCTACTATTACTACTATTGATATGATATTCTAATGAGAGTCATGATATTTCTAAACAGAAAAAGAGATTCTCCTGAGCTAATGGGAATCTTTAAAAGTCCAGTACCAATTTTCTTATTTTGATTACCTTTGAATATTTTGGAGACTAGGAAGTTTTGGAATGATCATAGAGAAGGTGATGACGGCACCCAAGAGATCTAAAAGCATGGAAGTGCTGGCATATCTCAGAGAACCTGAGCATTTACGCTGGACCTTAGGGCTGTCTGTATTGCTAACCCTGGCTTTCTTCTAGCAGACTGTGTGCAACAACACCAAAAATAGCAAGTGCTTTAAGCATTCCCTGCAGGACACCTAAATACCACTCTTCAAAGTACCCTAGGGAGTTTGCTTTATTTTTCTGAGATAAATCATACCACAATGTATCACATTTCTTCCTTAGGAAAAGAGAATACAAAAGAAGTCAGCATTGCTTTGGAATGGGCCTATGGACTGAAAACACATTACGGCATAATACAACCCGATCACAGCTTCACTTATCTATTTGGAAAGGAGTTTATATTGCACTTATTACCTAGTACCTGTTAAAAGCTGTTTATGGAGACCACAAGAAGAAATAATTTTTATGCTTCTTTTAGTTTGCTATAAATTCAGAAACAATTTTGCTTGAACAGCTGATCTGTGAATTAATAATGAGAGACTATAACTTTTTTTCACTATACTATGTCAAGTACTTCCTTTATGTTTAAAAATTGATGAGGCTTAAAACTCCATTTCTTTACAGGAAACAGATTTCAAAGCATATGGGACAATCACCATTTCCCTCATATGGAAAGTTCTTTCCAAGTTCATGACTTCACTAATAAAAAATAAATAAAAACAGTGTTGAGTTCAGTATAAAGTATTATGATCCTTACTTAAACGTTTCCTGGAAATAGTCTTCTAAAATATCATGTGAAGAGTAATTTTTAGTAAAATACATTGTGATTTATCTCAGAAATGCTGGCTATCGAAAGTAACAACTGACTGAGTCTTTAATGAGAAAAATCCTCTCAATTGCTTTCATTGACTATATGTATTTGAATTTTCGATTTTTAAAAATTTTTCTTTATGTTTTTTGAAATGAGATAATTCTCTGATAATTCTCTTATGCATTCCAGTTTCCTTCATATCTTTTTTTTTTTTTTTTTTTTTTTGGGCATGATAGCTCACTATTTTTTTTTTTAAAGTTAATTATGGACTTTATTTGTTTAGGCCTACTATATTTTTCATTCAGTATTAGCTTGAATTTCTGGAGACTGAGACATTACTGAAATAAAGCACTGTGCATTTCATCATTGAGATAATTGGACAGATATAGGCCATAATGAAAATACCTTCTTCCAGGGTGATGTATTAGTCCTGCAAATGAAATAAGAGCAGTTCATCCAAAGCCAACTTGAAAGTGGCTTGAGGCAGTGGACAAGGCTTGATCTTTCCTAGTTTTGTTTTGTTTTATTTTATTTTATTTTATTTATTATTTGAGACAAAGTCTCACTCTGTCACCCAGGCTGGACTGCAGTGGCGTGACCTGGGCTCACTGCAAGCTCCACCTCCTGGATTCAAGTGATTCTCGTGCCTCAGCCTCCCGAGTAGCTGGGGCTACAGGTGCCTGCCACCACACACAGCTAGCTTTTTTTTTTTTTTTTTTTCTGTGTGTATTTTTAGTAGAGACGAGGTTTCACTGTGTTGGCCAGGATGGTCTCGATCTCCTGGCCTCATGATCTGCCCTCCTCGGCCTCTCAAAGTGCTGGGATTACAGGTGTGAGCCACCTCGCCTGGCCCTTTCCTAGTATTTTACATTGCTTATCATCGCAGTGGGAGGGGAAATGGGTTTGTGCTGACCTTGAAAGATTGTTCAGATTATCCATGTAATAAGAGTAACTCTTGAAGTGGTTTTAATATAATTATTTTGTCTTTGGATGTATATTGTTCATTTCATTAAAATAATTATTTACTGTTTAGTGGGAACATAAGGCATAGTGTTAAATGATATAATGTTTTGAAGGCAATTAGTTTATTTTTTTAAGGTTTTATTTTTTGAGGAGCGGGAAGAGAATTTCTTAAATGTTTCCTGTAGAAGACTTGCATTTTTGTTTATTTAAATAAAAGCTTACATCTCCTTTTCCTTCTTTAATTTTTTTTAAAAAAATGGTTTTCTTTTGTAATATTCCCTCATCTATCTCTTTTTATATTTTTTTCTAAAGAAAGGGAATATTGCTTCTCTCTTATTTTTCTCTAAAATTCATTATGCTGGTAAGATTTTGCAAATAACCAGACTCAAAATGGAGAGATTGGAAATGTTAAAGAAAACTTCTGGGAGGCCATTATTTTGGACTGAGCTCTTGTACTAGGTCCTAGCAGACCAGTCCAAATGAAAATGAAGTCACTGATGCTAAATGTCAGATCATCAAACTCAAACTTTATGGAAGCAGATTGATTTCAGAACAAACTAGTTGTTTTGAAATCAGAGTCAGCATAATAAGGGAGTCCTCCCTGCTGTAACCCTTACAGAGAAAAGCAAACTCAGATAACTGGATGTTAACCAACTGGCTTTCTCCCCATTGTTCTGTTTCCTCGTTCCCACCTTAAAAAATTCACTGTTTTGCCATTGCCCAGTGTGAGCTCTTCATTACGTTTTGTTGGAAGGAGCCAGCCTCAATTCCTGACGGCAAATAAAAGCCATTAAATCTATAAATACATTGGTTGTAATTTCGTCTTTTGCAGAAATTGTCAGAATGTGGTAGAATGCTACTTTGGATCTTTGCAAATAACACACCGCAAATGAGCTTCAATTTTAAGACGTTTTTTAAAAAAGATTATATGCTGTTAAAAGTTTTCAGAGGCTGACACTAAAGTTAAGGATAAACTGAGAGCTAGGAAAGAATATATATGTATAGGTCTCCAGAAAATATTCCATTTTGATTTAATGCCCAAGTTTTCCATATTTAGATATTAGCCATATCGAGGTATGTTAGATGCCAGATCCAAAGAATATGGGTGTGCCGGTCTCTGGCAGAATGTCAATAGAACAGTTTTATAGAGCCTAGGATTTATTTATACTTAAGGGTACACATGGCAGTATGGTGAATAGAGCTATATTTTAGATATAGTAGATTTTTGAATGATTCGTGTATCACATTTTCATAGCTATTTTTTGCCCAGGAAATTGCTATTCTGAAGAATTGTTGCCTCCTTTAAGAGAATGACTAACACTTAATCGTTCTTCTGCACTACCACAAGGCATTTAGAGGTAAGAATAGCACAAAAAGCTGGATGTTCTGGTCTGAGGCAATCTTAAGACCCTGGAGTTTTCTTTGGAGCTGGAGAGACTTTTGGAGATGATCTGGTTCAATCCTCTCACTTTACAGATGAAAATCTTGAAACCCAGTGAGATTAAAGGATATACCTGAAATCACACAGCTCACTTATTGAAGAGCTTGGATTAGATCCTATGTTCCCAAATTCTGTTCTCTCTCTTTTTCTCTCTCAGTAGTGAGGCGGTCAAGGGTAGAGCTTAAAGGTGCTATAAGGATTTTTTATTTTTATTTTAAATTAGTACATAGAAAAAAAGGACATATTATTTGGGAGTTTATCAAAGGTTCTAAACTTTAAAAAGGGTTGGAAAAAATGCTTAATAAAAAAATGAACATCTTCTAGTTTATATCTCAATCCATGCTACTTGCTTAATATTATTTATGCTGTGTAATTCATAAACATTTTTGTATCTGCATATTATTCACTATATATAATGGTTAAATTTTTGAATTAATTAATTATATGTAGTAATTCTGTTCAAATAACACTTATTTAACAATAATTGTCTGCTAGTTATTGCACTGTGTGAACAGTTTAACAAATTCTAATACCTAGAATCTCAATATCTAAACAAGTGCAAAGATAAACAATATGATAAATGCTGCAATAGCTGTAATCATGATAAGTCTTGAGAATTTAAGAAAGAGAATAATATAGATGCAGCTAGGCAATGGTACAGGAGAAATCTGGAAAGATTCTCAGAACTAACAGACATGATTCAATGTGAATTTTAAACAAAAGACAGAGCTTATAAGCAGATAGCAGATAGGAAGGTGAGTGTTTTGGTACAGAAATTATTCAGAGTCCACTTCTGCTACTTGCCTCTCCTCCTCTCAAAGCTCAAGGGAACAAATCATCTAATAGAAGGTTTTTTTTTTTTTTTTTTTTTTTTTGAGTTGGAGTCTCACTCTGTTGCCCAGGCTGGAGTGCAGTGGCACGATCTGGCTCACTGCAACCTCTGCCTCTCGAGTTCAAGTGATTCTCCTGCCTCAGCCTCCCGAGGAACTGTGAAAAAAAGTAAAACAACCTTACTTTTTCTGATCTCTTGTTATGAGTGACTTTAAAATAATTTTATGTATATTTATTTGTTTACCTAATGGTCTCTAGCCACACTTAAAACGTTTGCCAACTGTCTTAGAGAAAACAACAAAATACGGTTTTCTAAAATACACATTTTTTTTACCAAAGATCATTTAAATATAAATTATATCAATACTATGACAACAGATTTTAATGGTCCGAATCAATTGTTGAGCTTAAAATGTAAATAATATATTATCTAACACAGAAAAGCAAGTGTTACTAATATGCAGATATTATAAGTGTACAAAACAGAATTTAGCTACAGTTAGAGAACTTTTACATTAGACACTAATGTTTCATAATAGAAGTTAACTTTATAGTTTCATCCACATGTTAATAACTTTCTTTAGAAAAGGCTCTCCCTTTTTATTCTTACTTTTAATTCAGTATAATTAAATTTATTTGATTAAACTTCTGCTGAAATTTAAATTCTGGAGAAGGCACATTATATGCTATGGCAGCCATGGGAATGAGCCCAACAGATCTTCTCCTCTGGGGAGCTTAATTTGACAAGGGTCCTGCACCTTTGCTTTGAAACCTATAGCTGCATTTGTGAAATGACCTTGTTTTTCACAAGCTGCTCTGAGCCAGTGGCTGAATCTAGTGCTGATACTAAAGCAGAGAATGATGGGAGGTTTCACTGCATAAGGATTTTGGCTCTGGAGCTTCCAACAGCATTGCTAAGTATTCCTTAGACTCTATGTCAGTCTAAGATGCCTTTACCCAAACTACCTTCCTTTGTTACCATCTTTTTCACTCAGGGTCAGACTGGCACCATGGTCAGACAACTCCCTGAGAATTATTCAGCTTCCTCTACATTTTTTCTCAAAAAGACATGTCCCTCAATAAACTGCTTGAAATCAGCTTGAGGAGGCAGAGCAAGATGGCCGATTTGAAGCCTTCACCAATTGTCCTCCCTACAGAAACATCAAACTGAACAACTATCAATACAAAATACAACCTTTATAAAAGTCAAAAATCCGATGAGTGATCACTCTACCTACTTTTAGAGGCACTGAAGAGGATAGAAAAGACAGTCTTGAATTCCAAGGCCGCTCCTTCCTCATCCCTTAGCAGCAGCCTCATGGCACAGAGAGAGAATCAGTGTCCTTGGGAAAGGAGAGTTCTGTGGTTTTAGGACTTTACATTGGAACTCAGTGCTGCTCTGTCAGAGCAGAAATCAACACCAAGCAGAACACAGATGCCACCCACAGAGGGACCATTGAACCCAATATTTCATCCATCCCAGAGGTCAGAACTTGGGTTTCCACAAATCTCATCCCCATGGGCTAAAGGGCTCTGGGGTCCTAAATAAACTTGAAAGGCAGTCTAGGCTGCAAGGACTGCAATTCTTGGGTAAGTCTGGGTGCTGTGTTGGGCTCAGAGCCTGCAAAATAGGGTGGCACGTGACCTAGCAAGACACTGGCCTATGTGGCCTAGGGAGTGGTTGCACCACCCCTCCCCCAACCCCAGGCAGTGCAGCTTGCAGCTTTGGGACAGGCTCCTTCCCTCTAATTAAGGAGGGGAGAAAGAAGATTAAAAAGGACTTTGTCTTGTAACTTGGATACCAGCTCAGCCAGAGTAGGACAGGGCAATGGGCAGAGCTCTCAGGCCCCCATTCCAGGCCCTAGCTCCTGGATGACATCCCTGGGCCAGAAGGAAAACCACTGCTTTAAATGGAAGAACCCAGTTTGGGCAAGACTCATCACCTGCTGACTAAAGCGACACTGAGTCCTGAATAATCAGCAGCGATACCCGGACGGTACTCACCATGGGCTCAGAGTGACACTCACAGATGTGCTGGCTTCAAGTGTGACCAAGCACATTCCCAGCTGTGGTGCCTAAAGGGAGAGACTCCTTATGCTTGCGAAAAGGAGAGGAAAAAGTAAAGGGGACTTAGTTTTGCTGCGTGGGGATCAGCTGCTCCACAGTGGAGCAGAGCACCAAGCAGGCTCTGGAGGTTTTGATTCTAGGTTTTGGTTCTTGGATGACATTAGGGACCTGCCCTGGGCCAGGAAGGAGCCCACTGCTGTGAAGTACGAGTCCCAGGTCTAGCAGCATTTACCACAAACTTACTGAAGAGCTCTTGGGATTGAGTGCATCCAGACCGTACTCCTTGCAGGCCTGGGGCAGTGGGGACCACAGGGAGAAGAGTGAAAATAGGAGGGAAGAGTGGGAATGGCTTTTGTGTGTGTGGCTTGGGTGGCAGCTTAGTCACAGTAGAATAGGGAACCAAGTAGATTCCTAAAGTTTTCCACTCTAGACTCTGGCTCTCAGATGCTATCTCTGGACCTACCCAGGGCTGGGGGAAACTCACTGCCCTAAAGGGAAGGATATAAGCCTTGTTGGCTTTCCAGCCTGCTGATTGTAGAGCCCAAGGGCCTTGAGCAAACATAGGTACTAACTAGGTAGTGCTTACCACAGGCCTTGGGCAAGACCTGGTAATGTGCTGGCTTCAGCTCTAACCTAGCACAGTCCCAGTGGTGTTAGCCACAGGGGTGTTTGTATCACCCCTTCCCCAGCTCCACTGAGTTCAGCACTGAAAGACTTTGTTTGGAAGAATGTAAGGAAGAAAGAGTCTCTGCTAGGTAATCAGATAATTCTTCAGGACCTTATCTAAGACCATCAAGGCAGTAACTTTCTGAGTCTGCAGGAGTCACAGTGTTACTGAGCTTGGGGTTCTCTCTAATGCAGATATGGCTGCAGTGACGAAAACTTAGATTACAACACACGAGTCCCTTTTAATATCTGGAAAGCCTTCCCAAGAAGGACAGTATGAAGAGCCCAGACTGTGAAAACTACAATAAATATAAAACTCTTTAATGCCCAGACACTGCATTGAATGTTCAATGCCCAGAACATCGACAAGTATGAATACCACACAGGAAAAAAATGTTCTAATCCAACAAACTAAATGAGTCACCTGGGACCACTCCTGAAGAGACAGAGATGTGACCTTTCAGACAGATCATTCAAAATAACTGTTTTGAGGAAACTGAGTGAAACTCAGGATATCACAGAAAAGGAATTCAGAATCTTATCAGGTAAATTTAACGAAGAGATTGAAATAATTAAAATAAGTCGAGCAGGAATTCTGGAGTTTAAAAATGCAAACGACATACTGAAGAATGCATCAAAGTCTCTTAACAGCAGAAGTCATCAAGCAGAAGAAAGAATTAGTAAGCTTGAAGACAGGATATTTGAAAATACACAGAGGAGCAAAAAGAAAAAAAAATGAAAAGAATGAAGTACATCTATGAGATCTAGAAAATAGCTTCAAAGGGCAAATCTAAGAGTTATTGGCATTAAAGAGTAGGTAGAGAGAGAGAGAGAGAGATCCAGTTAGAAAGTTTATTCTAAGGCATCATAGCAGAGAACTTTCCAAATCTAGAAAAGGGTATCCATATTCAAGTCAAAAAGGTTATAGAACACCAAGCATATTTAACCCACATAAGATTACCTCTAGACATTTAATAATCCAACTCCCGGCCAGGCGTGGTGGCTCACGCCTGTAATCCCAGCACTTTACGGGGCCAAGGCGGGTGGATCATGAGGTCAGGAGATCGAGACCATCTTGGCTAACACGGTGAAACCCCGTCTCTACTGAAAATACGAAAAATTAGTCCGGCGTGGTGGCGGGCGCCTATAGTCCCAGCTACTCTGGAGGCTGAGGCAGGAGAATGGCGTGAACCAGGGAGGTGGAGCTTGCAGTGAGCTGACATCGGGCCACTGCACTCCAACCTGGGCGACAGAGCGAGACTCCGTCAAAAAAAAAAAAAAAAAAAAAAAAAATCCAACTCCCGAAGGAAAAGGATAAAGAAAAGATTATAAAAGGAGCAAGAGAAAAAAACAAATAATGTACAGTAGAGCTCCAATATATTGGCAGCAGACTTTTCAGTGTCTGAAAAGGCTAAGAGAGTGCCTTTAAGTGCCTTAAAGGCTAAGAGAGAGTGGCATGACGTATTCATAGTGCTGAAGGAAAAAAAAAAAAAAAAAAAAAGCTTTATCCTAAAATAATATATCTAGTAGAAATACCCTTCAAACAAGAAGGAGAAATATAATTTCCCAGATAATAAAAAGCTGAGGGATTTAATCAACATCAGACATGCCCTACAAAAAATGTTAAAGACAGTTATCTGATCTGAAATAAAAGGATGTTAATAAGAAATTATCTGAAGGAACAAACTATACCGGTAATAGTAAGTACACAGAAAAACACAAAATTTAATAACAGAGTAATTGTCATGTATAAACTACTCTTATCTTGATTAGAAAGACTAAAAAAATGAACCTATCAAAATAATAAGCACAACAACTTTTCAATACATAGTACAATGAGATATAAATAGAAACAACAAAAAGTTTTTTTAAAAAAGGAAAACAAAGTTAAAATGTAAGGCTTTTACTAGTTTTCTCTACAATTACTAGTTTGATTGTTTATGTAGTCAATATTAAATAGTTATCAGGTTAAAATAATGGGTTAAAATATATTATTTGTAAGCCTTATGGTAACCTCAAATAAAAAAAAAAATACAACAGATAAACAAAAAGTAAAAATCAGAAATGAAAACATACTACCAGAAAAAAATCACCTTCACTACAAAGAAGACAGAAAGGGAGAAAGAAGAAAGAGAAGACCACAAAACAACCAGAAAACAAATAATAAAATGGCAGAAGTAAGTTCTTACTTGTCAATAGTAACATTGAATGTAAATGGACTAAACTCTCCAATCAAAAGACATAGAGTGGTTGAATGGATAAAGAAAACAAGACTCAACAATCTATTACCTGCAAGAGACACATTTCACCTATAAAGACACACATAGCCTGAAAATAAAGGGATGGAAAAAGTCATTTTATGCCAATGGAAACCAATACAAGAACAGCAGTACATAAACTTATGACAGATCAAATAGGTTTCAAAACAAAAACCATAAAAGACAAAGAAGATTATTATATAATAATAAAGGGAGCAATTCAGCAAGAGCATATAATAATTGTAAATACATATGTATCCAATAGTTAAGCACCCAGATATATAAAGCAAACATTATTAGATCTAAAGAGAGAAATAGACCCTAATAATAGCAGGAGACTTCAACATTGTGCTTTAGGCATTGGACAGATCACCCAGAGAGAAAGTCAACAAAAATGCATTGGCCTTATCTGTCATATAGGCCAAAGCACAATATAAATATTTACAGAATATTTTATCTAATGCCTTCACAATACACAATTTTCTCCTCAGGATATGGATCATTATTAAGGAGAGACTATATTTTAAGTCACAATTGAGTCTTAAAATGTTTAAAAAAAAAACTGATATAACGTCAAACATCTTCTCTGACCACAATGGAATAAAATTCAAAATCAGTAACAAGAGGAATTTTGGAAACTAAGCAAACACATAAAAATTGAACAATATGCTCCTGAATGACCAGCGAGTCAATGAACAAATTAAGAATGAAATTAAAAACATGTTTGGAACAACAAATGATAATGAAAACACAGCATACCCAAATCCACAATGTGGACAGTACTAAGAGAGAAGTATACAGTTATAAACACCTATATCAAAAAAGGTAGAAAAACTTCAAATAAACTAATGATGCATCTTAAAGAACTAGAAAAGCAGGAACAAACCTAATCCAAAATTAGTAGAATAGAAATAATAAAGATCAGAGCAGAAATAAATTGAAACAAAACATAGAAAAGATCAATGAAATGACAAATTGTTTTTTTTGAAATATAAATAAAAGTGACAAATCTTTAGCCAGACTAAGAAAAAAAAATGATAAGACCCAAATAAATACAATCAGAGATTTAAAAAACAGCAGACATTAGAACTGATAGCACAGAAATTCAAAGGATCATTGGGGGCTACCGTGAGCAACTATATGCTAGTATACTAGAAAACTTAAAAGAAATGGATACATTCCTGGATACACACAATCTACCAAGATTGAGCAATGAATAAATTCAAACCTGAACATACTAATAGCAAGCAATAAGACCAAAGCTGTAATAAATAGTCTTTGAGCAAAGAAAAGCCCAAGACACAATAGCTTCACTGTTAAATTTTACCAAACATTGAAAGAACTAATACCAACCACACTCAAACTATTCTAATCAATAGATGAGAAAATAATTCTATAAGGCCAGCATCATCCTGTTACCAAAACCAGACAAAGACACATTAAAAAAGAAAACAAAAACAAAAACCTGCAGGCGAATATCCCTGATGAACATTGATGTAAAAATCCTCAATGAAATATGAGCAAACTAAGTTCAATAATAAATTTAAAAATTAGTCGGCCGGGCGCGGTGGCTCAAGCCTGTAATCCCAGCACTTTGGGAGGCCGAGACGGGCGGATCACGAGGTCAGGAGATCGAGACCATCCTGGCTAACACGGTGAAACCCCGTCTCTACTAAAATACAAAAAACTAGCCGGGCGAGATGGCGGGCGCCTGCAGTCCCAGCTACTCGGGAGGCTGAGGCAGGAGAATGGCGTGAACCCGGGAGACGGAGCTTGCAGTGAGCTGAGATCCGGCCACTGCACTCCAGCCTGGGTGACAGAGCGAGACTCCGTCTCAAAAAAAAAAAAAAAAAAAAAAAAAAAAAAAAAAAAATTAGTCAACATGACCAAGTGTGATTTATCCCAGAAATATGTAAATCAATTAGTGTGATGCATCATGTCAATGGAATGAAGGATAAAAATTATATGATCATGTAATTGATGCTGAAAAAGCTTTTGATAAAATTCAATATCCCTTTATGATTTAAAAAGCCCTTAAAAAACTGGTTTTAGAGGGAACATACCTCAACATAATAAAAGCCGCATACAACAGACACACAGCTAGCATCATACTGAGTTGGGAAACATGTAAAGCCTTCCCTCTAAGAGCTGAAACAAAACAGGAATACCCACTTTCACCACTGTTATTCAATACAGCACTGGAATTTCTAGCTAAAGCAATCAGACAAGAGAAAGAAATAAAGAACATCCAAATTGCAAAGGAAAAAGTCAAATTATCCTTGTATGCAGATGATATAATCTTATATTTGGTAAACCTAAAGATTCCACAGGAAGCTATTAGAACTGATAAACAAATTCAGTAAAGTTGCAGGATAAAAAATCAACATACAAAATCAGTAGCATTTTTATGTGCCAACAGCAAACAATCTGAAAAAGAAATCAAGAAAATTATCCCATATACAATAGTTATAAATAAAATTAAATATCTAGGAATTAATGAAAGAAATGAAAGATCTCAACAATGAAAACTATAAAGCACTGATGAAAGAAATTGAAGCAGACACAAAAAATAAAAGGTTGTCCATGTTCATGGATTGAGAGAATTATTAGTTTTTAAACCTCCAAACTACCTAAAGCAATCTACAGAATCAATGCAATCACTATTAAAATACCAATGACATTCTTCTCAGAAATAGAAAACAAAATCTAAAAGTATATGGAACCACAAAAGTCCCAGAATAGCCAAAGAAATCCTGAGCAAAGAGAACAAAACTGGGGGAGTCACATTAACTGGCTTCAAATTATATCACAGTGCTGTAGTAACCAAAACAGCATGGTACTGGCATAAAACAGACATACACCAATGGAACAGAATAGAGAATCCAGAAACAAATCCATACACATACATATAGTAAAGTCATTTTCAACAAAGGTGACAAGAACATACATTCAGTACAGAATAGTTTCTTCAATAAATGGTGCTAGGAAAACTGGATATCCACATGCAGAAGAATAAAATTAGACCCCCATCTCTTGCCACACACAAAAATCAAATCAGAATGGATTAAGAACTTAAATATGAGACCTGAAAATATAAAACTACTACAATAAAACATTGAGGAAATTCAATGGAGTTGAGTTTGGACTAAGAAATTGAACTAGGCAAAGATTTTTTGTATCCGATAAGCACAGGCAACCAAAGGAAAAATGAACAAATGGGATCACATCAAATTAAAAAGCTTCTGCACAGCTAAGGAAACAATCAACAAAGTGAAGAGACAATGTATTGAATGGGAGAAATATTTGCAAACTACCCATCTGACAAGGAGTTAATAACCAGACTCTATAAAAAACTCTGTAAGAAAAAAAAATCTAATAATCCAGTTAAAAGTAACTGGGCAAAAGATGTGAATATGCATTTCTCAAAAGAAGATATACAAATGGCAAATAGGAGTATAAGGTGCTAACATTGATCATCAGAGAAAAGCAAATCAACACCACAGTGAGATATCATCTCACTCCAGTTAAAATGGCTTTTATTCAAAAGACAGGTAATAACAAATGCTGGTGAATATGGGAAGAAAAGGGAACCCTTGTAGCCAGGTAGTGGCAATGCAAATTAGAAAATCCATTGTGGGGAATAGTTTGGAAGTCCCTCAAGAAAACTAAAAGTAGAATTACCATATTATCCAGAAATCCCATTGCTAGGTATATAACCCCCCAAAAAGGAAACCAGTATTTTGAAGAGATATCTACATTCCTATGGTTTTTGCAACACTGTTCACAATAACTAAGAATTGGAAGCAAGCTAAGTGCTCATCACCAGACAAATGTATAAAGAAAGTGTACATATACACAATGAAGTACTAATCAGTTATTTAAAAAGGAGATATTGTGATTTACAACAACATGGAGGTAACTGAAGGTCATTACGCTACATTAAATAAGACAGGCACAGAAAGACAAACATCACATGTTCTCACTTACTTGTGGGAGTTAAAATTTCAAACAATTAAACTAATAGGGATAGAGACTAGAATAATGGTTAACAGAGGCTGAAAAATGTAACTGGGGAGAGGAAGAGGGAGAAGTGTGGATTGTTAGTGTATACAAAAATATAGTTAGAATGAATAAAATCTAGTATTTGATAGCACAACAGGGTGACTACAGTCAACAATCATTTCTTGCACATGTAAAAATAACTAAAAGAGTATAACTGGATTGTTTGTAACATAAAAAAAGACAAATGCTTGAAGTGATGGATACTCCATTTACCCTGATGTGATTATTACACATTGTATGAATATATCTCCTGTAATCCATATATATATACATATTATATATGTAATTCCATATATATATATAAAACATATTCACAAAAATTAAAAATATTTTTGTAAAAGGAGTTGAGTCTTCATAGTAAGCAATCAAAACCAGATGGTCCCTTGGCAACTCTCAAAAACACTAGTCAGGTTTGTCAATAAATGTAGCACTTATAATTCTACCACAAAGAAACAACTGGCCTTCCCTGCAAAGAACCAAATCTTTTTTTAAAGTTTATTTTATTTTATTATAAAGTAAGTACACCATGCTTTTTCATTTAAACCAGCCTTTATATGTGTTATTTTCTCAACCTATGAGTTTCCTCACATTTCTTGCCTAGATTGACTGACAATCTATTACTGTGCAAGTTTTTGTGGTTGTCATAGAGTAAAACTTTTCCAAGAGAACCAAGCAAAAGATACTTATTCTTTTAAAGGAGGCCAAATATTTAAGAGATCGCTGTGTAGTCACCAATTCAGGGAGGGGACACAGCAGAATACTTCCAGTTGGAGGGGTAATTTTACTAGCCCTCAAGTCCCCATAAAAGCACCCAACTACTCATGGTAGCCTTTAAATAGGATAAAAATCTAAACACATTTTTCTTCCTCCCCTTCTCAGGAGATTTACATACTTTCCTAGTTTCTTCTAACTTTTAGGGAGGTTTTGGCTGTTGCTTGCTTGCCTGCCTAATGTGTGAAAACCATAATCGCTCCTGAGTATTTACTGGTGAATTAATGTTCAATTTTCTTGGCAAACTATCCCTTGACATTTTCATGTGCCAAGTTTTACTTTCTTCCATTTCTCCAATATCCATTTTGTGCATCACTGCTTCAGCTGCGTTTCTTCTGACTTCTCCAGAATGGGTCCCCCCTTCACTTCTGTATGAAGTGTCTCACTGATACATCTATTACAACAAAATATAATGTATTAAACTCTGTTTATGTATTAAGCCATTTTAATAGTGAGGGATAATATTCATTAAAATATAGGTATTTGTTATATCTGTATCAAAAGCCTTCATCTATGCCTATGTCCCATCTATGCCTGCAGATGGTCAGATTGAGCCTGTCACAACTTGGGAACATCTGTATCATTCAGAATAATTATGATTATCAGCTCTTGCCTGCAATAGAGAAGACAAAATAAAATCTTTAGTTGTTTTAAGATTGCAGGGGAAAGTTTTCAAAGAAGTTAGCAAGTAACTTCTAGTGAGTATATTCAGTAAGTCCTTCACTTAACATTCTGAATTTGTACCATATGCTAGGCCTATGTATTGGGGAAAACAATACAATGATTGTAATTTTGTTATTAAGGGCCTTATTCTCATAACGAAGACAAATATGTGAACAAATATTTGAAAGAACGAGCTCTGCTATTATAAAAGCTTGCATATAATTGTATTAAAATAGAAATTGGAGGGATTGGAATAGGTTCAACAGAGGAGGCAAGGCTAGGAGAAGAGACATTGAAACATGAGAAAGCCTGGCATGATAGAGGCACTGTGAGCAGTTTGGTGGAAGGAGAGATCACTGCGCGTCTGACAGTAGGAGGTAACAGCTAGTGAGGTTGGGAAAAAAAGAAAGAAAAAAAAACAACGGGCCGGGCGCTGTGAATCATGCCTGTAATCCCAGCACTTTGGGAGGCTGAGGTGGGTGGATCACGAGGTCAGGAGATCGAGACCATCCTGGCTAACATGGTGAAACCCTGTCTCTACTAAAAATACAAAAAAATTAGCCGGACCTGATGGCGGGCGCCTGTAGACCCAGCTACTGGTGAGGCTGAGGCAGGAGAATGGCGTGAACCCGGGAGGCAGAGCTTGCAGTGAGCCGAGATCGGGCCACTGCATTCCAGCCTGGGTGACAGAGCAGGACTCCGTTAAAAAAAAGAAGAAGAAGAAAGAAAACAACGAGGTCAGAAAATGTCTTAATCCCATGGAAGTATCTTGTTATTTCTTTTAAAGAGAATGGGCAGTTTATCCATTTGAAGCAATGACAGTTACAAATGCAATATGAGCAATAAGGCAATTCGACATATTAAAATGTACATGTTGTGATAAAATTGTTCTCGTTTGGGAATATTCTGAATGTGAGAAGTGAGATGGTGGATGGATTTTCCACGTGGAAGCAGAAGTCACTTGGCAGGGCTTGGCATAGAGAAAAAGGAAGTTCCTGAAATCCTCAAGGGGATTTCCTTAAAAGGGGTGGCTCGGATGCTGTGAAATAACAAGACATAAGAAGAGTCGGGAGTGATACAATTGAGACGAAGACTTACTCTTCTAAAGAGGATGCTTTTGTCTTTTTCTCATGTTGGCAGAGGATTAATGGTCTATAAATGACAGTGTAGGCAAAGATGGGCAAGGCAAACAATTCCTCCTCTCATTCCCACACAAGTCAAAGCTGTTTAGAAAAGAATACCAGGCATATGTGCAAAAGGAAGCCTTTGATAAGAAGAATGGATTTCATTAAAGGCAGGAAGGGTGAAGAAATATACTGGGAAAAGGCTGTGGATATAAAGAAATTTAACTTAAATAGCTGTCTATAAAAGTGAGATAATGTTGAGCCATCTGAAGTGATTCTCTGCCTATGAGCCCATCTGGCCATTTGAGGTTTTCCTATTTATCTATAAGTGGGCCAAAGCTTATTCTTACTACTTTTTTTTTTTCTTTTATGTGCTTCAGATACTGGAGAGAAAATAAAAACTGCTACTTAGAAATAAGTGAGCAGCTCATTGTACTAGACACACTCATAGTGAAAATGAATATTCCACTCAATGAAAGTATTTTATCTAAAATCTGTTGCCTTTTAATTTTCCCTTTTATCTCTTTCTGATGATAAAAAAATAAGCTGCCCAATTAGCTTCTCATACAGCTACAGAATGATGTTTTTACAATTTCTCATGATAAAAGTATTTATAAAATTCTAAAGAACACGCCAAATTATTTTCAGTTCTACAACTCATAAAATTAAATGAACAATATATAATTGAATTGAACTAAAGTATATCAGTACTGCACAAGGATTCAAAAGTAAAATTAAATTGATGAATCAAACATAATGAAGTAACTATGATATTGCAAATGATTAATTTTTTTTACAAACTATTATATATGAAGTAACATTTTGAAAGAGACAAGCAATATACTCTGATATACTAGATTAGAAATGAAAATATATTTTACAGTTATTATTCTCCCTTATAGTAAAAATGTAAGTATAGATTATATCTCTTCTAAAGCCTATGCTGGTATTATATGAAAGTGAGTACAAATATTGATGATTGTAGTTTTTTTTTTTTTTTTTTTTTTTCTTTTTAACACATTGACAGCTGTAAGGGACATTCTTAGATGATACTGAAAATAATGAATGAGCATGCTTATTTTCTCCTGGAAATAATATAAGCATTGAAAATACCAGAACACAGTAACTACTGAATTATTGTGAAACACATAATCAATATAATTTTATTCAGTTGGTATCTTGTAAAATGATGTAATATTTATTGCACATTAATAATAGACAGATCTCAAAAGCCTGTCCATTATTTCAGAAGTGTATCTTACCAAATAATAGTTTCAACATGGCTCCACAGAACAAACAAACAAATGGTGGCTATGTAAGCGAAGGAAAGGCAAATTTTAAATGGTGGCGTGCATGTATGTTTGGTATTTGTGGATGAGTGAGTTGAAGGTATGTAGTACCCACAGCAGAGCAAAGTGCCTTATAAGACTGACATGTGGCACTCCAACCAGACTATGGTTTGTTTTCCAGCTCCACAATTCAGTAACCATATATTCTTGTGTGAATCATTTTAATTTATCTCTGAGTCTGTTTTCTAATTCATAAAATAGACTGCTATGATTAATATGGTTGTTATGATTAAAAACGGGCTAAAATATGCAAAGAATAAACAACATCATCATTACAAACACAGACAAAGCACTTAATTATTACTAGTTATTTGTGAAGTTATATTAAAAGGATCTGACCATTGATAGGTAACAAGCATACAGAATTAGAATCTTTGAAAATCTGGTATACATGGCTTATGACAAGCCCCGATTACTTAATACACACACACACACACACACACACACACATCCCACACGCACACGTGTGCCTTTCTACAAATATATGTGTATACAGGATGATTTGAAATCAACTGACACTTTCAAATTTCTTTTTACTCAAAATTAAGTTATATAGATATCAAGTTACAGAGATACATTTTTGTGCATCTAAGAATTGTTTCAGGTAGTTCCCCAACTGAACGGCCAAAGTGAGTGGGGTCTGAGTTAAGCATTTTCTCAGCCCCTGGTCAGGCACATTTTCTATAAGTAATTGAAGATAGAGTATTGCCATTTCTAGAAGTTGCAGGGTCTGACAGAAGCAGATAATGCCAAATAATACAACATCTGATAGTATTACTAGAGTCATAGAAAAGAATAAGGTGACTTTACAAGTCACCTCACAATGAAATGCTACTATTTATTTTTCCCTTTTGAGCAGAAAAAAGAATAGCTTTAATCCTCCACAAAAGGCACTAAAAATGAACATATCATCATTAAACATGTAAGAGATTCACCAACATACAGGGCTTAGTTTCATTAATTTTTGTACAGAACATAATGGGACCAATATCACATATCTGGACTTGATGGAGTATTTTTCCTCCTACACCACTGTGTCCAAACTTTTGGCTTCCCTGGGCCACAATGGAAGAAACATTGTCCTGGGGCACACATAAAATGCACTAACACTAATGACAGCTAATGAGCTAAAAAGAAGAAAAAAAAAAGTCTGTGCATAATTTTTGTGATATCTACCACAACAGATAAGCAAAAAAGTCCTACATTCGAAGGGTTGGGCACGGCTGTTTTACATCTACAGAAAGTCTCTGACAACTTCATTTTCCAGAAGAATGGGTTCTGTCTTGCTCTCCTCATGCTTTCCCGACTTTCCTAATGAACACCTACTATGATGCTGACTTGGTTGTTCTGTTGGTAATACTGACCTGCTTCTGGATTTGCGAGATATCACACATCTCAATGACTTCTTATTTTAGACATTCTTGTTTTTATTACATTTTCCTTTTGGCCTTGAGGAGATGAAGTTCTCCATCGCAGCTATGATTTCAACCTCTGAGGGTGCTTTTCCTCAAAGAGCTGAGATAAATTACACTATAGGATTGATGTTTACATTTTAGACCAGTGGCACCCATTGAGCATGATAGAAATCATTGTGAAGTCCATTACTAATTTATTTTGCATGCATATTGATATTCCTATTAAATTGCCTCATAAATTTTGGGGGTCTAAACATTTGCGTGCCTGATACTTATAAGGTAATATGCATACAAGTTTATTATTTGATTACTGACATTTAGAAAAAATCCTCCAGCATTCCATTTAATATTTGTTTATTTCGAAACCTTCCATCTCATCTTTGTTACAGGATGTTTTTTCTCTGAATATTACTGGTAAGATATAAGGCACTCAGTGGAGCTAAGGAACACCCCAGGAGTAGTGTGAATCATCAGTGTTCATGATTGACAAACAGACATACAAAAACTACACAACATTTTGAATCTCTTCCAGGTTTTGTTTGCTGAAGACTGTGATTTGCTTTCTCTACAACACCAATAGTACTACTCCAGATTAAAATGAATGAGCAAGGCTTCCTGAGCTTTATAAATTACTTAATACGTATATTTAATGTCAACTGCAGATGATATTGCCCTTCATTGTTACAATTTAATAAAGTTCAATTTACAAAAAAAAAAAAAAAGCATTATAGTTTGTGCAGAAATATCAGCCATGAGGTGGTTGAGGTTCCAACTTACAAACTTCACAGTTAACAAACACTTCTGTAAACTACGTTAAAGCTAAATGAAAACTGAGAAGCCTAATGAAATATTCCCTTCAACACACATGGCTTTGAACCAGGGAAAATTTCACTGAGTAAAGTCTCTAGGGCATCTTCAGAATTGCGTGAAAGACAAAGTTTGAACGAGCAATTCAGGAGATTTAAAATAAAATCTACCTGAGGAAAAACTAGACTATCTAAACCCTAGAAGAATTTTATTACTCCCAGGGTTCAAAGCTTTTTGAATCAAAAGTTTCAATCAAATCCTAAATGAAATAAAATGTTTCCCTTTGAGGAAAGTCCTAGTGAACTTTCTCTTCTTGGTAGCACTGTTACAATAAAAGGGTGAATCCCCTGAGCAGACTATGGCCAGTTAAGCCAGGGAGGCAACCTTGACCTTTTGCAAACATAAGCACAACTTAACTAGGGCTATTCGCTAACATAAGTGAAACTTAACTTCAGCTAGTTCTTGTAAATGCTTTCTTATATTAAAGAAAAGTGAAACTTCAGCTTAACCAACTAATTTATAGTTACCAACTAATTTGTAGTTATATAACTAGGGACTTTCAATGGGATAGACCAAAAAGGTAACTAAATAATCGTAACCAATCATGTATTTGCTTTGCTTTGCTTCCCATTCACTCTATAAAAATATATTTTTTTTTATTCCCTCAGCAGAGGCCAAAAACCACCTTCAGTTTGGTACCTCCTAATTCATCATTTGCTTAAATAAACTCTTTAAAGATTTCATTGTGCCTTAGTTTACCTTTTAAAAGCGTTTATAGAAAATGTGAATTTGTATATGCCATAAAGATGGATGCCCAGATTAAGTAAACCAGTGGCCCCGTCAATAACTGTTATAATTTAAAAGACACTGAAAAAACTTCTAAATCTGTAATCTTAGTTTAATTGTTACTTTTGAGGTAACTCAAGTGCCACAAATATCTTCAAAATGAGCTATCATCATATGGTGTTATTCAGGTGGCTGATAACTGGCAATTCTGTGTCCACAACACCTAAGGTCATGGCGAAGTTTTCTGTAAGATAAAAAGTGGGACTTGGCTCAGTGTAAATTTTTCTTTTATGAAGAATTACCATGCTAGCCAGATATTCAGAGAAACTTTCCTAAGTACATTATTTTTCAATGAAAATTCACTGAGTGCTAATTATTATAACCACTATAGGAAAAATACTATGACGACAATTCATCATTCCAAGGGAAAAGGAAAATAGCATTTGTTAATCACTCATTGTGTGCCAGGAACTGTACAAGAGGATGCAATCAAACCAAACAAGTGTGAAGTGGATAATATGCATGCTTTAGAAATATGAAAAACTAATCTTAGACTCTTTCTCTTGTAAATAATAGGAAATCCATTCCAAACTTTTTAAAGCCAAATGGAATTTGGGGCTCACCGGTGGAAACTCTGGAGTTAGGACTAGCTAAATCATAGATGAATTTTGGCCTACAGTAATGTAATCATAGCTTATATTTTTCTTAATTGGGAGGGAAAAAAATGGCTCCTGCATTTTCAATGTTAGCTTCAAAGTCAGGTTTCAAGTGCTGTGAAAATAGCTATTCAGCTCTAGATTGCCATCTTTGGAGGGTCTAGGGCAGTAAACACAAAAAGCAAGTCTCTTTCCAAAAGTCCCAGTAAAAGTCTCACTGCAACATTTGGTCTCTGAATGGAGTAGATGCCCACGCCTGAACTACTCATTGTGGTCAGAGAGAGCTCAAGGGCAAATCTGCCTAGGATTATGTCAGGCGCTCTCCTTCATTTGATAAGTGAAAAAAGTTATGCAAAAGACACAGACCTGCAAAGAAGAAGGGTGAATCCTTAGCAGACTAATTTTTTTTAAAGCTTATTCTACAGTTTAATTTACTTGGAATCACACTGTACTAAGTGGCAGAACATGAATTTGGATCTATATCCTTATTACTCTAAAGTATGAGTTTAAGAAAAATTTTTCATTTTTAAACTTTTATTAGACTATAATAATATTTATATAGCACTGTAGCAAAATAAGACAAAATCTGTATGTCATTTCCTATTGGAGCCTGGAATTGTGTGTGGTATTTGAGGAATTGGTTATTTAATACAATCTTATTAAATAAATGAAGTGTGTTTACAACTGATGTAAGGTTGAATGCCTTCAACACGAAGTAACTTCTGAGGAGGGTGCTGTCTTAAATGACTAGAGGAGCAGGAAAGTTGCATGAATTAAAAGTGATTCTGAGTTTGGGCAGCAGATTGATAACAAGAGGATCTAAATCAGAATAGGAAAGGGCACTTTAAACAAAATGAGTAATGATGTGAAAGCCGGAAAGTATGGGAGCTACTCAGGTTATTCTTGGCTGGATCATATCATGTGCACATATCAACATCAGAATATAAGGCTGCTGAAGGAGGGAGCTTCAGTGTAGTTGGGACATGATCTATAAGCAACAAGAAAAAAATCTTTTATTTTTAAACTTTTAAAAAACTATTATTTATATAGCTCTGTAGCAAAATAAGACAAAATCTGCGTTTTGAGGTTTTGTTTTTTTTTTTTTTCTTTCCTTTGGAGTATTATATCATTCTAGATATAATGTAGAAAGAGGAATCTCGTGGTTCTCTGTTTGGTGAACTGAAGTATGGAGAAAATGATAAATATGGAAAACAGGAAAGAGTAAATTGTGTTTAGAAGTTGAGAGGCAAGGGGCCTCAGCTTAGGGCTGTGTCTGTGAGACTGGGGAGGAATAGATTAATGAACAGACTTTATGAAGTTAGACATGAGCAGACAGCAAAAATTACTGCAGGGTCTGCAGGGACCACTGACACAACACTATATTTTTTCTCTCTCCCTTCTGAAATCATTTACCTTTGGAAGAGGAAAATCAAACTGATCTAAGAGATATTAAATACTGTGCTAAAGGTCTCAAAGGAGCTGGAAATCTAGTTTCCAGTCTAGGTCTGTGTGATCTCAAATTCTCGCTTCTGCTTGCATCTCATACAAATGAAAAATAATGAAAATTCAAAATGCCAAGAAGACTTCAATTAGGGAAATTTCAACAAATTTTAGAAACAGTGGCTTTAAGGTAGACCTTGAAGGATTTATTAATATTAGGGAGAGGATAAAGAAACAAAGTTTTCTGCAAGTAAATACAGATAGGCACAAAAAATATGGTGTAGATCTGTTGTGAAGAGTGAAGTTTTGTTGTAGTAATAGCAGGTAAATGGGAGAAAAGGGAGTGTTGCAAAGGTTGGGATAACTTGTAGAGTGCATCAATCTTTAGGTTTTACCCCAAGAATGAGGAAATAACTTGAATTCTAGAATGTATTGAGTGGTAAGTCTAAATTTGGACTGAACTGAGTTTATAGCTGGTTCTAATACATATGAAATGATTCACCATTTATAGAATAGGAATATAAATTATATTATAATAATTATTATATTATAATATATAGGAATATAAATTATATATATAAATAGGAATATAAATTCCTATTTATAGAATAGGAATATAAACTATAGAATAGGAATAAAAATTTATGTTGCTGCTAGTTTTAAATGAGACAGAGCATAAAAATTGCTTAGCTCAGTATCTGGTGTAGAGTAAGTACTCAATGTTTGTTAATCACTATTAACATATATAATAACCATAGCAATAAATACAAAATCTACAATTGAGCAATACAGCCTGAAGGCATGGAAGTGGTATGGTAAACTCGAACTTGATTTATAAATTCAGACTTTAAAATCAATATTAAAGTAAGGAAATTATAGAGAAACACTATAAATGATTATTGTGCATAGGACAAAAGGAAAATTAGAAATTATTACTGAAACTCTATGTTGGACCATATGAATAAATGGTAGTATAACACCTCTACTTTCAGTTTCTTATATATCTAGTTCACTTTTCTTTAAAATTGTCATTCATTTATTTCTTACTAAAATTCATATTCTTGACTTATAAAGTTACTGTTTACAATAATAATAAGGTTAATCTCTTTCAATTATTTAGCTTATAGACTTCAAATAAAAAATGAATTTTTTAATGTTTTACTTGCATAAATATAGTAAGAAAACATGTTTCCCTAATGAATTTGAAATTTTGACAATGAATTTATTAATAAGAATAAACCTTGTTTATTCTCCATCCGTAAACCAAATATTATGATAGTCCAAAAACTGTTTTCAAATGTATCTGTTAAAATTGATCTGTAGTGTTATCAAAAGTATTATCAACACATCATTTTCATCCATGACAGATGACAATTTAGATATAATACAGTTTCTCCGCATATCCACTACTTTGCTGGATTTCCCTGTTATGGTTCATTTTAAAGGCTCAATGTCATCCTTTTCATGTACTTCATTTTTGTTTGAACCATATCTTAAAGAACTCTAAAACCTGACATTTTACTGCATTATTTCTTGTTCAAAAGGAAAAGCAAGAAATAAAACATTGTACCAGAAAAAGTAAACATGAAATAATGCCTGAATTAAATAAAATAAAAATTTAATTTCATTTAAATGAAAACAGGAATGTGATTGTCTGAATATTATTTGTTTGACTCAAAATAACCAGTAATTTCTTCATTGTATATGGATAGCTATAGTGAAGATATATGAGCAGATTTATAACTCAATTAATATGATACAAAATATTACCTCAGTTGGATTCACCATGAATAATTTTTACAGCCACTGAACATTGTGAAGATACAGCACATCAGGGCCATCACTAATGCCCACCCAAAACTGCCTCCACAGCCACCACCACTAATTTTACATGTAAATTAGTCTTACTTTTATGGTGAAACAAAATAAACAGTGATGTGTATATAAAATAAGCATTTAGTCATATTCACAGAAAGTTTCCAAAACGTTTTACCATTATTTTATGTATGTATTCTCAAAGATAAAACTATTTATTTAATGGTGTTGCTTTGTCAAGCCACAGTAGAATGCTTTAAGAGTTTCTGTTAAGTTATATACTCCTGTATTTGAAGTTTTATCATTTTAATAACAGTTGCATCAAGAAAAATATAAATTCATAAAATAAGATGCTATGATACAATATATAATATGCCCTTTTCTTTTGACAGAAAAGTATTATATCCACTTAATTATACAAAGAACTAAAAACCTCAATGTACATTATCTTTTTCTTTACCAAAATTTTATGAGAACTAGCTAAATGCTAGGTATGATTGATTCAAAATATTGCATGTATTAGATATATGTATTAATAGGCCATGCAATGTACACTTTAAATTCATATAAGAAAATTCTTAAATTCTCACAATGAACTCTGCCCCCTCTCGATGTATTCATTATGTCTTAACTGAACTACTGACATATTTCTTTATGCATTTTAATTCATATTTGGGAGTATTTTTACTAATAAGCAAACAGAGTAATCTCTGCAACCACATAATTGACTTGTTTAGGGTAAAGTAAGTGTGATTTACCATTATCAGCAAACCCAAAATCATATGTAAGAAAGAAAAAAAGTACCTATATATGCACATACATTCACTTATATATGGATACCACAGCTGTCTCTTAAGAGAATACTGGATCCTGTGAGATCAACAATCCTGTTTTACTGAACACTTTGATGAGTTAGCATAAGGACCTCTGAGAGAAGAAGCAAGAGCTATTTTACTTTGCATAATAAAACTCAAGAGTCAAATCTGCAATGTGGAGTGTTTCTAAATTATGTGTTATTAGTGCTCCATTGATTTCTTCAGTAAAAATTGTTGTAGCATAAGTTTATTTAGAGTCTTTATTAAATTCTAGAGCTTAGAGTCTACCAATAACACCCATAAAAACTCTTCCTTTTTAAAATAATTACATATGCATATGTTAAAAATAACTTGTTCTTGAAATCCCATCTCATTCACCCATACAACAAAAACATTACATAGCAAATGTGGGCTAGGAACATAACTAACAAAATATTCTGTGCAGGTCTATTATGTTCACCCACTTCGGACACAAGACTCCTTTCTTACAAGTGTCAGAGCAGAGCACAGTTAACACAGAACATAGACTAAGAAGGGTAGCAGACAGGTTTCTCTAACTCAAGAAATAATAAAGGCGACACACTGAAAAGCACTCTGTTTTTTCTGTCTAAGCATTTTACACTCAATGTGCAGCCTGGATTAATACGCTAAACAAAGTTGAACATATTGCTTAAAATAAAAGCAAACCAGGTAACCATAATGAAAAAGAAAGAGTGGCATTATAGATCAAAGCTTGACGGGTACAGTGTGTTTACTTCACTAGAAATAAGATTAAGGAAAGTTATCCAGTGTTTATGTAGATGAAACTTTGCACGCATATAAGAATGCTAGGTGGTTTGCTAACAATGGTTTGCATATGTATACACACAGGCATATATAAAAGTATATGTATATACTTTGACAATTTATGAATATCTTCTGTTTTCAGATAGTGCAGTAGCTCTGGGGATCTAAGGATCCCATGAGATAACAGACTCTGAAAATATAATTTGTCTTTCTTTGGAGTGAAGAGGGGGAGTAAAGAAGGTAAGAGAAACTGTGGAAATGGAAGGTCACAGTTTCAGAACTTACGTGTATTTCAATATTCACTTTTTGAGAGAGTATAGACAGAGTTGACTGCTGGGATATTTGGAATTCTTTGTTAGTTTATTTCTCTTTGTGGGAGGAATTAACATGTGAGGATGAAAGGAGTGAAAACACACCTCACTGAACTGTGACTTTTGTGAGATTTTCATCTACAAAACATTTCTTGAAACAATGTTAATTGCAGCTCATCATCCCAATATTGTACTTTTCTCTAAATGCCATGGAACAACAGGTATTTTCAGTTTCTTGTGTGCTAGGATTTCAATGGAACCACAGCATTTTAGCGCTAAAATTGTATCTCCATATACCCGGCCTGTCCATGAATCAAGTCATAAGATGAGTTGTCTTGATAATATGGTAAGCCATATATATAATTTTTGCTTTAACGTATTTGATAAAATATGGGGGAGAATGATATACTTTCACTTTCACAGAATGTTTATTTTTCCCTTGGAGGAGCTTTAAGGAAACATATATCAAACTCAATCCCTTCTTAATCATTTCCTTGCTGTAATTTATGATGGAAAACGAGTGCTATAGACCACTCTCCAGACTGCCAGAGTGTGGTGTCCGCTACTTATTCTCTCATCTTACTTTATCTGTGTAGAAGAGCCATAGCCTTTGGCTGTGCAGGGATTACTACTGATCGGAAACACGATAAATCCTTACTACCCCCATTTGGCTCCAAGTACTCTTGCACTCTTAGCACTTATTTCATTGTTGAGGATCCTAAAGGAGTGCCTTCCAGCTACCTTTGTTCTTTCCAGCCCATTCAAATTGAAGAGTAACACTGAGGTCCACTTCACTGAATTCCTGAATTACCCTACGATATTCAAGTCCAAACCAATATCATCTTGGGGTGTGGTGCTGGGGAGGGGAGGAATGTTATAAGGAAACTTTTTGAACACTAGTTGTTTGTTTACTTGTTTCATTTAGCAGGTCAAGTCATGCCAAATGAACCAAGCTAATAGAGGAGGAAAAAGTTGTGGGAACTGGCATTTTCAGGATTTTACATAAATGCCTGTTGCTTAAAGTCTCCCTGTCAGTGTGATTTACAAATATCTCTGTTCATCTTATTGCTTATCATGTAATCACTGACTGAAATAAATAAACGTGCATGCACACATACACGCACACCCTCCCCAGTACATTCATTTTAAGACACTACATAATCAACCAATCAACCCCCTAGACAAAAATGGCAATAATAAGCATATCAATTTCCTAACTGCTGCATTTTCCTCTCAAGAAGTAAGAGCAATTTAAAGATTGATTTCTATACAAATATAACCCAAAAAATGAGAGAAGTGGTTTGAAATTCCAAACAATATAATCAAAGAGTAGTTTGGGTTGGGGGGGGGGTGGTTTCAAGAGTAGGTAAGCCTTTCAAGACATCTCAAATAACATCACTTGAGTTTATACCTTCTCTTATTACTCACAGGACTAGCCCTGGAGTGGATATATAAATCATAAGTCATCTCCCTGAATTTACTCTAAGTGCCCTGTGTGCCAATTGACATCAGCATGTTTCAGTGAGATTGGATTAAATGTGTTTGTATTTGAACTCTAACTGGGAGAGATAGGAGAAGAAATGGGAAAAGAATGATTTGCAGGTGCTACAAAGGGCCAGTTATAATACAGCTTTTTTTTTTTTTTTTTTTTTTTCATCAACTGGCGCTTGTTTTAAATTGTATCAAAGGTATTATTTTAGTTGCTGAGAACGTTAAAGGATTTCTACTTATAACACTAAATAAGCCAAATGTTAGCTCTTCCCTTGCAATCTAGGTGAAGATATCTTGCTGTTATTCTCTTGCCAACACATTTTATTCCTGCTATGTCAAAAGCTCTAGGAAAGACTTCTGCTAATTCTTGCATTTTGGTAGGTTACACTTTCGGGCCTTCCTGGTATCGTGCACTCAGATTTATTATATTTCCCTGCTCTGCACCACATTGGTCTCCATGTAGTTCTCACTTTCATTCCCCTTCTGCCTCAAACAAATAATTCTCAGGAAGGATTAGTGAAGATTTTTTCAGGGAGGTTTCATGGAAAAATTCCATGGAAATTACTCATTGCCTAATATCTGCCACCTTCTTAGCTTCTCCTCTTCTTTTCTCAATTCTCCTTACCTTTCTAGAATCTTTATGTATAAAAGAAAATATAACATGTAACTGCCAAACCTATTGATCTTAATTTATTATGCAAATTCTACTTGCACCTGCACAGCAAGCTACAATGTTCACACATAAGAAACTGATATTTACATTTTTCTCTCTTCACATTGGAAGCAAAAATAAAACAATTGATTATGTAAATCCTCATGCTTTATGAGAATTACTTGCTTTGAAGTTTAACACAAGCATTGTGAAAACTGTTTCACCAAATTTCCTATGCATTAGCCATGAAATGTTTAAAAAGTTAACAATAGCAGAATTATAATATTATTCAAATATTCAAATATATCTAGTTACACGTAATGATATTGTAATTTCAATTTAATATGACAACTGAGTTGTATAGCTTATTTCTTTGGATACAAATTACACATAGAATAATGAAACATTGTTTTATATTTGTCTACAATTGATTTTAGAAGGTAATGTATTATCATTTCAAATTTTATTAGACATAATTGACTATTATGAGAATTACATTCATCTTCATTTTTAACAGTCACTTTTAATTTTACATATCTGTATATGTTTATTTATAGAAATAAAAGTCTAAATTGAAATTCGTCCTATAATGAATTTATATTTCTTATGTCATTCCAAAATATACTCCGTTTGCACTGCATAATCTCTTCAACTTTAAAACTATGGTTGCCATGATTTATTAAATTCTTGCTTAAGTTTAAATTCTTAAAGAAAAATTTTTACTAACTTCAAGTCTGAATATGTGTCTTAAATGGTATTCTTAAATTCCTCAGTCATGATTTACTTTATGAGACTGCATGCTTATCTGATACGCTTAAAGATTAAAGAAGCCTGAAAATTATAGGCACAGAAACAGAAAAACTGGAGGAAAAAATGAGACGAAGCCAGGCAGGGAAAAGTACAGACTTTCAGGAAAATTGTAAATAATCAATGGGGAGCCAGTGTCCCAGTGAAGATTATGAAGTCTGGACAACAACTAGTGAGCAACTGAATACTCAAGCATTATTTTATTCCAGTCCTTAGAAAGAAATGAAGTAAATTGGCTAAGGTCACCAGAGTCAATGGTGAATGGTGTTGCTGGGATATTCAGGCTTAGATCTGTCTGACAGCAGATGTAAATTCTTATTACTGTAGTTACTGGTTCCACACAATTTGTGTGCTCTGAACACAGCATTTGCTTAATGCTGATAATGTGTTGGAGGCTGAGAAATCCATATATAGGAAACACAGTTCTTCCCTCAGTACCAGATAATCTTGTTTAGGAAATAGTGTATCAATTTCTTCCTTCTTTACTTCCATTCCTAAGAGAAACATAAATTAAGCATCCAGTAGTTTTTAGGCACTAAGAATATAAAAGCCTGATACTTGTCCAGAAGCTTTTCAGACACTGAAGATATAAATTATTTGAAAGAAGTGTACCAGCATGAGAGAAAAGCAGATTAATGTGATGTAGAGTCAGAGAAAGAAAACTAATATTAATTCAACACATATGTTGCACACCTTCTGCCTGGCACGGAAATATCTACTGAGCCCAACAGTCAGAAAGTAGTGTCAAATTCTGAAAAACACGATTCATAACGATTCAATCTCAGCAGCACATATTTAAATACATGCCGAATTTGCTTAGACGTATACTATATGAGCTGGGCACTGTGGCTCACATCTGTAATCCCAGCACTTTGGGAGGCCAAGGCAGGTGGATCACCTGAGGTCAGGAGTTCAAGACCAACCTGACCAAGATGGTGAAACCTCATCTCTACTAAAATACAAAAATTAGCTGGGTGTGGTGGAGAGTGCCTATAATCCCAGCTACTCAGGAGGCTGAGGCAGGAGAACTGCTTTAACCCAGGAGGCGGAGGTTGCAGTGAGCCAAGATCGTGCCATTGCACTCCAGCCTAGGCGACAAAAAAAAAAAAAAAAAAAAGAAAGAAACTATATGAAATTGGTAAGAGGAAAGACCATATTCAATCACTCAGGTGTTCCTGATGTGGAATAAATTCTCATTATGTTGAAACTACCTTGCGCAGTTAACAGTTTATTTTTGGAAATGCATGTTAATTTTTACTCCTCGCATTCACTGTAGTAAAATGAGTAATTACTTCGAGTTGCACTAAGAAATTTGATGATCATCCATGTTCATTAAAATGGGATTCTACATGCAGGTAGAATTGCCATAATTTAATTTTTATTCTTACTAAATTACTCTTACATTAAATACATATAAATACAGTAGTGACAAAATACCCATGCATTTCACTGCACACTCCTCGAAAGAATATAAAGATGCTTAAAAATATCCTCGATTATACTTTTCACTCTTTTTCATAATATATAGAACTAAAATAAATGTGTGCCTTATAGTTCTTCACAATATTTAGATGTGCTTTGAATTAATATTAGCTCCACTTCCAGCTCTGAGGTAGTCATTTAGAACTCAAAGAGACACTATGGTCTGACAAGATATAAATTATATCTACAAACACAGAATTACAAATAGTACTTACTGCATGCCACCAAAGTCTATGCTCTTGACCCCAGTAGGTATTTTAATATAATGATAACTTCACATATTATAGGATGCAAGCACTCCCAACTATACACATTTATACCTAGTGGTGTCATACACACTAAAACTTTTCTCAAAGAAATTGTATTAATAGTACATTTAAAAAAAATAAGGAGGATTGATAATAGTATACTAAATATAGTAATAGGGAATAGACAAGTGAGATAAAAACAAAGGTTACATATCTAATTATTGGTTATTAATGCTTTGTCAATAACTTGAAAATAACAAAGGAATATTTATTAGTCATAACACCCAATGACAATTAAATGAAATTTTATCCTCATCAAATATGTATAAAAACTTCATATATTTTTCAGATATCATTTTAAGTGGTGCCATTTCAGTTCAACTCTGATTTTTAAGTTCCTGAGCTATTACAATCAGAACTTAAAAATTGTTAATTTCATCAGATAGTCTGCAGTTTCAATAATTTATTTTCCATAAAAATTTGTAATAATAATAATTATTATTATTTTTGACAGGGTCTTGCTCTGTTACAGAGACTGGAGCACAATGTGTGACCTCAGCTCACTGCAACCTCCACCTCTCAGGAACGAGCAATCCTCCTGCCTCACCCTCATGAGTATCTGGGACTACAGGTGTGCGCCACCATGCCACCTAATTTTTGTAATTTTAATGGAGACAGGGTTTTGCCATATTGCTCAGGCTCGTTTTGAACTCCTGTACTTAAGCTACACTCCCACCTTAGCCTCCCACAATGCTGGGATTATAGGGGTAAGCCACCATGCCCGGCCTATACATTATGTTATTTAATCACTTTTTTGCTGAGCACATAATAGGTATTCTGAAAATAATGGCTAATTGATTGACAAATATATCAAGCTTTGAAAATATGCTTGACTTTGCAAGGAATAATTTATTCTATCTTTGACTATGAGTTATGATTCTGATTTATTAATCCCCCTTTTTATTTTTTGCAAATTCGAATTATGCAGTCTTTCATAATTCTCACAACTGCAATTTTTAGATGATACAATTTTTAATTAAAATAAGGAAACAAATATGCACAATAATCCAATAATGGCTCACATAACTTAGCTGGAGCAGTTCCCACACATCAGAATTCACTTGAGAAAAAGGACAGAATCTTTGCTTTGTTCAAATTCATTTTTAACATTGCTAAGCAAATATTTTTAAATTGTTTCAATAGATTTTAAAGATACATAATACATAATATCATGATATGCCAACCTTCTCCTCATTTTAGCATTTAAATCTCTTCTATAAAGCTTTGCAGTTTTATCACTAGAAGTTAATATTACTTTTTCACCTCTTGTGAATACATCAAGAATAAAACACACTAGCATCATTTCTCAAAGTGCAGACCTCAAACATTTCATTTCAACTTCTTGTATTTCCTAATACAATTTTATATTAATTACAATATGATCTAAAAATGACATGAGAGTGAACAAAATACTTATATTGAATACATTTCTATGACTGTGGCTGCTTCTCCATACCAAGTTTCAATTAACATTCTCTCCATTTGAGAAGTGATTTTATCTTCTAAATTAATTATTTTTGGGGGATATGCCAGCAGTTTGTAAGAGCCCAGTCAGAAAAATCTTAATGACAATTTGCAAAAACATTGTTAAAGTAATTTTTAAAAATATAACTGTATTTTCACACATTCACACCTCCATTAGGCATAAAGAGAAACATTTTATGGGAAACTCATCACTAATGTTGATAAACAAAGGTTCAGTAAGCCGATATGACAAAGCTAAAGCGAGTGCAATTGTACATGTGTATTTGTTTTATAACTAAATTTCTTTACGATTTCACATGGCTTTCTATTAAATTGGGGATAAATCTTTAAAAAGTCGATCATTCAACTTAGCACTTACCTCATATGGGTGATAATGAGTGTTGTGGTGGGAACGAAAAAATCATCCACTCTGTCAAATTGCTTTCCCACTGGTTGGGTGTGGATCGTGTGGTGAGGCACATTACCACTGGCCAGGGTAATTACCTAAACAGAACACACCTTGGTTAGACCTCAACAATGCAGTCACGTCATAGTATAAGCTTTAATTTTATTTAGAGATGAAATAAACGTTTCTGGCAGTTGTTTGCATAGACTTTATGCCATCCTCTATCCATCTACTATTTATATAGTAATAAAATTAATATATTATTACACAAATTACAATTCTGTGATGTTTTGCTTATTTTCAACATAGAAACTGTTGTTTCTATAAAGAAAAAATAGAAAAATATTTGTCTTGAACAATTTCAGCTTAAAGTATAAAATAAATAGGCATATAAGCAACTTCTTTATTATAAAAATCCTAATCTTCTTATAATGAGAAAAATAAATGCAAACATACAGGTAATGTGTGATATTAGGACAAAATCCCTTCAGTATAACATAACTGGTAACATAGTTTTGAAAACTCCAAATTAAATCATGTGAAATATTTTAAATTTTTAAAATCTTAGAATACATAAATCCATATTTTAAAACATTTTCCTCCTATCATTGAAAAATAATGGGTTTAAATGTTTTAATAAAAGAGATTTCATCTTTCATAATGAATTTTTAAAAAAACTTTTATAGTCCTTTAAAGAAAAGGTCAACTACATTTAAACTAGTTTATTTCCCTCATTCCATTAGTTACCAAATCCTATTAGTTCTTTACATCTGTTTACACTCCTGTTACCTTTCATTGTTCCTACTGCACAACCGTTGTTCTGGTGGCCTTCTAAAGGGCTTTTTTCCTGCCTTTAATTTATCCCCTTTTAAATACTTTCTATATATGGCCATCAAAATAACTTCCTAAACTACTGACTAAGTTAAATAGTGATTCTCCCTCATGACTAAAACTTCTCCTTGGTTTTTATGACAAGATTTTATTTTATCATTTTTAGTTTTAGAGTTAGTTTGTTTTTCCTAAAGGGTAATTTTTCCTCATTTAAATGAATATACTTTCATCGAGTTCCATCGGAATCCCTCCTGGCTGGGGCCCACTTCCTGAACAATAGCAAAATGGAAGGCCTCTATTTCAAGTTATTTCCTGGGAATATTTTCTTTAGTTATTGTGCATTTGATAAGACATTAATTATATTCCAATTGTGAAATTTGTGGATTAGAGACTCATTATAATTTTTAAAGCAGTATTTTGAATTTTTTATAAGACATATATGAGTTTTAAAAGTAAAATAAATGATGATAAATCTTTGAGAATCCATCTGAGGACATTAATTGGAAAATATTGTCATGTATCTTCAATTATGACATTAGTCTTTATTATAAATATCTCAGAAAATACATATTTTGCTTTTATATTTGACAAAGATGTATGGATTAAATTATAATAAAAATTAAAACACAAAGAAAAAGACAAGTATAATTTTCTGATCCTTGAGAACATACTTCAGCATCGATTTCTCTTCCAGCTTAATCTTTCAACATGATGGCATGGGAAACACTAAATGGCAAGTGAGGACTTGCCCGTATTTCTGGTTTTGTGAATTCAGTTTCTCCAAAGGAAGCATGTCTTAGTTTCCATTTCCTTTGTGAATGTTTCCTGAAAATCTTTTGGGAGACGGTTATCCATGAATATTTTGACATTTCTGCAGAGTCAGGTCTTTCACAGCAAAGAGCATTGGCAAACTTGGTTTAAGGCTAATGGCATAGCAAAAACGCCTTGGAGACTAGTGATAGTGTCTTGCTCCTGAGAGATTTAGAGAATTATCTCCTTTGAACCATTTACTGACATACAAGGGAAATGAGCTACTCTTCCTCTTCCAGGGGAAGATTTTCATACATTCTAGAGTAATGATGATTATCTCTCCAGACAGAGGATAGGCTGATATGACAGCAGCCTGAAAAACCATAGAGACTTATAATTCTAGGGTACCACTTCTTTCATGCAACTGTGCTGAACATGCAGGGCAGCATTAGGCTCTCCACGTGACCCAAAGCGGATTAGGGCTGGGGCATAAACACTAACACTCTCCATGAGTGAGAAATGGCCTGTTCTCTGATCCAGAGATCTTGGGTTCCTATCATACTGTTTGCCTATCTATCTATCAATCTATCTATTTATCTATCCATCCATCTACCTATCTATCTAATCAGTCTTATATCCATATTCATACAATGTGCACACACATAAACCTTATGTAAATAAATCTTCTTGTATATACCTTTTTAAAGGATATTTCTCAATTCCTACACTTTATTTTATATTTTCAGCTGTGACACCTTCCACTCCCACCCAGCAAATATTTTTAAAATTTACCATATTCTATTCACACACAATATTTTTATTAGGCATCCAGAGAAAAATGAAGAACCCATTTTTAGATGACTGAATAATGTGTGTGAAGAACACCTCCAGAAGGCTTTTTTCTGTGTACAATGTCAAAGGAATTTGTCTAAACTATTTTGTGGCAGAATTGCAACACTGGGAAAGTTGTTAATCTATCCAAGTAGCATGAATCAAAGGGGAGAGGATGAGATCAATTCTGGAGAAAAATGTATAATAAAAATATATGCAGCTTTAGTTTTTTAAAAGAAAGACATGAAAAAACTTAAACTTTTAAGCTATGCTAATCTTAAGGTTGATAGTGTACTAAAATAATTTTTAACAATATTTTCTAAAAAATCATATATATTGACCTGTTTTATTCATCTTGCAAAGAGTATGCATGAATACAAAATCTCAAATAACAAGCACCTATTACCATATTGTGATAGATGATTCTAAAAGTTGCCCTTTGTGAAGATTGTGCTTTGTCCATCAAGAAATTGGCTCTATCATTCTATCCTCTTGAATCTGGGTAGGCAATGTGACTTGCTTTGATGAATACGATGTAGCAAAGTTGGGTTTATGTGCATTTTGAAGCCCATACCTCAGCTGGTCTTATAGCTTCCACTTTTGTAACCTAAAACTGCTATGCTGTGAAGATGCAGGGTAAGCATCACATGCATGGGACGCAAGGCACCCAGCTGAGCACTACCACCATGCGACAGACGTGAGGGCTAGGACATTCTGAACCTTCCACCTCTAGCCAAGTTATCAGGTAACTGGAGCCCATGAGTGCTCCCAGATCATATCAGCAGAGCTGCCCAGGTAGCCAACTCACAGAATTGTGAGTCATCCTTTAATTTTAAGACCTCAAATTTTGAGAGTGGATTGATTTGCAAACTAAATAACTAAAATACTATAATATATTTTCAATGTTTCAAATGACACATATTTCTAGTGAATATAAAATGATCCATCATTATGCTAGCTGCATTAAAATATTTTATTTACATAAAAGTGTCATTTGTAAGTTAAATATTGCGATACCGAAAATAACTCAGAAATACTAAAAGTCTTGGTAGTGACAACTGATTAAAAATAAAATTATTTCATTTAAAAGAATTTATTTTAAAATGTCCAAAAGTTAATAATTTGGGGCCTTGTTAAGAGAGGCAGTAGCAAAATCGTAAAGCATTTTGAAAAATACTGTAATATAAAACACATTTCCAGGACCAAACACTCATTCCCATTCCCTTTCTGTTTCTGTTTAAACTTGTAATTATAAAAGTCTAAAGACTGTTCCAAAAGGTCATGACCAAAATGCAGATTTTTTTTTCTGTATCTGTCAAGTTCTCACATAAACAACTTCAAGGCAGAGGCAAAATCTGTAAGAATAACACCTCTATTCTTCCTTTAGAAATAAGCCTTTCCTCAGATAATAGAATATTACCTGATTAGAGAAAAATGGAAATGGCTTTGAGGCTTTTGCTGTCGAATTCTCTTTGTCTCTATCATACATGCCTTACCAAAATTGTTGAAAAGTAAATTATGACTTCTTTTCCTCCTCATGGCATCAGCTTTGTCACTATAGGTTATTCTTTTTGCATATAAATATAACCTTTAATACATATAACCTACAATTTTTCCCCGTCCAAAAGTACATGAGTGCCAACTTTTTTTTTTTTTGCCCTTTTCTGTGCCTATCTAGTTATGATTAAAGCTGTAGTCTTCAGATGGAAAAATGTCATTGTTAAATGACCACAAATATCCAATAAAATGTTGAAAGCTTTAAAGATCTTTATTTTCTCTAATATACAGAGATGCACGTACCTGTAGTGTTGGTGATGTCTTCTCCAAGGTACCCCAGCTTAGCACCCAGACCTGATCATGCGATTTGTCATAGTGTAATTTAACTGGGACAGGGTCTGTGCTCACTGCCTGCAATAAAGAAGAATTGAAAAAAATGTTTTAGACTAAACTATTAGTTTAAAGCTAAGCCGGAAATTATGAAGATTCTAATTTAGATGTCAGATTAAAAATTTAATTTGCCAAATATATAATTTCCTAAGCCCTTATGTGATATTTGAAAATATCATCCTTTATTCATATACAGTCATATAAATTAATAAAATATTACCTTTCTAAATTTTTTATCATATATGATTATCATGATCACAATTATCATATACATGGTAAACATTTTGTTTATCATTTGCACACCTGTACGTAGCTTTCAGTTCATTTATTACCTATGCACATTGTGAGGTGGGAGAAGCTATTTAGAAACTCAAGATATAAAAGATAAATATATTCATTTTAATTAAGTGTTGAATGCAGGACTATGTTTACACTATTAGATTTATTTTATCCCAATTCTGGTTACGAGATTTTACTATCTGTAATGTCAAAATGCCAACAATCTGATATATGGCTGTAATTCTAACGAATGATCAGCTAATTAAGTTTCCTTAATGAGAAATTCAAAACCACAGAAGAAAAAAGTATTTTTTTTATGCACCATGTGTGGTATGAAAATGTGTTTTTCTGCTAATATTTATAATATTTAGCATTTACTTAAAACAAAATTCTCAGAAAACAAATTGATGCCAGGAAGTTATTTCACTCACCTTAATTTTATGCTATTCAAATTACAACCTAACACCATTTAAAATTAATTTCCAGGAGTAGGTACTTATATATTTTCTAACTAGGTAACATAAAACAAATTGTATCCAATAAAGCAAACTTTATCCAATAGTGAAAGCATTTCTTCCCAAAGCTCTATTAAATACCCTTAGAGAATTTTCTAAGTACTTATCCATAATGCAATGTTCTTCTCAGTGCATTAGTAACAGGTAAACTATAGTTGTGGTTGGAAATATGGAAATTCATATTTTAAATTAAATGTTAGCAATTAAGTCTTACTAAGGCATCTCTTTTATAAAATAATGCCCTTCATTTTGCCTATTTAAAATTCTCAATATTCTTGCATTACTGGAATTATTATTGGATTTTGGAGCAAACTCACTTAAACATTTTTTATATTAGTGTCTTCACCCCTTTTTTCCTGGCTCAGAGAGTCAGTATACTGTTTGGGGATCAGATGGACAGCAATGTCCTCAGGGAAGGTAGCTCACTTGGCAAGCACCACAGATCCAAGGAAATTACTAATGCTATTTCCTTTTGACTGATGCTGAGTTTCCCAGTCTCTTCAGAGGCTAAGAGTGGTCACATTGCATGTTTTAGTTCTGTATTGTAAAGATTAATATGATGCATGATTTCTGAGAATAATACTCCATTCCATCAACAGAGATAACAGAAGGCTTCTGTTATCCACCACACGTTCTCTTATTTCCCACTTTGAATGCTGTCCTATGAGGATATTAAGCCTCTAGTTTCCAAAGTCATTTAGAGGCCAGGAAGCTATTAGGTTAAGAGGAAAACCCAATACTTTGAGGGTGCAGAGGAGAAAAATAAAAGGAAACTGAATTCTTTATAACCTTGAGTTGCTACACAAACATAGAACAGCTATTCCCAGACTTGATGTTATTTAGGTAATTAAATAGCTTTATTGCTTAAGGAACAGTTAATCTGGATTCTGTTAATTGTGTTAGAATGCCAGATGTTTCATTTAAATTTTTCATGTACTAATCAATAATTTCAGTGCATATATAGCCCTAAAAAGTCATCATTAATCAATACACTAATGACAAAGCCATAAGATTTCTTTGATTTTTCATATTTTTCCCTTTATATGTTAAACTTAATCTATGTGTGAATATAATAGCCTATTTTGCATGCAGCTTTAAATGGAATAATCTTTAGATCTTTAAAATGTTAAAGATAAGATAGTCAACACAAATGACAAAAGCAACAGTAAAAAAAAAAAAAAAACCTCATTGTTATTTAATTGTAAGAATATATCAAAGGTCTGTAAGTAACGGTAAGGATCTGGGAACAATTTGAATGAAAATTTCCAGTTTGCCAGCTCTCACAAATTGCTTTTCTTTTCACCAGGTCTTTCATAAGTATTATCTTATAGAGACATACTACAAACCATAGGTTAGGCTAACACCCACATTTAATGGGTAAGGAAACAGAATCAGACTCCTTGGTGGTCGTCCAGCTAATAACAAGGACAGATGGGATCTGATAGTCTGTGTTCCTTTCCAATGTGGGAACCTCTCTGCATATGAAAGACACTCCCTCTTAGTTGATTGTTTATTCCTGGGAATGTGTGGATATGTTGTTCTCTTATTTATGCCTCACATATAAAAAACATTGCTTTGGGTCTTTTTCCTCTATTGGAGGTTAAAAAGAAACATAAGGGGCTCAAATACATGCCATCATCTCTGCAAGCAATACAATCCTAATGGAGAATCACTGTAAGTCAGTATAGATCATGTTTATGAGCATTTATTCTGAAGCCAATTTCAAACTTTAATTCTTTCACTTACATTAAAATAATAATGACAACAATAATAATAGTACCTTGGGAAGTTACTAAATTTTTCTATGGCTCAGTTTTCTCTACAATAAAACGGAGACTGTAATAATACCTACTTCAAAGGGTTATTGTGAGTATTAGGTGAGATAGTAAAGTACTTAGGGTGTGCCTGGTATTAAGTACCATAGAAATACCACTCATACTACTACTACTACCACCATTAGAAACACTAATTGAGCTAGATGTTTTAGTGACTGTTAGCATCATAATGTTTTCTCATGTAAGTGAAAGAACTGAGACTAGAAGAGAAAATAAACCCGTTTCTGTCCTTGAAGAATTTACAGACTAGAGGGTGGAAAGAGCACTTAAAATAACTTGATGTGTGTCACAAAAATAAAAATAAAAAGGACCACACAGTACGAAAGCTCAGAGGAAGCAGTACAATGCAGGATAAAATATAAGGAAAAGAGGTAAGGCTTTCATTAAGCTTTCAAGAACGAATATTTTTTATGAATGGAAAGAGAATGTTTTTAAAAGTTAACTTATGGAAATATTTTACAGGAAGTATCAGAAGGCAGTTCATGATGAATTGCCTTCAAATAAATTAGGATATATGTATTTGGAGGAGAAAAAGAGCCAATTTTCAAAATAACTTTGGATTTTGAAAAATGTCTACTCAATGATTTCTAAAAGTTTTGAACATTTTGTTTCAGCTTTTCAAAAGTTTTGCACTAAATTCAGTTATTTTGCCGTCTGGTTATAAAAGTTCACCAGAACTGGAAAATATATGCAGATCAAAATTAAAAAAATGTAATGTAACATACTTTATTTGGAAAAATTGCAATTTTAAGAAAATTTATTTATAAGTTTACAAGTATAAAATAACACATTTTATACAGGAAACATTTATATGATTTTCATCAACAGAATCATATATTAATGATAAAAACATTTCCAAATGGCTACCTTCAGGATAATACTTTCATGACCCAATTTTCAGTCAGAAAAGCAGATATGTTACTATTAATACCATCAGCTTTGGCAAGGGAATAAATAATGTGCTGGATTTTACAAAACACCTGCTCGTGTGCTCTTGAAATTGACTTTAAAGAATTAGTAAATTTAGACCAATTGGTTTTTATAGAACAGAAGGGCAATATTTTTGACACGTAAGAAATTTTGTTTTTGCCACAAGACAACTTCTGAACTTCTTTGTCACAAAAGAGTTGAAATGGTTCTCCACCTGTTATGCAAAGGATTGCAAAGATTCTGTCATCCTTGACTGCCATCTTCCTCCCATACTTCACATCCTCAGGAAATGCAATTGAATCTACCTTCTAAATGATGATCCCTTTGCAACAGCTCTACTATCCCCATGAACACAGTCACCATTATCATTATCACATGGTGTCTAACTTCTAACCTTATACTCATCAGTCTTTGTCACAAATTTGTTTGAGTGATTTTTTTTTTTTTCATTCTTTAAGCATCAGACAATTCATGACAATAATCAGCTCCAAAATATCAGTTTCTGGAAGAGATAAATTTTGTGCTGAATTTTACAAAATACCTGCTAAGATATTCTTGACATTTACAGGATCTTCTCATTTCTTTTAGACTGAAAGCCAAAAGTCCTTATAATGACCACCTGGCCTTACCTGAACTGACACCTCTCCAGTCTTCTCCAGCCTCGTCGCCAACTACACTTTCCTCGATGTCTCTGATAAAGAATCTCCTGGCCTCCATTGCTGTTCATCCAATATGTCATCCATGCTTCTGCCTTTTGGAGGGTCTTTCCCTGAAAAGTTCTTCCATAGAATCCCAATGCCTGCTTCCTCAACATCTTTACTCATAATTCACTTTCTCAGCACGGCCAGATTGATCACCCTATTTAATAATCAAACCCTCCTTCCCTGTGTGCATACCCCTTCTCCTCAGCTTTCCCAAGCCCCCCTGTCCTTGCTCTGTGCTTTTACATTTTCCAAAAGCGCTTACCACCTTACATATGGCATAATTTGTATTTTACTATATTTATTTATTATCTGCCTCCATCTAATAGATTCTACGCTCCCAGAAGTTAAGCTTTTTGTGTTTGTTTAGGTCAATGATATAAACCATGCACTTAGAATAATACTTAGTGAAATAGTATTCTCAATTTATAATTAATAAACTTCTAAGTCTACTTAATTGTAAAAAGTAAGTTGCAACATTTTGTAGCATGGCAACTAATTATTATTAAGATCATGATCATTATTACTATTATTTATTTTCTTAAAAAAATTTCTCTGATGTTGAAATTGAGATTATTTTATGTAACAAAAATAATTATACTCCTGCACTCAGCTTATACAACCTGGCTCTTTTAATGAGGTATTTTACAGATACCTTATTTGTACGAGACACAGATTTTTAAAATTTAATTTTCATAATAGTCTTTTTGTTGAAGTATGCACTATTGTTATTCCTTTTATATGGATAAAAGTAAGCAGAAGACTAAGAGTACCAATGTTGATCCCTTCATATTGTAAAATTCCCACTTTCTCTCAAGACACTAGAGTTCACTATATGTTACCTGACCATCCAACATACAGATAAATTCAGGCCTTCAATATTGGTCCTTATAGTAGCTTTTTATTAAATACAGTATGATTTTTTTTAGATGAAAAAATTGTGAACTGATGTCACAGGATTCTCTTCTCATAACTAGTCACCTGTAAGTTCTTTGGGTTTCACATGCTCCACTTTGGAGACCACTGGTGTGCACATTTTCTGTTTATGCAGTCACCATTCATTTAATTTAGGAAAAATGACATGAAGTGAATGCATTATTCATGAATATATAATTAGGAAAAAGCATTAGTTATGTGCTCATATTTTATTTCAAAATTAACCTATATAATGCTCACGTATTGCTTACTGTAATTTACATTAAAAAAATAAAGATGGGCTCTTCCTAGTTGCCCAGGCTGGCCTCCAACTTCTGGTCACAAGCAATCCTCCCACCTCAGTTTACCAAGTAGCTACAGACAAGTGCCACCACAAACGGCAGTATAATTTACACTTGACTACCCAAATTTATGTTGCTAGAAAAGTTGTTTTCAAACTGTATTGAGAAGCCTATGGAAATGAGACTTACTTGTAGCTGGCAGTTGGAACCATCATAACAGAACAAAGGGGATCACTTTGCATCTATTGAATGATTCTGTAAGATTTTATTTAAGTGATAGCTTCCAATTCTATATTGGAAATTTCTCTCCTACATCATAATCACTAAAATAAATGTTGTTCACGCAGTAGCCTTTGCTTAGCCTGGTGATATTGACATTATTAATTTACAATCTCTCTTCTGCAGTTTTATTGAATTATTAAACGTTTCCAAAAATATGTTTCAAATAATAATGTTTAAAATTGTACTCAATCAATAGTCGTGATTTATGTATGAGTTCTAGAATCTACATTTCTCAGTTTCTCATGCAAGCACTGTTATATTGTCATGATGAATGAACTTTTTACCTTATTGCTTTGCATAATAATATAAAATATATACTGAAATAATAAAAAAGTTATTTGTTGTAGCTTTATACACATATTGATAAAAGCATTTTTTCTTTACTATTTTTAAAACATTGTTGAAGGATACTCAATTTACTTACATTATGAGATTTTAAAATTTCTTTTGTTGCTGTCTAAACTTAACTCCCTCACAATCTCAACATACATAGTATTAAAAAATTCATCAATATTTCTTGAGGGGGTGCATATAAAACAAATTTAAAATACATGATGCCCTAGTCACGGACCAGTTGTAGCAACTTCTAAACATGAAATACTGACAATAGCAACAAAGATACACAGAACTTGTGGTTTGGTCTTGACATGAAGGAACAGTGAAGCACAGCTTGTTTATCAGTCTGACAAGGAAAGTACCAGCTGGCTAATTAAGTGAACCTAATTTTAAATAATGATGCAGTTCTCAAGATAATGCGCTAATGACTGGAGAAGACTGCTGATGATACTTCAGAACACTCCCGAGGTGTTACAATAAGCCCTTCTGCATCCAAGCAGAACTTGATCGTACTCCATAGACCACAAAATGAGGTCAGTTGTTTACTAGTTAATCTTTTATACTACAAAACATCACCTGTATGACATTCTTACAAAAACTTTGATGGTGTGAAAAGCAATAATTGAAAAAATTTGACATTTAAAGTAACACCAAGTTTATAGATTCCATTAAAAAAAGTGACCTTTACTTTTTAGCTGCAGATAAAATCATATTGATATATTTGCTGAAAACAAATATCCCAATGATCTCATAATGCTAATAATTTATTATAGTTTTTAAAATCTTATATTGTCATGAAAATATTTATCATTTTAATAATAATATGTAATATTCGGTTTAAATTGTAAAGAATGTTTAGTCCCAAAATACACATTTAATACCAGTTCACACAGTCACATACATGCAAAAAATCAGAAATATAATTTCATGGATGAGGATAGCATGAAATACTGGTGCTCAGTTTGACTGGACTGAAAAAGAAAACTTCAAAGTTTAAATTTCAATAAGTGTAATGTTATTTTCTTTGCTGTTGTTTTTTTCAAGAAGGCATTTTGATTTTTGGACTTCACTGCCTTATTTCTATATCCATACTATGTATAATGTATATCATTTTATAATGCTTAGGAAAAATTAACTAAATTTTGATTACAATTAGTATTCTTAGTTGCCTCTGTATAATATGCTCAGATTAGAAAAAAATAGGTAAATAAAAGCACATCATACAGTAAAGAAGTAAAATATCATTTGGACACAAAAAAATTCTAACTTTGAATCTGGGCTCAGTTGACAAAAATGGTCAAATCTAAAGCAAAGAATCGATGCTTTACTTTTTACAAAATTTAATTTGTACTTTGCAGTTCACCATAAATGTAAATGTGTGAAGTCTTTATACACTTAGGTTACTAGGATGATTAATTTATAAAACAAAAGTTGGGATCTTTGTCTGTAAAATCAACCATTTTACATATTGTTTTAAATTAGAAAAAAAAACTCAAGAGAATTTAAAATTCTAAAAGATGAATTATTTTCAAGTATAAAAATAGAGTCATTGGCATATTCATAATTCAACTTTAACCACGTGCTCTGAGGACTAAAATTCACATACTCCTAAGGTAATGTTAAGACAAATATAAGGATGTGTTATTTCACCCAGCATGTAGGAGAGTTATGGAACTCATTATCTAAAGAGGTGCACAGGCTGAAATTATACATGGCTGCAAAAAAGAAGGCTTAGGTAAATTCAAAAATAGCAAAACTTATATTTTTTAAAAGATAAATGTATGTATTTTGGTAGCATATATATAAAACTTGAGGTAGATATTTACAGTCAACAACATGCCGCAAAAAGTAGTTTCCCTCACAGAAAGAATACTGCATAGATGTACCCAGTATGGAAATTTTCATTCCTTATACTCAGGTGATCACTACATTTCTGTAGAATAGTTTGTCCAGAATGGCACATAATTGCAGTTGCTCTTTCACTCTCCTTCTTTGTAGCAAGGTATTTAATAGCTCTCATAATTGAAAACCCTTTTTTATAATTGACAGGTAATAATTCCATCATATACCTCTCCAGAGCTGAGTGAGCGACCTCCACTGCATACTGCTGCCTCTGTGTTTTGCTCCAAGGATTAAGTGCCTACAATTTTTTTTTTTTTTTTAACAATTGGAACATATTTGATATGTTGCTTTTGATTCTGTTCTCCTAATGGAGGGCAGCTATAGAAAGTGAGGTAATAAGGCTGATAAAGGGTGGCATGGGACAAAATGTATCAAGAGAAGGTTAGGATTTGTCTTTAATAGTAGAATATCTGAGAATATACAGTGACTATTAGAAAAACCTGAATTACAGCAGCAAGTCTACATTGGCTTTTTAGATTGCTGCCAGCAAGCATATTCCTCAGGATAGTTGGGAATGTATTGCTATTCCCAGAGCATGTGGAGAGAAAAAATGGGAAATCAACTGCTTAACGAAGATACACATTTTTAGATTAACATAATTGTTTTTTGTCTCAGTATTCCTAACTCATTTGGCCAGTCATAAAATCATATTTTCTTGATTTCTTCTTGTATTTCATGTCATTAACTTATATTTCTCTTTAATTTGGTCTTTCATACTCTTTTCAAATTTTACCAGCATGATTTTAACTTAATATTTTCTTAGTTGCTTTTATTCTCTGTAAGACTGTGTGTATATCTCTTTTTTCATTCAATTCTGATAGTATTAATTGTGACTTTTGTTCTTGTTGTTTGCCAAAATTCCCAGATTTATCTATTTCATTAGCATTTTTTTTCACTTTAAAAAACTTTGGTAGATAAATTTAACATGAAATTTACCATCTTAACCATTTTTAAGTGTACTGAAATATGTTCATAATTATGAATCTCCATAATTCTTTTTACCTTGTAAAATGGAAACTTTACAGTCATTAAACAATAATTCCTCAATTCTGCCTCTTCCTAGCCGTGGAAACTACTACTCTACTTTCAGTCTCTATTATTTTCACTGCTCTAATTACCTCATATAAATGTAGTCACACAGTTTTTGTCTTATTATGACTGGCTTATTTCACTTAGCATAATGTCCTCAGATTACACCCATGTTGTAGCGTATTTCAGAATTTCTTTCCCTTGTAAAGCTGTATAATATTCCATTGTGGTATATAAAGCATATTTTATCTATCCATCTGTCAACAGACCCTTGAGTTACTGCCACATGATAATTCTATTTTTAATTTTTTAAATAACCACCAAACTGTCTTTCAAAGCAGCTCCACCATTTTATATTCCCAACAATAATGCACAAGGGTTTCAATCTCTCCAACCCCTTGCCAAAACTTATTTTTTGTTTGGTAGTAGCCATCCTAATCAGTATGAGGTGCCATCTCATTGTAGTTTTGACTTACATTTACATTTCCCTAATGATTACTGATATCGGACATCTTTTTACACGCATATTGGCTATATGTATAACATCTTTGAAAAATGTCTATCGAAGTTCCTTGTGCATTTTTTTTTTTTTTTTTTTTTTGAGGCAGAGTCTCGCTCTGTTGCCCATGCTGGAGTGCACTGGCGCGATCTCGGCTCACTGGAAGCTCTGCTTCCCGGGTTCATGCCATTCTCTTACCTCAGCCTCCTGAGTAGCTCGGACTACAGGCGCCCACCACCACGTCCGGTTAATTTTTTTTTTTTTTTTTTTTTTTTTTTTTTTTTTTAGTAGAGACAGGGTTTCACTGTGTTAGCCAGGATGGCCTCGATCTCCTAACCTCGTGATCCGCCCGCTTCGGCTTCCCAAAGTGCTGGGATTACATTTGCCCAGTTTTGAATCCAGTTTTGGTTGTTTTTGTGGTTGAGTTTTAGGAGTTATCTATATACATCGGATAGTAATCCCTTAACAGATACATGGTTTCCATATATCTTCTGTTCTGTGGGTTGCCCTTTTACTTTTCGCTGTTACTATTATCTGTGAATGAATAATTTTTTAAAAAATTAGTAAGTCCAATTTATGTAATTTTTCTTTGGTTGCTTGTGCCTTTGTTGTCACATCTTAGACATCCTTGCCAAATCCAATATCATAAACTTTTTGCTCTCTCTTCTAACAGTTTAAAATTTGCACCTGAAATTTAGGTCTTGTATTAATTTTGTGTTCATTTTTATTTATGGTGTTATGTAAGGTTCCAACCTCATTCTTTTGCATGTGGACATCCAGTTTTCCCAGCATCACTTGTAGACAGACTGCCATTGGCCCACTGAATGGTCTTGGCACCCTTATAAAAAAAATTGACTATATATGTTTATTCACAAGTTTTCTATTCCATTCCATTATTCTGTATGCCTGTCTTTATGCTAGTACTACAGTTTATTGTAGCCTTTGCAATAAGTTTTGACATAAGAAAATGAGACTACTCCAGCTTTGTTCTTCATTTTCAACATTATGTTTGCTACTTAGGGTCCCTTAAGATTCCATATGAATTTTAGGAAATAAGAGCTTCTCTATTTCTGCAAAAAAAATAAAATAAAATAAAAAGCCTTAGCGATTTTGATAAGGCTTCCCAAAGTGCTGGGATTATAGCTATGAGTCACCGTGCCTCGCCATGTTTAACTTTTTAAATCTATTGCGACAATTTCTGAAGAAGAAATTCTGATAAGAATTTCTCTGAATCTCTAGATTGCTTTTAGTACTGACATCTTAACAATATTGAGTCTTTCAATTCATGAACATGGGATGTTTTCCCATTTATGTATCTCCTTTAATTTATTTCAGCAATATTTTGTAATTTCCCTTGTATATCTTTCACCTTCTTTATTAATCTCTATGTATTTTACTCTTTATTATGCTATGACAAGTTGAACTGCTTCCATAATTCTATTTGCAATTTTTTATTATTAGTGTATAGAAATGCAACAGATTCATGCATGTTCCTTTCTATCCCGATACTTCATTGAATTCATTCATTAGTTCTAATAGTGTTTTTGCATAATTTTTAGGGTTTTCTACATGTAAGATCATGCCATCTGCAAATAATTTTGCTTATTCGGCTGGAAGCCCAATACAATGTTAAGTAGAAGTGGCAAAAGTGGACATCCTTGTCTTTTTCCTGAACTTAGAGGAGAAGCTCAGTCTTTCACGTTTGAGTTTTTCCCACATGGGTTTTATATGTTGCAATAGTTTCTTCCCATTCCTAGTTTTTTGAGTATTTTTGTTATGAAAGAGTGTTAAATTTTATCACATGCTCTTTTGCATCAACTGAGATGGTCATGTAATTTTTCTCTTTCATTTTGTTGAGGTTGTTTATTACCATGATCTGTTTTTACACGTTGAATCATCCTTGCATTCCAGGAATAAATCCTACTTGGTTACGGGTATGATGTAGTTATGTGCTGCTGAACTTGGTTCGCTAATAGTTGTGTATTTTTACATCAGTGTTCATAAGGCATCTTGGGCTGTAGGTGTATTTTCTTGTAGTAATTTTGTCTGGCTTTAGTATCATGGCAATGCTTGCCTCAGGCAGAATTTACTTCTCTTCAATATTTTTAGTAAGATTTGAAAAATATTGGTGTTAGTTCTCTTTGAATGTTTGGTAAAATTCAGCAGTGACATCATCAGGTTTAATGCTTTTCATTGAGCTATTTTTGATTACTGATTCAATTTTCTTAGCATTTGTAAGTATATTTATTTTTTCTATTTTATTATAATTTAGTCTTGCTGCATTTTGTGTTTCCATGAACTTGTCCATTTTATGTAGGTTATCCAATTTGACAACATACTATTGTTCATGGTACTCTCTTATAATTCTTTGCATTTCTAAAGCATTGGTATAATAGTAATGGCCCTACATTCATTTTTGATTTTATTAATTAAAATCTCTTTTATTTATCCCATCTAGCTAATAGCTTGTCAATTTTCTTGATTTTTTTTTTTTTTTTTGAGATGGAGTCTCGCTCTGTTGCCCAGGCTGGAGTGCAGTGGCGCGACCTCTGCTCACTACCAGCTCTGCCTCCCGGGTTCACGCCATTCTCCTGCCTCAGCCTCCCAAGTAGCTGGGACTTCAGGTGTGTGCCACCATGCCCGGCTAATTTTTTTGTATTTTTAGTAGAGATAGGGTCCCACCGTGTTAGCCAGGATGGTTTCGATCTCACCTAGTGGTCTGCCTGTCTCGTCCTCCCAAAGTGCTGGGATTACAGGCATGAGCCACCGCGCCGGCTATTTTCTTGATCTTTTTAGAGAATTAACTTTTGGTTTCAATAGTTTTCTCTATTCTCTATTTTATCTTTTGCCTACTTTTTATCAGTTCCTTCTTTCTGCTAGCTCTGACTTTACTTCTTTTTCTTTTTCTTTCAGTTTTTTGATAGGTTGTTGATTTGAGATACTCCTTGATTTTTTAAAAATGTATTTATCATTCTAAATTCCACTCCCTTCGCATCCTTCAGCACTGGTTTTGCTATGTCCCGTAAGTTTTGGTCTGTTGTGCTTTTATTTTCATTTGCTTCTAAGTATTTTCTAATTTTCCTCATGACTTTTTTATTTTTATGGATTATTTAAGGTTGTTTTAATTTCCACAATTTAAAAAGACTTCCAATTTTACTTCTATTATGGATTTCTACTTCCACACCTTTATGCTTAATTTTTATTATATGTAACTTTTTTTTTTTCTTTTTTTGAGACAGTCTCACTCTCGCCAGGCTGGAGTGCAGTAGCACAATCTCGGTTCACTGCAACCTCTGCCTCCCGGGTTCAAGCAATTCTTCCGCCTCAGCCTCCAGAGTCGCTGGGATTACAGGAGTGTACCTCCACGCCTGGCTAATTTTTGTATTTTTAGTAGAGACAGGGTTTCACCACGTTGGCCAGGATCGTCTTGATCTCCCAATCTAGTGATCCACCTGCCTCAGCCTCCCAAAGTGCTGGGATTATAGCCATGAGCCACCACGCCTAGCCACGTCTAACTTTTAAAATCTATTGAGACTTAATTTCTGGCCTAGCATATCATTTATCCTAGAAAATGTTCCATGAGCTCTTGAGAGAAAAAAATATATATGCTATTGTCATTGGATAGGGTATTCTGTATTTGTCTGTTAGATCTGTTGGTTTATTGTGATAAGATCTCTACTCCCTTTATTATCTTCTGTCTGGTATTTCTACCGATTGTTGACAGTGAGGAATTGACGTTTTCAATTATCATTGTAGAACTCCAAATTTCTCAATTGTGTCAGCTTTTGCTTCATATTTTTTGATGGTTTAGTATTAAGGATATGCATCTTTATAATTTTTAAATCTGCTTGCTATATTGCTGCATTGAATTTTTTATTAATAAATTATCTCCCTCTTTGTCTCTTGTAATTTATTTGTATTTTTATTTTGGGACAGTGTCTCACTCTGTCTCCCAGGCTGGAGTGCAGTGGCACAACCAAAGCTCACTGCAGCTTTGACTTCCAGGCTCAAGTGATGCTCCCACATCACTCAGCTTCCCAAGTATGTGGGACTACAAGTGTGTGCCACCACACCCAACAAATTAAAAAATACGTATATAGAGAGACACCATCTCACTATGTTATCCAGGTAGGTCTTGAACACCTGGAGCCACACACTGCCCCTGTCCTGGCCTCTCAAAGTGCTGGTATTAGAAGTGCAAGCCACCACACCAGGCCTTTGTGATTTTTTAAGTCGATGGAGACATATACTAGTATAGTTACCTCTACCTTTTGGTTACTCGGTGCATGGACTATCTTTTTCAATCCCTTATCTTTCAAATTTTTAGTGTGATTATGCCTAAAGTGAGCCGCTTGTAGACAGCATATAGTTTGAACCTGTTTTTAATCCATTCTGTCAATCTCTGTCTTTTGATTAAATAATGTAAGCCATTTATATTTAAAGTACTTAGTGATAAGGTACTTACTTTTGTTATTCTGCTATATGTCTTCTAACATGCCTTACAGATTTCCCCTCTCATTTCCTGCATTATTGTCTTCATTCATGTTGTTATTTTTTTGTAATGAAATGTTTAAATTTCTCATTTTCTTTTGTCTATATTCTGCAGCTATTTTCTTTGTGGTTAGCATGGGGATTACACTTAATAGCCTAAAGTTATAGCAGTTCTATAATGGCTAAACATCAATAACATACAAAACTTTGCTCCTTTAATAGCTCCATTCTGATCTCTTTTAGGTGTTTATGTCACAAATTACAATATTGTACACCATGTGCCAAAAAAAAAATAATTCTTTTAAATGCATTATTTTCTTAAATTATGTAGAAAACAAAAGGGTTTTTGCAAAACAAAGTTACAATAACTTTTAGACTAATAATATTTATGCATTACTCTCGTATCAGGTAAGAAACAAAAAGTGAAGTTACCAAATTTTACTATAATCATATTAGATTTTGTGATTGTCCATGTATTTGCTTTGATAAAGATCTTTATTTCTTCACATGACTTCAAGTTACTGTCTAGTGTTTTTTTATTTTTTTAATTTTTATTTTATTTTATTTTTTTAAGATGGAGGGAGTCTTGCTTTCTCACTCAGGCTGGAGTGCAGTGGCAGAATCTCAGCTCACTGCAACCTCAGCCTCCCAGGTTCAAGTGATTCTCCTGCCTCAGGCACGTAAGTAGCTGGGACTACAGGCACCTGCCACCATGCCCAGCCAATTTTTTGTATTTTTAGTAGAGATGGGGTTTCACCATGTTGGCCAGCATGGTCTCAATTTTCTGACCTCGTGATTCACCCACCTCAGCCTCCTGAAGTGCTGGGATTACAGGTGTGAGTCACCGTGCCCAGCCTGTGCACTGTTATGATTTACTCCTATGTTTTTTTACTTTGCTGGGCTACCTTCAACATTTCTTATAGGACAAGTCTAATAGCAAACAAATTCAGCTATTGTGTATCTGGGAATGTCTTAATTTCTACCTCACTTTTGAAGGACAATTTTTGTTTGATATAAGATCCTTGATTGACTTTTTTTTTAATTTAGTCTTGTAGTACTTTGAATGTATGGATCTACTGCCTTCTTGCCTCCATAGTTTCTAGTAATAAATCTGATAACAATCTTATTGAGGATACACAGTATGTGTAGGGTTGTTTCCCTCTTGCTGCTTTCATTATTCTTTCTTTGGCTTTGGCTTTTCAGAGTATAATTCTAATGTGTCTTGATGTCGATCACTTTTATCTATCTTACTTGGACTTTGTTGATCTTCATGTATGTTTATATTCATGTTTTTCATTAAATTTGGAAAGTTTTTAGCCATGATTTCTCCACATATTCTGTTGTCCATTTCTCTCGCTCTTCTCCTTCTGGGACTGCCACAGTGCATATGTTGGTACACTTGACTGAGTCTCACAGGTGCCTTAGACTTGGTTCACTCCTCTTCAGCTGTTTTTCTTTCTGGTCCTCAGACTCAGTAATTCAATTGCACTATCTTCAAGTTAGTTGATTTTTCTATCTGCTGAAATCTGCTCCGGAATACCTCTAGTACATTTTTCATTTCAATTATTGTAACTTTTCATCATTCAAATTTTTAAAGATTTTTTATTATTTACTAATACTGTGTCTGGAATTGGTGGGTTCTTGGTCTCACAGACTTCAAGAATGAAGCCGCGGACCCTCATGGTGAGTATTACAGTTCTTAAAGATAGTGTGTTTGGAGTTTGTTCCTTCTGATGTTCAGATGTTTCTGGAGTTTCTTCTTTTTGGTGAGTTCATGATCTCCCTGACTTCGAGAGTGAAGCTGCAGACCTTTACAGTGAGTGTTGCAGCTCTTAAAGGCAGCACGTCTGGAGTTTTTCATTCCTCCTGCGGGGTTCGTGGTCTTGCTGACTTCAGAAGTGAAGCTGCAGACCTTCACAGTGAGTGTTACAGCTCACAAAGGTAGTACAGACCCAAACACTGAAGAGCAGCAAGATTTATTGCAAAGAACATAGCTTTGGCAGCATGGAAACGGACCAGAGTGGGTTGCCACTGCTGGCTTGGGTGGCCTGCTTTTATTCCCTTTTTTGACCCCACCTACATCCTGCTGATTGATCCATTTTACAGAGAACTGATTGGTCCATTTTGCAGAGTGCTGATTGGTCCATTTTGAGAGCGTGCTGACTGGTGTGTTTCCAAACCTTTAGCTAGATACAGCGTGCTGATTGGTGGATTTACAATCCTTTAGCTAGACAGAAAAGTTCTCCAAGTCCCCAACCAACCCAGAAGCCCAGCTGGCTTCACCTCTCAATATTTCCATTTTGTTTTTACATTATTTCCTCAACTTTCTTTTTATCTTTAGTGCTTTGAGCATCTTTAAGATAGTTGTTTTAATGTTTTTATCTAGTAAATCTGCCTCAGGTCTTTTTCAGTAGTACATTCTGTTGATTCTGTTTTTGTTTTCTTTTCTTCTTCTTCTTTTTTTTTTTTTTTTTTTTTTTTTTTGAGGAGGAGTCTCACACTGTCACCCAGGCTGGAGTGCAAGTGCAGTGGCATGATCTCTGCTCACTCCTAGCTCTGCCTCCTGGGTTCACACCAATTCTGCTGCTTCAGCATCCTGAGTAGATGGGACTACAGGTGCCCACCATCACGTCCAGCTAATATTTCTTTTTGTATTTTTAATAGAGACGGGTTTCACCATGTTAGCCAGGATTGTCATGATATCCTGACCTGGTGATTCACCTGCCTTGGCCTCCCAAAGTGCTGGGATTACAGGTGATTCTGTTTTATTTAAATGACCATACTTTCCTGTTTCTTTGTATACCTTGTGACTTTTTTTGTTTGTTTTTGAAGACTAGGCATTCAAATGTAATAACTGTGATAATTCTAGAGAACAGATTCTTCCCCTTCCTCTTGTTAGCCTTTTTTTTTTTTTTTTTTTTTAAGACAGAGTTTAGCTCTTGTTGCCCAGGCTGGAGTGCAATGGCATGATATTGGCTCATAGCAACCTCCGCCTCCTGGGTTCAAGCAATTCTCCTGTCTCAGCCTCCCGAGTAGCTGGGATTGCAGGCATGCACCACCACACCTAGCTAATTTTGTATTTTTAGTAGAGATGGTGTTTCTCCATGTTGGTTAGGTTGGTCTTGAACTCCCGACCTCAAGTGATCCACCCACCTTGGTCTCCCAAATTGCTAGGATTACAGGCGTGAGCCACTGTGCCCAGTCGCTGCTGTTTTTTTTAGTTGCAGTTTTTGCTTTTGTTTATTACTGTAGGCTGTCTCTGTTCCAAGGTTCAGCCTCAGGTAAACTTAAAGTCTTCTAAGGTATTTTTCTGAGCCTTCCTCTGAGCACCAACTGGTCACTTTCTAATTTTTCTCCTATATGCACTTGTTTTTGAATAAACTAGTACTTAATGTCTGGTTCTAAAATGAAGAACTGGAGAAAACTGAAAGAGGAGTATCAACAGGCACTAGGCTTTACACGTCCTGGAAGTCACTTTTACCAAAGGAAGAGAAGCTTGCAACAATGGGCAAGGTGTAATAACAATGTTCACTCACCTCTGTCTGTAGCTCTGTAATCAGAAGTGTCAATCAACAAACAAAGAACAGATACCCCAAATTTAAAGGACAGGATCCTTTTTGCTCACCTAGGCTCCTGCATTCTACATGCAAGCTGCTCCTGTTTTTGTTGTTTTCTACAGTTAATATTTTAATAGATCATATGTTTATCAATTCCCCTGCTCACTATCAGATCAAACTTACAACTAATTTTCCTGATTCCTGAAGTAAACAATTTATTACCATGTTGTTTCCATTTACATTGGTGATAAAGTCTATGTTTTTGTGTGTCTGACACAATAAACACATCGTGCCCTAGTTTTATAATTATTTTTTAAATTTCCACTTAGTCTTTTTGTAATATTTTACTTTATTTTGATATTCATTATTTCTACTGAGAAATTTGCTACCATCTCATAGTAATTTATCCACCTTTTTAAGATCTTCCTCTTTGAAGTGGCACAACCAAAAGGAAAAAGGAAGATCTTAAAAAGTCAGAAAAACTACTGCCTTTTTAAACTGTAGTTTTTGTTTTTCAATTGAGTTTCATTGTCCTCCTAAATCTGAGGGTTGACATAAGTGGTTTTATATTGTTTCATGTTATATAAATTATTAATTATTATAGCTTATTATACTTTATATAATTATTATTCATTTTGACCGAAATATTAACTTTTCCCTTTTCTATTATCTATTTTAGGAAATATTATTGCACATATGTTAATTCTGACTTTATGTCTTAATTCCTCATTTATATTTTCCTTCTCTTTTCCTCATTACACTGCATTATTTGATTTACTGCATTATTTGTAATTCAGGTCTATCTCTGAACTTAGTTAATCATTCTCCTCTTTTATTTAAACTATTGTTTAACATATACGTAGCAATTTAAATTTTAATAATTCACTTTGAATTTTTAGAAGATATATTTTGGCTTTTTCAATTTTAAGAATTTATTCGCGAAATACAGGGTTATTATAAAACTTAAAAGTAAAATGTTAACAAACAAAATGGTCATCAATGCAGAAATATAGAAAAAGTCTCATTAGTGTAAAGATTTCACAGCTCCTTCATTTCATCAGTAGATTAAATGTAATATTAGTTAAAAATTTATCACTACTGATAGTCACATATGCTATTTTTGGAAGTTAAATATAATATAATCATTTGGAAAATGATGTACCTTGGATAGCTTAACATGCATACACATACATAAACTCACATGTAATATTTGGTCCCACATTTCAATTCATATATGTATATATGAAAAGAATTGCATATTTTGCACACAAAAAGTGTACAAAATTGTAGCAAATAGTATTATTCACCATAGTACAAATTTAAATACACTTTAAATGTCTGTTAGCAGTAGAATGGATAAATACAAGCCTGATACTCAAATATAGTAAATTCTAATTATTTATGATAGTTCCTCTATAAATCATCACTAACACCGAATTACTGAATACTGATTTCATAAAGGAAGTGAAGAGTTTTGATCTGTTGAGCTTTTGTTCATATTATTGTCATCAACCAATCAATACATCACCTTGTTTTATGTATGTATCTGTCTAAAGACACCTTATTTAATACACATTGTTAACTGATGAAGATGGAACTCACGGCCAACAGCATTACAACTCAGGCCTGAACAAAGCTTACCATTAGGCGCATCACAATCTTCTTGTACTTGGGAACTCTAGACAGCACTTCAACACTATGTGTGGAAGCCGTTTTAAACAGCAAAATTGTCAAAAGCACAGATTTTTTTTTTAAATGTATTAAATTGAGCATGGAAAGAATATTCATTTAGAGTGTGAAAGTTAAAACAAGAAGGCAGAATATTTTCTTGTTCAAATACAGAGGGGCATGTGTATATTTAGCAATAAAAAAGTTTTCACATCTAGGTATGCCCACAAATGACCATATAATGCCATGGTTATAAATAAATTTAAGCAAGTAGGTAACTATAAATACAGAATCCACAACAATGAGAATCAACTGTAATCAGTTTCTTCATAGCAATAGAACAAAGAATTACACTAGCAACAGCTATGAACAAAATGATCTTGCAATCATAATGTAAAGCACAAATAGCCAGATTCAGATTGTGAATATCATATATATCCATTTATGCTCAAAATCAGCCAATATTTATATGTGGTAATAGAGATCTACATAATAATTTCCTTCAAATAGGTAGTATCTAGAAGGAGTAATATAAGTAATTATTATTATAATAACATGGTCATAAGGAGAACGCATTTGGACTGTGCCCCAATTTATCAACCTATAAAAATGTGTTAGATACTAAACTGAAAAATCTCCGCAATCATGATTGTATCATATTATTATCTGCTTTTCATTTTGTGAAGTTTTATAAGTTCCCCTAATATTTCATAGTAATAATAGACATTTTGAAAAATAATACAGTTTATGTAATTACCATATCACTTGAACATTTTTTATTAATCTTTTCTATTTTAAATGTTTCACCATTATTTGAAGGTGGAATTATATGAATAATAAGTGATGTTAGCTCTTCTCACTTTTGAACATCACTTAGATAATTTATATTCAGTGAGTATAGTTCTCTAGTTTGAAAACTCAATTTAAAAACCAGCCTGATTATTTCTAAAATATATTTCCAATTTTAATCCACCAGCAAGGAGTTTTGATAATTCCAAATCGAATGCTTGTAATTTGTGTTGGCCTATGTTGTAGCTGAAATAAAAATCCAGCCTAGTCAAAATCCCACAGTCTCAAAAATCAGAAACAAAGAAGTGAAATATACAGCAAATTTTTTTCTCACAATAAATATCAGACCATTAGATTGTATACTCATAATAAATGTGTAACCTCAGGGCCTTAGGGTTTTCTATTAGAATAGCTATTCATCCTTTTACTCATGATTGTACTGCTCATTCTCATATTAGAAAGTGAACCATTAGGCCAGTTATTCACGTCAATTTGTAAACCTGGAAGTGCCAGCTCTTCATAGCAGAAATATTTTTCATGTTTGTATTTGTGAAATAAGAAACACATAATAAGCAATTGTTAAATAAATACAGAATATATGGATGAAGTGCTACATGGGTACATGGGTGAATGGGTGAATGGATGGATGGATGGATGGATGAATGAATGAATTCATGTGAAGTTGTTAATAACTTTTAGAATGTGTAGTCCTACTTTGAACATCTTAACACTTTTTGTAGTGCTAGACAGAAATCAAAATTGGAGGTTTAATTTCAAACCAATATTGACTGAAAACTTTCTCTGCAAATGAAGGAATGTTTTGGGTCTAGTCTCCCGAGAAATTTTGATAGGAAGCAGGCATATGGCACCTCAACATGCCAGGATCTACTATAAATGCTTTACATGCATTATTCATGTAATTCTTAAAATAACTTCACAAGATACATATATTTATTATTCCCATTTAACAGATTGCACATATCTCATAAAACTAGTTAACTTACTTTTCTCCGAGCTGAGAAGCAAAAGATGAAAATAATTAAGGGACCAGACTGACTGGATATCAACCCTGCACTTCACCTTGGTTGTTCTGCAACTGATTTCAGGTAAAGAGCATGGGCTGCAACAGTTAGTGGCTCAAACTTGAAGTATGAATTCAGAGAATTGTGAAAGCATGACCATGGCAATGTTTACTATAGATTGCTTTCTCCATCTCTAACATACTTACATATTATTTATTTTACTACTACCTAGCAAATTCTACTAGGTTACTGTCATCTAGTGAAGCCTACGATTGTCTTGGTCTTTATTAATAATAAAATAAGGAGGCCTTCATTCCAGTTCTATAATGATAAGCAGGAATGTCTTAATTGGCCTCTGCCTGCTCTGACTGTGCCTTCCTTGCTCTAGATAGAATACGCAGCTGGGAGGGAGATTTGTGTGGAGCTAGGCAGGTTAATATTACGAAGTGTTAGTGGATCTAATTTCTGAAAACAAAATCTTACACTATCTCCTGAATTCATTAGGCTTAAGGAACAGAATGAGAGAAGAGTTTGCAGTAATTGCATAAATTTTCTAGTTATCCAAGTAAGGAAACATATTATCAGTGACAATCAAGTTACCTGGAAAAGATTACTGCAATAATATAAATTTTTTTAAAGATTTACTTTTCCACAAGTAGTAATTATTCATACCTGAACAACTTTTTGGGACTGCACATCAACAATAAGGACTCTGTCCAAAGTTGGCTGTGCAACATAAATGAACTTGTCTTTGACATTAACAGCTGATGCCCACACACACCTCTGAGCTTCATCTCCCTCAGCTTTGGGACAGACTTCATCCTGTAATTTAGGAAAGATAAAATGAAATTTATATCTGAAATTATAACACATACCTGACAATATCATGGGCAAAATTAATGTTTCATTCTCTACTACTTTCAGCATCACATGTTAAATGTACATATAAAGTTTAATTAATAGAACATATTTCAGTTCATCAAATATGTATGGAAAGCAATGTAAATGAGATTCCTTTAAAGTACATTTTATGTTCTTAATTAATTATTTTTCTAGTAAAATGCAGTTCTTTCATTTTTTTCCCACTTGGTTATAACTCAGCAACTTCAAAAAGTCCAACATCTTTCCCCAAATTTTCCCAGTCTCAAGTTTCTTTAACAGAATAAATGTCACACTTAAAGTATATTCTGAGTTTTTCACAACATTAGTGGCTGTCCTCATAGCAAATTCATAATTTTGTTAAGTCATATAATCTTCTGGAAAAGATTTCAGGATTCTTTTAATTTCTAGTAAATCAAAGCTTAGATAAATTATAATAAGGTAGTTATTCTCAATGGTTGTTTTATTTTTCAATCAAGGTCAAATTTTATAAAATCTTTCAATATTCCCAAAGCTTCTTATTCTGCTTCCTTACCCTAGAACTGCCTTCTGGTTGAATATTGCATACTTTGTGTTAGATGACCATAAATGAGGCCAAAAAAGCCCCTCTATTTCCTCTTTTCCTTCATATTGTCAAAAAATGATTGTGGAAGAGATACACAAGCCCTTGTGATTTATCCTGGGAGTCACAGCATAAGTAAAAGTGTATGAAGTGTTTTCGGGTTTTCTTTTATGCACTGTTCTATTACAGTTAGAAAAACCACAAATAAGAGAGACTGGTTAAAATGTACATAAAACGTATGCGCAGGCCAGGTGTGGCGGCTCACGCCTGTAATCCCAGCACTTTGGTAGGGTGAGGCAGGAGGATCATGGGGTCAGGAGATCGAGATCATCCTCGCTAACATGGTGAAACCCCGTCTCCACTAAAAATATGAAAAAATTAGCCAGGCGTGGTGGCGGGTGCATGTAGTCCCAGCTACTCGGGAGGCTGAGGCAGGAGAATGGCCTGAACCTGGGAGGCGGAGCTTGCAGTGAGCTGAGACCACGCCACTGCACTCCAGCCTGGGTGACATAGTGAGACTGTGTCTCAAAAAAAAAAAAAAAAACAAAAAGTCTGTGCAGTAAGAAATAATTATTTATATAATAATAATACAATGATAAACAATTATTCCAGTATTTCTTTTGATTTTTTTGTCTGATAATTAACAACTAATGTCTAATTTCATTTATTTGTATACTCCAGTTATTATCTCTAAGCTAACTTACAATAAGACTATTTTTTCTAATCTATATAAAAACATTTGTTTTTCAGCAGAGATACCATTCAGCATATGTATTTAATAATCATAAGACAAAAATCAACCACACTCTCATTATCAGAATCACTAAGCATTTATTTTTAAAGATAACACTGATAGCAGTATACCATATTGACATTGAGTAACCACATTGAACAACTAAAAAATGTAACCTTTCTCAGGCTGTATAACCATTGTAGGTGGTTTTCCTCTTTGCATAAAATTTGGTAATTAATGTAAATACCAAAGCACTTTGCAATGAGACATCCAGTGTGTGGCCTGCTGTTTATGTTCTCCAAAAGTCAGATCTAATTCAGGAAGGCTCTGGAGTGTCCATTAATTTTTAAGATCTGGTTCAGTATTGCATGGTTTAGTAACATAAAACAATAGTGTTCTCCTCTAAACAGCAGAGATTGTTCTAAGCTTCTAAGGCATAAGCGGAAAGACTGAAAATGAAGCATGTATTGTATGGTGTTTCAGGTAGTCCTGGATTTGTGAAATTAATTCTGTGTACCATGGCCATTACAGGTGACTATTTGGGAGGTCAACCTGAGTAAAGTCCTTGGCACTCTTAAGGAGGTAACCCAAACCTGGAGGCAGAAGACTGTCTTCACTATGTGCTTAGAATGCAGTATTATACTTTCATTCACCAATTCCTACTGACACACTGTTTTCTAAGACAACCTTTTCTTCAGAAGTATACTTAATGTCAAGGACAAGATCTATTTTGCGAGAAACAAACACTAGATAAAATATGTACTTGAGAGGCATGAAGAAGTGGGAAAAAAGTGGGAACTAAGGTTGGTGAAAGGGTCTGAATACAGGGAAATTGTTTACAAATTCTCCGCCATTGTGTAAAACCTGCCAAAGTAAATGAAAAGTGTGAGCGACCTGACACATAACTGTCAGCCAAACAACTGCTGAACCACGAACGATTTCCACCCCTTTGTTTGCTACAGAACTATTCAACAGTAAAATATACTGCTCTGCTGGGAATTATTTTCTATTTGGATGCTGTCCCAATAAGACATCCTTGACCAGACTTACAATCATTTTTACAAAGCCATTAAAAGTTTCCTGACAGTAATCCTGGATTTTCTTTGCTTTGCTTTATGATATTATTTCTAATTATATTATTTCTCACTTTACCATAGCACTCTCTTATTTTCTCATATTAATATTTATTTCTATGGAAGAAAAATAGTAAAGGAATGTTTTTAAACATGAATTAGAGATTTAATGGGACAAAAAGGAGACACAGAATCCAGAGATGAAAAGTAAGATTAAGATAATACATACTGATGAGGAAAGCTGCCAGGGATTATATCAAAGAGTATTGTTAAATCACTTTTACAGAAATGTATACTAACATTTAGAGTGAACAGAAGTAATAAGGTATAAACTAATGGAGATGAGAGTCCGGGAAAAGACAATTCTAATGTATATTTAGAATTTATTTCTTTTGGATCTTTTCCATATTTAATCACATATTTCCTACACATGTATTACACTTTCCCAAAATGTTAAAGAGTACAAGTTATATCACTACTGATGGTATAAATTTTAATTAGCATTTTAAATAATGTTACTAATATCTGATTTGCTAAGCCAAGGTAAATCAAACAGAATCATATATACACTTGTCTTCTACTAGGATGTTGCCATTTTCATTTATTAGACTAATTGCCTATTAAAAATACTTTGCCTTAAAATCTTTAAATTCCAATCTTTCCTTCCTTCCTCTTCATATTCTCCTTCTCAGGTCATCCTGCATCATTCCTAAAGACAAGTATTTCTCACAAACATGTCTATTTTCCTTGCTTCCACCTCAGTAAGTTGTTGTCAGGACTACCTCCTCTCATCCTTCTATCTAATCTTAAAAGATATGTCCACTACTCCTTACTTTCAGAAAGACCTGCCCTCAATTTTTCTTATAATTTTAACTATTCAAGTATTCAGACATTAACATTGCCTCATAAATTTAAGAAACACTTCATAAAACAACTTCAATTGAATTAATATTTCCATTTCAATCATCCATCTAATTATCTTCAGACTTTTGAACAACCTTTCTTCCATTTCCCAACCTTTCACTCTAAACTGACCATGCTTCAAACAGGCTTTCATGACATCATCTATTTTAAAAAATATATTTTCAAAGTCACCAGTGGCCTCAGAATTTCCAATTATTATCCTTTATTTCTCATTGGAAAACATTTATTGAGAGCTTACTATGTGAAGAATATTGTGCAAAGCTATGTTTGAAAATGAAAACATGAATATGAGAGAATGCTTGCTTTCAAGCTGCTTGTAATTTCGGCTGCATTTAGCTGTTTCAGACACTTGATTTTTCATAAAAGGTTCTTTCATTCTTGCAAGGCAGAGATTCTCAAATAATGGTCCCACAGGCCAAATTTGGCCCACTGCCTAATTTGGTATGATCCAGAAACTAGGAATGTTTTCTTTATCTTTTAATGGTTGAAAAAAATAAAAAAAAAAGAGTACAATTTCATGACAAGTAAACATTATATGAGATTCAAATTTACAGAAATGAAGATGTATTATAACCCGACTACACCTATTCATTTAAATATCATGGCATCTTTCATGTTATAATGACAGACATATGTCCTGAAAAGTCTAAGATATTTACTTACTATCTGGCCTTTTGCAGAAAAAAAAAGTTGCTGATCCCAGTTTAGTGTACATTCTGACCTTAGTTATCATTTTTGTCATATTATTTAAACTATTTCTGCCTGTGGTGGCTACTTTATCTTCAGTTCCCTGGATGTGGCTTCAGAAAAGTCAAGGCTCAGACTTTAGTTTTCTGCTCTATTTCCTTTACATTAAATTCCTCTGAAAACTCATCCATTCTGATTGCCTAATTACTATCATGGTCAGGTAACACCCAGACACTAATCTATGGCCTTGTCATTCACCAGACTTTCCTCCTCTGTCTTCTTCTAGGAAAATTGTTGAACAGGTGGTTTCAAACAGAGAGATAATACAGAACAAAAAAGTACACTATCTTAAAGGAAGTATTAAAGTTGATCCAAAACTTAATGAAAGAAATAAACCAAAGAAAGGATGAAATCTTGCATTCCTGAACACAAAGAAAGTGATTTGTATTAGAAAAGTTTTAAAAAACTGAGTAGTTCTATATAGTAGGAGACTATTGAATAGAACCGTAACAAAATAAAATTCACGATACAAATATTCCAAACTTATATATTGAACATAAGTAGAGTTTATATGTCAAATGTCTTGTCTTTTAGAAAAAAAAAAGTAAATGTATGGACTTTGGAAGATGGGGAACCAAAGCACTGAAAGAGCCATTAATTAAATGCTAATGAGGCCAGGTGCAGCAGCTCATGCCTGTAATCCCGGCACTTTGGGAGGCCAAGGCAGGTGGATCTCTTCAGGTCAGGAGTTCAAGACCAGCCTAGCCAACATGGTGAAACCCCGTCTCTACTAAAAATGGAAATACAAAAATTATCAGGGCATGGTGGTGCACACCTAAGTAATCCCAGGCACTCAGGAGGCTGAGGCAGGAGAATGGCTTGAACCCAGGAGGCAGAGGTTGCAGTGAGCCGAGATCGCAGCACTGCACTCCAGCCTGGGCAACAGAGTAAGACTCTACCTCAAAAAAGCAAAACAAAACAAACAAAAAACCCAGTAAATATCTGGTTCTCTGCATAATTTGGATTACCAATGCATTCTGTAATTTATGTGAATAAAAACAAACTGTCGCTGGTATCATGAAGAACGCAGAAATACAAATGTGATAAATAAGGTGGCCTAACATGTATATATCCAACTTGGGTTCCGAATTAGGGAGCCTTGGAGATCCACCCATGTTTGTTATGTAGACACTGTTAGACAAGTACTGAAAGAAAACAGATGTTGAGACAAAGGAGGGGAGAAAGGGTTTGGTGTCTTAATATATCATTAAATAAAGGCATTTAAGTCTGAAAAATTCTGGAAACACTGCAGGCCTGGGTCTCTCACTGATCTAGTTAGCAGTTATGATAGTTTCGCATTGTTTTACCTTTATGCTTCTCTACCAATCAGGTTTCTAAGACAGGCAGAGAGTTCCTACCCACTTTTTGTAACTGAAAATTGAATTGGGATTTTTCTCTTGGATGCCGATGTGTGTAAATTAACCACTCTCTCTGTTCCTTCCTGCCACAAATAATGTATAAGATTGCCTCATAAGAAATAGAGCCGTCAACATCATCCTTTCTGTTTTCTACAGAGTTTCTTTTAGTTACTCTTTCCTAGTGCCCCCTCTTTTGTAAAAAAATAATTAATACATTTGGTATGAATTTTAATTAATTACAAATGTATAACTTTTATATCCATTGTTCATCAACAAATGTCCTGTCCATCAGCTAGAACATTCTACTTAATATTTCATGAAAAACAATGATTTTCCACAGCTATTGAAAAGCACCCCAAAATACTTTGTCAAATTATTTTCAATCTATATTTGGCAGCCAAATTTCTAACACCTACATAATTCATTCCTAGCTTCGAGGTGTTTCACTGATTTTCTTCTTGTCTGAATTTCCACAGAATTTTCATTTTGTGACTTATAATTTGGCAATGAATGATATATTATATTTTCAATTAAAATGTTAGCCTTTGCTATTCCTGTATTTCTACATTTCCCAAACATAATGCTGAAGCTACAATATTTGCTTAGTAAATACGTGTTTAAATGTCACTTATAATAGCCAAAAAAAAAAAAAAAGTCAAGAAGTGGTGTATGTTACTCAATCACAATGTTAAACACTATGCAATGTCATGCAGAATCATTGAGAAACTGAATTCTAGAGTAGTACTAATCAAAATGTGGTCTGTAAACCGCTGCCAGTTGACATAGGATTTGCTACCAAGCTAAGGATTGCATAGATATTGAAATTAACCATTGAGAACCTTTTATAGCAATTTGACATTGCCATAATTTCCCTGTATGTGATCAGTAGACCTATCTAATTTAATAGTATTTAAACCAGTTTGAGTATTGTCAAATTTGCCTGGAGGATTTCATGTATTGAAAACTATCCACTGGTTTTTACAAGAGAAAACCAGAATGAGCAAAAATCAGTGATTTTTTTTCTCCCACGGAGTTTAGGAAGCACTGATTTCGTGCTTTTTTATTGTAGCTCTCTCTCTTTCTCTCTTTCAGTCTTTCTTTTAAGTATATATTTTTAACTGAAGCTGTCACAATCTGAGTCTATTGCTGTAAATTTTGAAAGTGAATAATAAAATACTTGGAGAAAAAAAGTTCAGTTTGTCAAATGCAAGGAATATAAATAATTATTCTGAATGAGGATTTATTCAGTTTGTCATAAATCAAGGCAAATACAACACAATTACTTTTGTACTGAATTAGAATATTCAGGTTTGGATTCCTAGGATATATTTATAGTCATGTAGAAATATTTGTCTATATACACACATGATCAAGGCTGAACTATTTGTGAATACGCTAGATATAAATTCCTTTCAATATCGCTTTGCAATATTGGAAAAAATCAATCTTACAAAAATGCATTGAACGATTTGGTAGCATTGAATAGTCTCCTCATTCGACCATTTTATAAAGCACTGAGGATAAAATACTTTCAGCAATTTTTTAATTGCTTATAACCAAAGCAATATATTTTTTTCTAAAATGAGATATATTAAATTTATCCCATTCAATTTCTGATTTCATTTATAATATCATAAGCAGTCTTTCTCATATTAGTCAGAATATAGGTAGTCATGGTAACTTGGGGGCTGTATTTGCCTACTTTGTGCTACATGGACACACTGCTATGTAGCATGATTTTGCTTTAGGATATCGAGGTCCAAAGGCTACATTACAGAATTGTTTATTCTTTCTTTTAATATATTATGTTTTTCAGCAATACAATAAATAAAAGCTTATAACACTATGCTATCATAAGCTGAGCACTGTTTTCTCTTTACAGATAGCATATTAGAGAGGTTAAAAATGACAGGATTTGAAGCCAAAGAGACCTCAGTGTAATGTCCAAGGGTGCACTTATATTATCTGTGCAAGTAGACCTGTTGAGGTTTGTTACCTCATTGGTAAATTGGGTATAATAATATTAGCTATCACATGGAGTTATTGTGAGAAGTACATACAATCCTATTTGAAAAGGTCAAGTGATCAATAAAAGTTACCTCCTATTTTCATATAGAAAATTATTGATGTGCTACATTTGACAAAAACTGTAACAGTCTACATGTTTTTGATGCAAACTTTAAAAAAATTTACCAAATGTTTTGGAAGGAAATTTGCTGTGCATGTTCAAGAGATTTAGAGAGCTACTTTAAATGTGGCATGATTATTGCATATAGGGCAAGGAGAATTTTGTTCTATCTGGTGTTTGGCAGTTCCGTGACTAAGCAAATCACTTAATCTTTCTCATTTCTTTACCTGAAAATTGAGAGGATTAAATCAGAAATTTGTCAACTATTTTTCTTCTTGAAAAAGAAAACAATTTATTTGAATTATTTCAACTCTGCTTAAATTTAAATGTTATAGTGGTTTATAAAACTATTGAGTTAGAAAAGAAAAGCTGGTTTAAAAAGACACAACTGTAGGGTGTTAAATTTCAAATGCTTACAGAACATAAAAACCAAATTCTAGATGCTTTGTGAATGTAGGACTTAGGTAGTTGCTTTTCTGGCTTTTATAGTTATTGTAAAGGAGCTGAAATCCTAGCTAGGGGGAAGGTCCAGGTGCCATTAGACACTGAGAACAGGAGAGGCAGGCAGGCACTTAATGTCTGTTGGGAAAGGCATATATTTGAATAGTAGGGAAAGCAAATTAAGTATCAAGACAAAAGGTCTAGAGTTAGGTCCAAAAAGTAGTAAATAGAGATTGACAAAAAGGTGTTGGAATTGAAACAATATTAAAGCAAAAATAATAGAAAACGACTGGATGGATATTGGTAATTGCAAATTGTATGAACAATGAGGGTTTATGGATCAAACTTATTTAAACCTAGTACGGGTAAGTTGGAATTAAAGAATTAGATGTGTTTAAACTTTCCTCGATATGATGAATACTTGAATTGTATAGGAGCAGTGATATTCTTTCTTTAACTTGTGGCACACAGCACAGTTAGTAGGTTGGTTAGTGAGGGAAAAAAAATAAAACCAAAGAAAATAATTACCACGTAATTCATGAAGTTAACCGACCACCAACTGTTGATTAATAAATTCTTATCATGAAAAAATCAATAAAATATTTGTTTTAAGTGCCAAAATTATACATCTTTCTGTACAATTTTTTATGACAATAGATATCCAGCCTTTTTATTAAACATTGAAAAGAGGGAGTTTGGGATACTTTCTTAATGCAGCTTTTAAAACATGGCTGCAGGAATTAAAATGTAATTTTTGTTTGTTTTTGTACTTCAGTCCTATATTGTAGAATTCATTTTCTCTGCCGGATTTTTCATTTAATAGGGTTTTTTTTTATTTCAAAATCTGCATTATATTTGTTTTATTCATATGGTCAGAAAACAGAGACATGAATTCTGTTGAAATAAAAATTCTAGTTTTTAAAAGACATTTTATATGAATTCTAGTTGGATTTAATTTACTCTGATTCTCTGAATTTCTAATATTATTGTGGAATTAATTTCATTATTTCTTATCATTACAAATTCATAAAATAATCAAAAACACACTTTTAAGGAAAAATGTCATACATTTTGAAGATGGAACATCCGATATAATACAAGTTCTCCTTTCTCCCCCTTAAATGTTTCTCTCTCCTTTTAGTAATGACACATGAGTTCTGATAACACATGTTGTATAATTTCTATTTTTGGGAAACTTAATTGAGGAATGAGACAGGTTTTATTAATTACTATTCTAGATATGCATATGTAGGCTTTCCCTGTGATTATCTCACTCTGTCTACTAACTAAAAAATGTTGACATGAAAGGATAAATCAGGTGGATTTTGTGATTGTTAGATTATCCACATTTGATTAAGTACAGTATACCACTTAGGAATTAAACTTTTTTTTCCCTGTGGCACATAATCTCACAATACAGATGGTGCTTCTTTCTTCCATCTTTCCATATTGTTTGGTACAGAAGTGCCTTACATGGAACAAAGGCTTAATAGGGTTTACAAAACTACAATTGACTGAAAAAATTACTCTGAAATGAAATCACTTTATCTTTAAAAACTATAAATGTTTTACAGAGATAATTATATGTGTTTAAGTTTTAAGCATTATTGTTATTCACACATAAATTTGTTCTACGTAAGAATAAAGGAGCTTTGCATTTGATTTCATACACTTATGTGGTAAAGTAATATTGGACAAAGAATTGTTATACATATATACTATTGCTATGTTTTATCATTTAAAGGAAACCCATAAAAATGATTTTTTTTTTTTTTTTTTTTTTTTTTTTTTTGAGATGAGTCTTGCTCCTAGTGGCACAATTTCGGCTCACCGCAAGCTCTGCCTCCCAGGTTCACGCCATTCTTCTGCCTCAGCCTCCCGAGTAGCTGGGACTACAGGTGTCCGCCACCACACCTGGCTAAATTTTTGTATTTTTAGTAGAGACGGGGTTTCACTGTGTTAGCCAGGATGGTATTGATCTCCTGACCTCGTGATCGGCCTGCCTCGGCCTCCCAAAGTGCTGGGATTATAGGCATGAGCCACCGTGCCTGGCCAAAAGATTTGTTTTTTAAAAAGCATCATTTACTTAAAGACTTTGGCTCTGTACCTACCTTCATTTGAGATGAAAACATAGAAATAAAAAGCACATTATCTTTGTCTATTACATTTATAACTATAAATTTATTATCATATTTATAAAATATTACATTTTATCTGGGCTCTTTTTTTTACTGAAAATTTTAATAGGATTCCAGGTCACATTATCCATTTTAGGAAAATTCTTCAGAGTAACAATTTGAAAACAATATTGAGAATTCACAAAACCTGACCCGGTGATTTAGTTCAGTGTAAATCCTTAGAAATATATACAGATTATATAATCAGTGTGCTATTATTTAATCCTATCTTTTAATTTTTCAAGTAGGTTCAAAAGGGAGCTATCGGCTATTAGATATCTTTTGTGAAATTATATTAGCTACTGTTTAGTGAAAATCACAGATTACAGAGTTAAGTTTTGAATGTAAATGATACTAGATATATACATTTTTAAACATGTTATCTTTCTCCTTTGCTCCTATCATAAGGAATTAATTTTTCACTTTAAAATAGAGATGGGATAGAGCTGATTGCTTCTTTTTCAGGATGGAAGCAACAACACTTAGGAGAGAGCCAACAGGCCGGGCGTGGTGGCTCATGCCTGTAATCCCAGCACCTTGGGAAACAGAGGTGGGCAAATCATCTGAGGTCAGGACTTCAAGACCAGCCTGGTCAACATGGTGAAACCTCGTTTTTACTAAAAATACAAAAATTAGCTGGGCGTGGTGGCACACGATTATAATCCCAGCTACTGCGGAGGCTGAGGCAGGAGACTGGCTTGAACCCGGGAGGCGGAAGTTGTAGTGAGTCAAGAACACGCCACTGAAATCCGGCCTGGGCAGCAGAGTGAGACTCTGTCTCAAAAAAGAAAAAAAGAGAGAAAGAGACTGCCAACAAATAGATCCCATTCCCCATTCCAGCAGTAGTTGCACCCTTGAAATGTGTTTTATGTTAAATTTTCTTTAAAGCTATACAAATGAGATTTATAATAGGATTATGCAATATGCAGCCACATACCAATTTCATCTTCCTTTTACCCTTCTATATCTTTAAAGACAGTCTAGTTTCCTGATCTTTTGAAAAATATTTAAATTAGGAGAAATTCAGTAGTATTATTTCTCTTTTTGTGCCCTCAGTGTACATCTGTCTATAAGAGCAACCATTACACTTGAGTGTGCTTAAAATTTATGTATCTGTTATGTTATTATTTTTTCTCCCCTGCCTATCACAATGCTTGACACAAAGCAAATTCCAAATACGGATAAACAAGTAAACAAACCTCCATGCATGAGTGATAATTTGGAAGTCAATATTAGATGGGTCAAATTTAGATCTCATCTATAAACTACTGTAGAGGCATACTATGAAATATTTATTTTAAAATATAGCCAGAACATAACTTCTAGTACACCTTTCTGTTAACATGTATATATGCATATATATGTAACATGTGTTTACATGAAAACAGCAGCTGCTTTAATTCTGTTGTTTTCTAATTAAAAAAATAGGTGGACAGCATAGCTCATGGCGCAACTATGTTTTTGCTTGGCAAGTTCTAGATGAAATATTCACTCTGCCATTAATTTGCCAAGCAACCCATAATATGTCCTCTAAAATTGGATCAATAACATTTTGAAAATAAATGACTAAAATAGAAAAAAACGAGTTATAATGAGCAATAAGTTGGCAGCTTACATACTTAAAATATGAATGATAATTTTGAAGTTTAAGCTATTTTCATTGTAATTCTTATTATATAGTTCTTTCTTAATTTCCATGCAGACAACATGGTATATAAAATAATTATATAGTACATAGAGAAATGTAAAAGTATTTTTAAATACTGAAGAGTTAATTTTTAATATTTACCAATAGAAACGTTTAGTAAAATAAAATTGAAACACAGTTTCCCGTAGTACGCTTTCCTTCCCTCACCACCTCCAAACTGATATATGTGACTTTTTTAAAATATGGAAAAAAAATTTAAAGAAATGGATGTCTTCACTGTTAAATTGAAATTGTGAGAACTATTGTTGAAATATCAAAAGTAAACAATGAGAAATGAAGCCAGTATTCAGAAACTTATAGTTAAATGAAAATTTTTAGAAATGTTGAGAAAAATAAAAGCTAAAGATTTACTCATTAAATTGTAAATCTAACCCATGAGTATGCAAAATAATTATATAATTTTCAATATATTTAGGAAGAAAAAGGTATTAGAATTGTATAAGCAAAATTATTGTCTTTCATAGAACACCAATAGACAATATTTAATATTGATAATTTAAGAAATACCATCGCTAACTACCTTTTTTAGTGATTAAATGTAGCAATTGATCGAGCTGGCACTAGACATAGGGAAACATGAAGGAATAATATATTGTATTTTATAATAAAATATTTTGTTTTATTCTATATTTGCCATGAAAATTACCTGGAAAAAATAAGTACTTTTTTTTGTTAAAATAAATCTTAGGGCCGGGCGCGGTGGCTCAAGCCTGTAATCCCAGCACTTTGGGAGGCCGAGACGGGCGGATCACGAGGTCAGGAGATCGAGACCATCCTGGCCAACACGGTGAAACTCCGTCTCTACTAAAAATATACAAAAAACTAGCCGGGCGAGGTGGCGGGCGCCTGTAGTCCCAGCTACTGGGGAGGCTGAGGCAGGAGAATGGTCTAAACCCGGGAGGCGGAGTTTGCAGTGAGCTGAGATCCGGCCACTGCACTCCAGCCCGGGCGACAGAGCGAGACTCCATCTCAAAAATAAATAAATAAATAAAAATAAATCTTAGATGAAAAGACTAAGTATTCTTTATCACACATCTAATATGATAGATTTGTGTGATTTTGTAAATCTCAAGTAAAAGGTTTTGATGTTTAAATATATTTGTATCAATATTTTTTCTGTCAAAATCTTCAATTTTACCTTTAAGAAGTTTCTATTGAAAAATCTAAATAACCTTAAACACGTTTATTTGTAAAGTGTGTGAATGCACTTTTACATGCGTGTGACTCCTTATTCGTCATATAAAAATGTTGTTGATGGATTGTCTGAGACACACATCATTCTGATCACATTCATCCAAATACCTTGGCTACTTGTTAGCGATAATCTCTTGAAAGGACTTCATATGCTGCTTGGCCCACTTAATAATGCTATACAACTCCATTACATTTATGAGCTTTCCACTGGTGTTCTCCCCAATTTTAAGCTTACATATTAAAGCTTATCAGAAACACATAGTAAGAATTATAAAACAGTGTGATTATTAAGGAAGCTTTATAAGACCTCTTTACATCTACGATGTCAAGCACTGATTTCTTAAATTCATTTCTTTTTAAATCTACAGAATAATCTTCTAAGGAATAGCTAGAAGTAGTTTACATTCCTCTCTTCAGGAAGCTCTGTGCAGGATATCATTGTAACCACAAAGGGACGAAAGCTCACATTGTTACCATTCTATAACTCTCTGTAAATTAAGCCATGTTTGAAAAGAGACACCGTGAGGAAAATAAATAAATAAATAAGTGGGGAAACATTTTGATTCCGCTTCTGAAAGATGGTGGTGTTGTATTCAAAAGGTTATTCACTGGCTTCACGGGGAAATGGATTGTCTGCATCAGGTAAAGAGGCTGGTATTTCAAAAGACTGTTTTTGAGGACCAAGTTTGCAGAAGTGTAACTGGACTAGAAACAGAGCAAGGGAACTGATGAACACCCTGAAGATTGCTTTGCTTGAGATAAAGGTCAACAACAGTAGAGAAAGAAATGTGGACCATTGAGCTTCCCAATTTCTAATCCCAGTTTCAATTTCTTGAAACATAAGTATTCTGGACATTACAAACAACCTGTTCCTATGCAAGAATTCTTTTCTAACGGACTGGTAACAGTAGTTTATAAAGGTAAAATAATTTTGACTTGTGGAAACTCCAAACCTGGATAACAGACATTTTAGATGAGACTTACATCAGACTCCCTGTATAAAGTATAATGAGTTCAGTTCTACAGTTCAGTATAATTTAAGTTAGTATTAAAACCGGGTATAGGCTGGCTGAGATGGCTCATGGCTGTAATCCTAGAGCTTCAGAGGTTAAGGCAGGAGAATCTCTTGAGCCCAGGAATTAGAGACTAGCCTGGGCAACCTTGTGAGGCCCCGTCTCTACAAAAAATTGAAATTAATTAATCAGATTCAGTGGTGTGCACTTGCAATTTCAGCTACCCATGAGGCTGAGGTAGAAGGATCCCTTGAGCCCAGGAACTCAAGACTGCAGTGAGCTATGAATGCACCACCGCACACCAACATGGGCGAAAGAGTGAGACCTTGTTTCAACAAAACAAAACAACAACAAAAACAAATCAGTAATAGATCTTTCAGGTTCCACAATATAAGACATATGCATAATAAGACACATGGTTTTCTTTAAACTTATTTTAGGATCCATTACATAATAAGTAATACCATGGCATATGTGAAGAGCAGCAGCTAGATCTGTAACAAGCAAAGAAGGTGACTGAATGAAAAAGTGTCAAAGAATAAAAGAGTGATAGATAAGGATGGAACCGTAGTAGAAAACCAGAAGAGTAACCAAGGTGGTGATCTTGGGAAAGCTTGTTTTTGAGCCTGTAATTTTAAACGTTTTTCCAAATTCCTTTTCAGTTTGAGTCCTGAATCCATAAGTCTGAAATAGAATTCTCTTTGCTTGAAGTTCATGCTCTAGGTGATATGATGAAATCATGTGTACAACTGGGATAAATATAGAAGTAATCATATCTAATAAAGCTACATAACAAGATGGAAAAAAGACGAAAAATAACTAAAAGTCTGTTGTATATATCCTCACCAATTCACCATCAAAACCTGAAACCTAATGTAATCTGACATTACACCAAAATTGAGTTTTTATTTGCAGCAAGCACAACACCATTTTCTGAGAGATTTGATTCTATACTCTAAATATATCAGGTCTTATCTAAACTTTATTGATCAATGAGTTATATTGGGAAGTACACTGCTGCTCTCTCTTAATGGTGACCATGAATTTGAAAAATATTATATTCATATTTCATCCCTTTTCATGGGAAAAAATGATTCCAAAAGACTCATTTCCAACAAGGGCACTCAAGAAATCTGTCTTCTAAAATGAAACACATTAGTGTTTTTTTTGGTACTAAAAACTCATATACAGTGCATTTACACAGGAACTTATCACTACGTGATCCTGAATTAATAGATCCATGAGATTATAGTCACTCTGAAACAATTCAATGATAAATTACTCTATGAAACATTTTTGACAAACACATTGAAAGAAGAATATTGTTTCATGGCAATTGTAAATTAAGGAGAAGTATTAAGGTGGAGAGAGAATTAGATGTATACATTTTTAAACTTAGAGAATGCATAAAACAATGAATAGCTAAGGCTTAAAGCAATGGAATTTTTGTTAAATTCATTTAACAAATGTTTCTTGGCCTGTCATGTGTAAGACATTGTACCGAGCATGTTGAGAACACAAACACTAATCAAACTTAATCCTTGACTACAACAGACAGGAAGATGTGACGGTTGATTTATATGTCAGCATGGCTAGACCATGGTGTCCAGTTGTTTGGTCAAATACTGGTCTAGATGTTGCTGTGAAGATGCTTGTGAGGTGATTAGCATTTATGATTAGTTGACTTTAAGTAAACAGATTACCCTGCATAATGTTTATGGGCCTCATCTACTCAGTTGAAGGACTTAAGAGCAAAGGCTAAGGTTTTTACAAAAAGAAGGAATTCTACCTTAAGACTTCAACATAGAAATCCTGCTTGAGTTTCCAGCCTGCTCCATGAATTTAAGATTCAAGACTATGACTTCAACTCCTGTGTAAGTTTCCAGACTGACAGTCAGACCAGTAGATTTTGGACTTAAGACTGCAACATCAGCTCTTATCTGAATTTCCTTCTGGCTGGCAAACCCTACAAATTTTGGACTTGACATATCCCACCTGCAATTGTGTGAGCCAATTCCTTAAAATAAAACATATAGGAGATAGATAGAGAAAAAGATAGAGATAGAGATAGAAATCAAAAGACAGAAATAGAGGGAAACGTAGTGGTAGAGGTAGTGGTAGCAGTAGAGATAGAGACAGATAGAGATAGAAATGGAGAGCCTATTGATTCTGTTTTTCTGGATAAATATTTTCTGATTACATAATATTCGACAAATTTCTCATGAAATTACTTTGTAATTAGGAATATATTCTTAAGAGAATGTAGCACCAAATAGCTTCCATACTCTGAAATTTCCATCTATCTTGTTTTTAAATGTAGAAAATATTACCTTCAAGTAAAAATTATTTACTTCAACACTTATTCTCAAAGCATAACATGATCAATGCACTTCTCATTCTATTTCTGTATACTTGTATGTACATGACAGTATTTGTATATATATATATATTCTAATTATTTAAACTTATTTTATATTAAAGAATGAAAAATGGCAGAGTAATATAAAAGGAATTTAATTTACTCTAGCCTCTTTTCATATATATGGCATATAATAATTACATAAGAAATATATTTCTTTTATGTCATGAGTGTTTCTCCATATATTTTGCATTTAAAAATCATAAGCAGAAATTAGTTATAACAATTCCTCTTTTATATTATTCTTGGTGCTTTACAAAATGTTGGTCACCTTAAATTTTGTGTTGTATTTTAATTTCAACATCCAATGCAGCAAAAATGTTATAAGTGTTTTCAAAACCAAAACACTATTTGATAGTTTACTCCCTTCTTAAAAATGCAAACATGCTTTTCTTTTTACTCCTTTCATTGCTCTTCCATAAGAGTACAGAAACCTTTATAAACTTTTTAATATAGTATGGGAATGCAAACTTTCTATCCTTGCATGTAGTTTTATGTAGAAGTATATGTTTCTAAAATAACTTCATATTCTCTAATATTTATCTCACACACAATATGACTGTAGATTTCCAGGGGCTATGACTGATATAATCTGATATAGCAGATTAGTTATTAGTAACTAGTTATCCCTGCTTTGTCACTGTTGGTGTATGTTTGTGGATAAGAGTTCATTGGTTGAAGAAAATAAGTTAAAGTTGTCATCATTGATATTTGGTTTCTATTTCCTCTTGAATATTTAATTTCTTATCAGAAAATTATACATAGTTTGTATATGTAATTTTTCTCTGTATCTATTATATATTATGTATATTTATTTATCTATGTAGGTATACATAAATATATATGTATACATAGAGAGCTGTATACATCACACTGCTTTGTCCTACATCTCTATGTCTCTATGTATGTGTATATACATATATATATATGTATACATAGACAAATACACATATTTAATTGGATACACAGAGAAATAATATGCATATGCATAGATAAATAAATACACACAATTCTACCTTGTTTTTCTTTAGTTGTTTTAGGAGGACATCTGAGTATTATAAAGCTTTAAAGAGAGAGAAATTCAGGTAAATAATGCTCACATCGTTGTTGCCCTGACATGTTACAAAACTGCCACATCAAATTTTAGCTTGTTTTTTTAACTTGAGATTCCAAGTTATTAAATTAACTCACCCAGAGCTGTCAAGAAATGTTCTGGGAAAGCAAAGCATGCTCTTTAAGACTTGAGTCACATAGTAATGAAGCATTTACTGATACCCTGAAATAGCACACATGTGGTGCAGGAAGAACATTCTTTGTCTCTAAATTTGCAAATCAAATACCTGAAGTGATAGTTTTGTGATGAAAAGTATGAATTTCACAGCCTATCTTATTAGTATTAGTAATTGAAGTTTCAAATTCTGTGATATAGCCAAGACATATATGTTATTAGCTGCAAAACTGCTATTCCTGTAGAAATCAGAAACACTCTCCTATAAAATTATTTTGTTCTGATCTAAATAATAATATTTATATTGAACACCACACTATCTATATCTGCATGTTAGTCTATATTTCTTATTCAGAATGTTTTTGTAAAAATATGAGTGTGGCTTAAATTGTTTATCAGCAATAATTTGTTTTTATATTCATGTGTTTATGTATTGCATACATATATGCACAAAATACAACTTATTCAAAGACGGACTTAATAACGATAATGTAAGATTATTAAAAAAAAATAGGGTCGGTGAAGTGGCTCACGCTTCTAATCCCAGAACTTTGGAAGGCCAAGGAGTGTGTATCACGAGGTCAAGAGTTCAAGATCAGCCTGGCCAACATGTTGAAACCACGTCTCTACTAAAAATACAGAAATTAGCCAGGTATGGAGGCAGATGCCTGTAATCCCAGCCACTTGGGAGGCTGGGGCAGGAGAATTGCTTGAACCCAGGAGGCAGAGGTTGCAGTGAGCCGAGATTGCACCATTGCACTCCAATCTGGGTGACAGAGCAAGACTCTGTCTTAAAATAAAATAAAAATAAAATAAAATAAAATGTGCAATTTAAGATTTTTTGTATGTATAATTAAGTTATAACTTAACCAAAATGGTAAGAATTTTACTTAATAATTTAGCCTATGGCTGAAATATTTTTAAATAAAAGGACACTATATTTGTTTGTCATACATAATATCTAGGAGGAAACTGACCTATATTATCTCCTCTCATAATTTTTTTTCCTTCTTTTCATTCTAGGACATAGATTTAAGGTAGAAATTATTGTCTCCATGCATTAGTATATGACAGCAACACTGCCTACTGGTAGGCTGAAATGAGGAGTTGAAAACATTTGATATTTTTCCTTATTTACCTTAACTGTCCATTCCACTGGGACCTCATGAAGAATGAGATGAAGAATAAAAATGGTTTTACATTTATTAAGCATCTAATATACACCAGCTTCCCACCAGATTATTTTCTTTTATTTTCTTGAAGTAAATATTACCTATAAATACAGGAGGTATTCTAAACTGGAGAGCAGGCAAAGCTATTGTAGGTCGTGTTCATCCTGTTATTTCGCTTTTCTTACCTTCATTTTAATTACAAGCAAATATTTAGGAATACATAATATATTATTTTCCTCCTCAGATATAAAACCTAAAAAGAATAACACCGAATATCATGGGTTTCATAATTTTTTTCCAACACAAGTCTCATATATGTATAGGTTTTGTTATATTTCCAAAATATAATTCTACTTAACAAAATTTCTGCATGAAATGTCAAAGGAACTTTTTAGATACTTGCCTGAAATCCAAGGAGCTTTTCACTAGGCTTAATGTGCCTCTGAAATTCACATTCTATGGGTTGTATCACTTTGATTCCATCTTCATAAAACACATAGAACATGTTCCCAATTCCCAGACCTTAGGAATAAAAGCACATTTAAATGTTCAAAATATAATTATCATAAACTTTTACAATCAAAATTCAGTGCCTCTCATATCTTTATCAGGGGATCAGTTTTCGAAGTTGTGTGATGTTAATAAAGCAAACCATATGGGACCCTCACTGTATACCCACACCACTTCGTGATATTACGCAGATACTACACTTCATTCTTCCTGAGCTGCAATTTAGTGGTTTCTTTAATATACTTAAATAAATGTTTCATAGTTTAAAGCAATTATAAATAGGGATATAAACTCTTGATACATAGATTATGTTGGATACCTTCCCCACTTAATGTACGTGTTGATTAAGGAATAAAAGCACTTTCTGAAGAATCAAATTTATTTTACTACTTTTATTAGAGTTCACTAGGAAAAGTTTAATTTCTTTGCAGGAGTTTAGTTCATATAAAGATTTTTAGGAAGAAAAAGACCAAATGCCCTAGATTTTGTAGAATAAATGTTTTCTTAAACTAATTTTTGTCAAAATAATTCTAAATAGAGATCTTACATATTAGTTTTAATATTGACAATTTGGGAGGCCTATTTCTATACCTTAAACCAAATGAAGGTCTTTGAAAAATCTTAATTTAATGTTTAAATCACACTTTTCTTTTTCACACTACAGATCTGGATGTGTGGTATCGCAGAAATTCATCTCCCCCGACTTTCTAAATCCATGTCTAAATGGCTGCAGGAGGCTAGTTTGAAACGTGTAGATTAACTAAAGCCTGAGCCCAGGGAACTTCTGCATACTCATGAACACCTGTTCTCTTTGTTTCCTCTACTTCTCCCCTGTTCCGATGTGGTCAGCCCTGAGCTCTTGTAATCCTTCCTTTTCTGGTCCTCGCCTATATAGCTCTTTTGACCTTGTTGCATTGGTTTACACAGTCAAATTTATTCAATATAATTATATCTTACATAATTCAGTGATAGCATGTTTTCTTTAAAAGATACAATAATATTAAAATCTTGATTGGAAAATCAAACCATTGTTGCTTACAATGTTTACATTCTAAAAACATCTGTAAAGGGAAAGATAATTTATTTAAATAAAAAATAATTTTCTAAGCATTATTTTTTTTTTCAATTAAGATCTCCTGCAAGGTTCAGCCTGGGCTTTACATCTATTGATAAACACAACAACAGTTTGTTGATTTGTAAAACATATGTGTTTATTGAACTTAAGTCATATTTCATCTTACATTTTATATGTTTCTAGGGAATAAATACTTATGATTATAAATAATAGCTGGCTACTAAATTTTATTTTATTTTTCCATATAACTATGTATCCATATATTCCTAAGATTTAGAGAAAAATGTATACAAACTAAGCTATTACTTCATTCATGTTTATACATAGTCTGCATACAATTTTTCTTTTGGCACATGAAATTATTTATAATAATACATATATACTTTAAATGACTCCAGGTTGTTTGATACATCTTATTATTTTATAAATAATTCTCAGTACTTCTATTTTAATAGATGTAAGCTTTAATAGTTAATTATCCATTATAATTCCAGAGAGCAATACATAAAGATGGAATATTCCTGAACAGTAGCAGAAGTGGCAAGAACTCAACTCATCACGTTTTTTATAAAATAAAATTTAGTAGTCAGTTATTATTTATAATCATAGTTGTGTTTAAAGGAATATAAATATTACATGCACAAAAGAGAAAGCCAAAACAAAACACATAAGTATTTATGCAAAAGCTTTTTCATTTGTATCAGCAAAGCCTCCATGCAAACACTAACAAATCAATAACTATCAATTTAACATTATTGGTTTCTGAATATTGTTGTTGAAACTTATAAATGTAACAAAGCCATAATGTGGTGTCTGATTTTCATTTGTGTCTATTACATACTATGTTTGATTTTTTACTAAGCTCTTAACATTTTTCAGTGAATGTGACTATCTTTCTTTAACTTCGCCAAAATACTATTCGACAATTATGAATTTGAATGCGTTTGGGCCTGACAGCTACTTTAAAGTCCAGACTGTTTGTCATGTTTCTTGAATATTTCCTTCCCTTACTGCTAAGCATACTTTTATTAGGTTATGTTACCGTATTCTACACAGAAAAGAGTCAGTGGGATTCCACTATGATTTGTTGCACTGGTGGATTTTGTGAGCTATATTTTCCACTAAATACCACTTAATCCATCCAAATCACTCTTTCAGGTTCTAGAGTATATTTTCTTGCTTTTTAAAATATGAATTACACATGAACATTTTTATAAAGCATAAACTACTTTTCAGGTTACAAGTTGCTGAAGAAATACAGATACTATTAGTTAAGATTTAATTTTTTTATTTGACTCTTTTCAATGAGACTATAACTTCTTAGTGCTTATGAAACAGTAATGCCAACAAATTACTAAATATAACTATATTAATTAAAATAGCAATTATAAAATAAATGCCTATATATTGGTAACTCAGTTTATGAAATAAAACTTTTCCTAAGACTCATTCACAAGACTTGATATTTTGCCATTTACATTTTTGCAAGGCATTATTTTCTTCCTCAAAAGTTTTATTTAGAATTGTTGCAGCAGAATTTATGATCTGAACATATGACCTGATATGTTTCTCTTTCAATTTGCCACTTTGATATTGTGCACATATAAATTTATTAAGATTATCCTCAGCAAAGAGGAATATAAATGACCTGATGATGGAGATGTTGGAAACTGAAGACAAGTATGCACATTTTCATTTGGGACATTCATTAGCTTTATGTGTAAAAACAAAATAATATATTTGTATATATTTTTACTAACTACTAAATTTATATATATTATATTTTTTGACAAGTGTAGGGACAAGAAAATCAGACAAAGAGAGATGAGAAATTTCATTCTCCGCATTCAGACAGATCAGAGACAAATCATAGCTCTAGCACTTGCGCTTTTACTGTGAGAATGTTAATTAGACTGTGTGATAATTTCCCCATGTCAAATTTAAAGATAATAATTATACTATGTCATGCAGCTGTTGTAAGCTTTCAATTAGGTAGAGAATGTAAAATATTTAGGAGAGTAACTCGCACACAGCAAGATTTCAAAGAAATGGTAACCTATTTATTTATTTATTTATTTATTTATTTATTTATTTATTTATTTATTGCAGATATCTATTCCTTATAACACTACTGAAAAAAGCAAATGGTGGCATGGTATATAACCAGAATTTGATAACTATTCTCATTTCTCCTCAAACCCATGCTGTGGAATATAATGCTATTTAAATTTTCTATGATATAAAATGTTAAGTTCTGTTTACCCAGAATCCTTGAGCCAGCTAGAAGATCAACTTTATTTTCTTGTGGAGCATTTCTTAAATTTGGCCTTTTTAGGGAGGCTGCCAAGCCCAAACTGTTTTCCTAATGCGACTAAGATGTCATTCACAGTTTTTCTTGCATTATTATTTTTTAAATGTAGGGTTTAGTTCTCAACAGGCTACATGAAGTATAATGTTATGTGAGATATCACAACAATTCAATGCAGAAGCAGATATAAGAACCCAACATCTTCTATTAAGTCAGAAAGTTAAAGGATTTGCAAAATGTAAACAATGTATTACCTTTTAGATTTTTGAAAACGTAGCTTTAAAATGATAATATGCTATTTATGGCTCCATGTAATGGGTTTATTAGGGCTATTTTAACAAGTTAATAAATGCATTTTTTAAATTTTTCTATTTGCATTTCTAATACTAAATATTAGTAGATGGAAATTCCCCCGCCAAACACAAAGGTCTTTAAGTTCTCAATATTTAAGTGTGTAAAGGGATCCTGAGTCTCAAACAGTTTGAGTAGTGGTGAACATTACTTCTCTCTTCATGAATGCATTGTGGTGAATTACATTACAGACATTATTAACTTCAGTGAAAGATTCTACACTACTCTAGCCATAGTAAAGATGGGGAACATATGCACATTTTTTTTTTTTTTCCTATTTCAGGCTCTAGTGAAGGCAGACACAAACACTTTGTCTTTTTTTTGGGTTGTTAATCTAACAGAGTATAGTGACTCTAGACGTTATCCATAATTTGTTTGTTTCTTGAGAGCTTTTTTTCTGCTTTTTCTTTCTATACACAGAAAAGACATAAGCAAGAATTATTCCTGTAGTCTTACAAGACAGAAGTATTTCCCAGAGGATTTTCTAATCAATGTTGTACCGTTAAATACATGAAATGGACTTAAAAAAAATGGATATAATGCACATTCCTATCTCGATCCTTTGGGAATAGGAACCACTCAAAAACAGTAGTGTATTGTGAAATATAGTTATGCTACTTATTATATACAGTGGATATATACCATGTAATTTATTTCAGCAATACAATTTGATTAATTTCTGATTATTGGATGCATGTTTATGTGCATCATAAAAAAGATTTTATTGTGATGTTTTTCTTCCTCTGACTTAATTGTCATTAGTTTTGCATTCATATTATAGTCCATGAGAAGCTATAAGTATGATGTAGTGATTTGGTAACCAATCAAAGGTGTTTCAATAAATTATGGTGTTACACAAAATCCTTCATTGGTGGATATTATCCTTTTTACTTTCAAGTGATCCTAAAGGTATGCATATTTTTGAAATATAGAAGAAATCTCCCCTCTTTAGATAAAAAATAATATAGGCAAGAATAGATTGTCTGCATTGCATTTCTCACTGAATAACTCAGCACGGATAGATTTTTGGTTCATGAATGTTCTCATTCACTATATCCTGACTTTGGAGATAAAATTGTCTTTGTACACAGAGCAAAATCATATCATTGCACCACAATAAAGTCTTTATATTATGTTCAACTATAACAAGACTAGATTATCCTTTCATTGTCGCTAAAAAATTTTTTGGGAGTGAGTGTGTCAAGCTCTTTTTTAGGCCCTGTTAATCCAGGAAGTGGGCACCATCTGACCACTATGTATATTGGCCAGAGTGATATTATCTAAAACCAGTCCTTTTGAGTAAATATACAATCTCCTTAACTTCTAAAGGTATACTGAAAAAAACTGAATGGACATCTTCATTATTAACCTCACACACTAATTAGCAGGGCAAATGTTATAATATAATAGAATATTTGTTTGCATTATAAATGGCATTGGTTGTAATCATACATAATTGTATCTATGCACGCCATGTGTATCACACATGCATGTATGTAATTTAAGCCAATGTCATCATATACCTGTATGTACATGTGCACATGTATAGATATCGCTGCTAATGGCTATCTCTTGCAAGATCACATTTTTGATTTAAAAATTGTAAAATGATTTAGAAAGCTTAGATTGACTTAAGTTTTTAGCAGACAGGTTAGTGAAATGGCCAGTGGAAATAACAACTGATTGATTGTGATTTAATTTAACTGGCATCATGTACTAGCCATTAGAAAGCAGTCTCCCTCCCCCGAAATGCTATGACTAAATCTCATGTATTCAGAAGACTTATTCTGCAAAAAGTATTTTTCTTTTTATTTATTTTACACTATTACTTTTGTAGGCTCTATTATTTTTGAGACAGGATATTGCTCTGTCACTCAATTTGGACAGCGGTGTGGGTGGCATAGAGGGCAGTGGAGTGATCACTGTAGCCTTGAGCTCCAGAGCTCAGGCCATCCTCCCACCTCAGTCTTCTGAGTAGCTGCAATTACAGGCATGAGCCATCAAGCCCAGCTATTTTTTTTTTTTTAATTCTTTGTAGAGACAGGTTTTTTCTATGTTGCCTAGGCTATTCTCAAACTCCTGGCCTCAAGCAACCTTCCCTCTTCGGCCTCCGAAATTGCTGGGATTAAAGGTATCAGTCACCACATTTTGACCTTTTTCATTTTAAATATTATTTCAGCATTATTTTGAGGTAGTAATTGTTTTATTTGTTTTAGTTCCATATGTTTTTGTGGAACAGGTGGTATTTGGTTACATGAGTAAGTTCTTTACTGGTGATTTGTGAGATTTTGGTGCCCCCATCTCCCAAGCAGTATACACTGAACCCAGTTTGTAGTCTTCTATTCTTTTTCTGTAAAAAGAAAATAGTTATACCAGAGATTTTTGAACCACACTTAGTAGCCATATATTCTTCTGTATTTCCCAACCTCCCTGGCAGTATGGTTATGAAATTTTTTGTGGGTAATGAAATTTTTAAATAATTTTAGGCTGAGGAAGCTAAGCTGGCCTGTTTTTAAATCTGTTTTCCCCCAACTGGATGACATTGGAAACCTTGTATTACAGATCATGAAACTAATCATGAAGTGTAATGTAATGTATTAACTTTGTTGTACAATTTCACTACATTTCTATTTGTATTTTTTTTGGTTCAGTGTTAGCCCAACTAAATAGTGATTTATTTTAAATGTTTCTATAACACATTTTTGTGTGAATAGATCATAAATATTTATAAAGAATAAAAAAGGCAATTTTCCTGAATATGAAACTTTTTTTCTGCCTTTAAATTATTCAAATATATGAAGCCGGTGGTTCCCAAAGTATGTTATGTTCTACTCAATATTGATCCTGGGGATATTCATCAAAGTAATTCATGTGCTAATAAATTTTAAAAATTCCATGTTATATACTGACTCATCCTAAACCTCTCTTGGGAGATTGAAACTAGCATATGTAAAATTCATTAAATCCTTCAATGAATCAAATAATTTAAATTAGTGTTATTCAGTGCCTATATGATCCAAAACATATATTATAAACTTAGACCTCATAACATAAACTAATTACCCACAAAATAAACATTAGAAAATACTTTATTAAATTATATTTAATTATAAATATCATAAATATACTGAAAACGAAAACCAATCATACTGAATATTTTAATATGTATGTAAAATACATATTAATGCATGCATATTTATATGTATTATATCTATTATTTAATATATAGTAAAACTACTTTTCGGTAAGAATGGATCAGGCTTGAACCTTCTAGATTGAAAGTTTCTTTAGAGCAGATATTAGATCTTATTCATCTATGAATTTCCAATGTTTTCAAAGTGTTTTAATTTAATATGCTCCTTAAAATATTTGTCAACATGTGAGATATTTCCTCTATTGATATTGTCATTTTATACTCCTGTAAAACATTAAGATGAGTAGAAAAGCTGAAAGTGGAACCCAGAGATGTAGAGGAATTGCGTTCCAAGATTATATACTGAGGAGATTGGTAAGACAATACATATTAAATTCAGTTAAATTTATTTAGATTACAAACTCTTCACTAGATTCTGATGCTCATGTTTTAAAAAATAATTTTATACTTATTAATGTAAAAATAACATAGGTTTACCATTTATAGATGAGTTAAATGGCATTATGGGAGAAATTATCATTTCAACTCTTTCCATTATTGGCCTTAAACGACCTACATTCTCAGGTTCTATAATTTGTTCTCTCTGAGATAGATTTTTCTTGGCTATGGTAAAGAAGTAAATATATAAATAGAAAACACTGCTAGAATGAAAATAAAAGTGTATCTCAGAAATATGTAGCTCATATTTGTTTTATTCTAAATTATAAAAATGGAGAGAATTTCCTTAGAAAATTTAGTTACCTATAATGTTAATTATTTGTATGAGATACTTATACCCAATGATGGAGTTCAATGATTCCTCAAGCCAGTCTATTTTCTCTGGTCACCATTATTACTATTAGTACATGCAATCATTTTGATTGTAATGCCTTGCCAATAATTGCGGCATTATAAAATAACTCACAGATATCTATGAATCAAAATCAAATATGCTGTCTTCTTTAATCTATTTTTAAAATGCTTCCTATTACAAGAAACAACAAGTACTCTTATGATAACTGTATGTAGAAAAAAAGACTTTAATAATTTACCCAAAGACACACACTTGTTTTATGTGACTTAAAATATCTGTAAAATATACCATATATCTATTTTTGTCAAGCACATTTTATGTGTCAAATGAAACAGTGACTCATAAGAACATTATTCTTGATGGAGAATAATTACTGATGGTATAAATTTCCAAAAACTAATAGAATACCTTTATAAATAGAAAATAATCTAGTTTTATATAATGAATTTCATCATGATTTTAATTAATTTGGAAGCTTCTATTCTATACTTTTGAGGGTGGCCTGGTGTATTGTTATTACGTATTAAAAATTACCACAAACTAATAATGTTCATGGTGGTTATCAAAGTTAATATATAAGAAAAAGTTGTTCCATATACTTTAAATTGATTTACATAGCACAGATTTGTGAGGTGAGTGCCAACTCTATTTCAAATATTGTATTGGAAGCATCTGACTCAGCAAGGTAAAATAACTCATCCAAATTTTCCCAGCAATTAACCATCAGAGCCAGATCTGTAGTATGTGGTCTCTGACTCATTAGGTGCTATTCCTTCTATTACAATGATAAAACAAAATCAATTTTTAAAATGCTCAGAGAAATCTTGCCCAGAGGGAAGACAATATAATGAAATGTGTTTAATAGATATTATCACGCTTGTAATCCCAGCACTTTGGGAGGCTGAGGAGGGCAGATCAGCTGAAGTCAGGAGTTCGTGACCAGCCTTGTCAACACATGGTGAAACCTCGTCTCTACTAAAAACACAAAAATTAGCTGGGCATGGTGGCGGGTCCTGTAACCCCAGCTACTCGGGAGGCTAAGGCAGGAGAACTGCTTGAACCCTGGAGGCGGAGGTTGCGGTGAGCCGGGATCACACCATTGAACTCCAGCCTGGGCAACAAGAGTGAAACTCCATCTCAAATAAATAAATACATAAATAAGTAAGTGCTGATATGTCAAGACTACTTTCATTAATGACTGAATTATTATATTTAAAGGTGAAATATTTGAAGTGGAATAAAAATGGAGGGTATAGTTACACTGGAACTTCTTTAATAAACCCAGGTTTTAATGGAGCTCATACAAAAGATTTAAGGAGCAACAAGTTCTAAGAGAGAGAGAAAAAATAAGTGGACTGCTTCATCCTTGAGTACAGAATTGAGATGGCTAAATTCCAGAATTACGTGAGGCTTTGAGACTGGCTTTCACAGGGTACAGTGACTTGGGTTCCTACAGGAAGCTATAATCAGGGAAGAGAAATTTTGTCTAAGGTGGGTTGTGAAGACAATTTTTGGCCATTGCTCACCAGGAGTGTAATGATGACTTTTAGACATTTTTCTCTTAATTTCATTTAACCACAATTGATGGACTATTTAAGTACCTGGGCAAACGCATTCTTCCCAGCCTTTGTGACTAAATGAGGAAAACCAATAACAATTGCAATAATATATGAAAATGGATACTGTTTATTGAGTGCTGATAATAACTAAAGAACTCATAACAACCCTACTGAGTATTAACAACTACTATACTCCTTTTTGAGATAAGAAGATCGTGCAGGGTAACTTGCCCTATTGTTTGTAAACTTGAAAGACTACATTTGAATCCAGGCCCTTCAAATGTACCCAGATTTTAATATAATTTATTATACTCCCTTGATAAGGCACAGTTTTTATAAATATTCTTACTCTGCATTAATCAGAGTTTATTATGTAAATTATGTTTAACTGAGATTTTTTTTTCTTTGATGTAATTTTATACTCTTAAAGCATTTCAATATATCGCAATGAAACTTTCTGGTTATGTATCAGTAATTAATCAAGCTGATGAGAAGTGATAAATGTGTAATGGTAGCAGACTTACACAAGAATATTGAAATACCATCAACTGAAATATTGAATCAAAATAAAAATGGTAATTAATGATACAAAAGATAATCAACAAATCTAATAATAATCAAGCAAAATTGTCACAACAACATAAAAATAATTCAACTTAGTACCTTCTTCTCTCCATAATATGTTAGCTACTGCAGCATGTTGAAAGAAAAAGAAGAAAAAGAAAAATGAGTAAAGAAAGCTTTTGCGATATAGTAATATAAATATTATTAAAGAGGTCAAAGTATCTGTGATAGAATGTGTATATAAACATAGTGAAGTTAATTCAGTGAGCTACTTTAAATTAACAAAACAATAGCATGTTGGAATTAACTAATAATGCTTTGTACATTTTTTTGTTATAGACAATTCTTATTCGGAATACAGATTTTGTTAATAAACAAAGAACATTTTACTTTGCATTGAAAAAAACAGGAAGCTTAAGTTAGTTTAACTGAAATGTATTTTTAGAGCAAGTTTTGGTAGTTAAAACTATTAGGCTGACAGTTTTAGCTACTAATAGAAAAAGTTATACTCTTAAATTTTGCAATAATCACAATATATAATATTTTTACATGATATGAAATATTCCTGAACAAGAAGAGTTCTTGTAAATCCAAGATCTTGAACACCAAATTGGACTATTTTTAAGGAGTATATATTTTTACTGTTTTAAAACAGACAGAAATAGATCTAAGTATACCTTGCTTCTTTTAGTACATACTGAATTGTTCTTGAACAACAGGTTTTAAAAATATTATATAGTAACTTAATCAGTAAAGAACTAATATATTAAGATAGAAATTAAGAAAAAAATCCAATTGAAATTATTCTGAAGGAAATGCCTGCCTCTTTAATAATTCAAAGTTACAATAACACTATAAGTTCTTAAAGCAAAATCATGAAAGTGTAACTAATAGAAAATCTCATACACAGCAATTACTTCCAGCATTTTGACCGTATTAAAACTTAATGACTTTTTTTTTCAACTGAACCCACATGTGTATGTTTCAGAACCAAGAATGAAATCTAGCACTCCTCACTTACAGCTTAAGCCCGAGTCATGCAGTTTTCAGCATCTGCTATATTTCTTTAAAAAATTAATTATTAATGGTAAACATTTACAATTTTTAGTTTTTTAATTCCCTAATGAAATTTATTCAAACCTAAACACATGATGTGTGTATTCCTGTAGCACATTTTGTGCCGTTGTTCTTATGCCTGCAGTGCACTTTGAACAAATAAGAAAAAAGTATAACTTTCAATTATGAGATGAATAAGTTCTGAACATGTAATGTACAACGTAGGTGGTGACGGATGTGTTAATTGTGATAATCATTACATAATATATATATCATCTTTTCATCTTAAACATATTCAATCTTTGTCAACTAAATATGTTATAAAATGATAAAAGGACAAATCCTATTCTCAAGAAGAGGTTATAGACACAGGAGGAAAGAGAACCATGAAAACAAATAGAAATAAACATGTAATAAATGAGGGGAAAGAAGCACATTTCAAATTCAGCAAATGTGGACAAGACAGAATGATCATCTATGAAAAGAGGTTGGATACTGGAGGGACAGCTTCATTGAGATGCTGATGCACAAGAAATGTAGTATTACCAAAGCTTTCAAGAGTGCTGTGTGGTATAGGGGGCTAGAGAGGTTATTCCACACATGAGGAAAAGAAAGTATGTTGAGAGAACGTGTCAAGTAATTTGGTATATTTGGCGTGTAAGACTGGTTTAAAAATATAAAGCTGGATAATTTATTCATGACAAAATCAAGTAAGTCTGCACACCCAGTGCAAAAGAAATGGACTTTTTTGCAGTTTTAGGAAAGGTTGAACTATGATTAGTCTTATACTTCTTTCTCTGGCCTATAAAAAAACAACAAAGTATGTATTTCCTTATATCTCCCTCCACTCACTTAGTACCAATTGAGTACCTAGCATGTGTTAGATGTATTCAGCACTACCATACACAGGTTAGAACAGGCAATCTCTGTGCCCATAGAGCCTATATTCTAATTGGGCAGACAAAAAGTAATCAAATGATGACAGAAAAAAATTCAAAGTTATGAATTTAGTGTGTTATAGAAGAGAAAAATATAGTAATGTGAATGCATTTTTGGGTGGATTAGACATTGTTAAACAGAGCGAACTTCTCTAATTATGATCAAGGTGAAGTCTGAGAAATAAGTAAGAATAAACTAAGTGAAGGGTATGATTCAATTTCCAGATAGAAAAAAAATATGTGAAAAATTCTAGTGGCATATCAAAGCACCATTATTTTAAAGGAGTAAGGACATTAGAACTAAGGACAGGGACATTTTTAAGATTGGCAGTCATTTAGGAATAAATACCAAAAACTACAGACTTTTTAATACTAATATCAGATAAGATAAAATTCAAGGCACTACATACTGAATTTAAAATTACATAAGCTGAAACATAGTATTAAAATAGGAGACAGAAACTGTTAAGGTTGGATGTAAAATAAATAAATCCACAATTATGGTCTGTTTCTTTAACATATCACTCTCAGTATTTGAAAAATGAAGAAAAATAAAGACAAAGTTTCAACAATACAATTATCAAGATTGAATTATGGTATTTACAATGATTGTTTTACTACACAAACAGAAAGCATTTGCCAATTTTATTGACAGATCTACAAGGGTGGCCACAAAGGAAACTACAAAACAAAAAGCCTGGCTCTACTCTGCAAATATGTTCCAATAAGCAGAGATTGTTTCTGCATTTTCAGACAACAAAGTAAACCTGCAAATATACAAATCTTCAAACCCACAAAATTCATCAATAAATTGAATATTTTTAAAAACCAAATATAACCACAATTTATATAAAACATAACAAAAAAAGAAAATGAACCATGTGGGCCCAAAGAGTGTTAGAAAAAGGATAATGCATGGACCGAACTGAAGCACTGCTGACCAAACAGGACAGACAGACAGAGAGAGAGAGACAGGAAGAGGAGGAGGAGGAGAAAGAGGGCCTTTTGATGGGTCGGCGGGAGTAGGGAGAAGGTCAGGAAAAATAACTAATGGGTACTTGGCTTAATACCAGGGTGATTCCTCAAAGACCTAAAAAAAAGAAAAACTGTTTGACACAGCAATCCCATTACTGAGTATATACCCAAATGTATATAAATGTATATAAATCATTCCATTATAAAGACACATGCACACATATATTCATTGCAGCACTATTCGCAATAGCAAAGATATGGAGTCAACCTAAATGCCCATCAATGGTAGACTGGGTAAAGAAAATGTGGAATATATATACCATGGAATACTATGCAGCCATCAAAAATAATGGAATCATGTCCTTTGCAGGAACTTGAATGGAGCTGGAGGTCATTATCCTTAGCAAACTAATGCAGGAACAGAGAAAGAAATACCACATGTTCTCACTTATAAGTGGGAGTTAAATGGTGAGAACACATGGAAACATAAAAGAGAACACACTGAGGCCTATTGGAGTATGGTGGATAGGAGGAGGGAGAATATAAAGAAAAGTAACTCGTGGGCACTAGATTAATACTTGGATGATGAAGTAATCTGTACAACAAACCCCCATGACACACATTTACCTATGTAACAAATCTGAATATGTACCCCTGAACTTAAAATTTTAACAAAAAGAAATTAATTTAATACATCATATTAGTTTGTCAGTTAAGGACTGTCAATATAATTTAACCAAACAAAAATGCAATCTGATAAAATACATAGCATATTACTAAGTATAATATAAATTCCCTTAGTAAACTAATAAACTAAGAATAGAAATTTTTTATTAATTTAAATAATAAATTTAAATTAATAATTAATAAAAAACTAACATATGCCAGAATAATAAGTGATCATCAATGGATGATTGGATAAAGAACGTATTACACACACACAAACACACACACACCATGGAATACTACTCAGTCATAAAAGGAAGTGAAATCTTGTCTTTTCAGTAACATGGATGGAACTACAGGCCAGTATCCTAAACGAAATAACCCAGAAACAGAAATTCAAATATTGAATATTCTCAGTTACAAGTGAGAGCTAGAAAATGGGTACACATGGACATAAAAAAGAAATAATAGACATTAGTGGTAGGGTTGGAAGTGGGCAAGGAATAAAAAGTGACATATTGGGTACAATGTTTACTATTTAGGTGATAGTTACACTAAAAGTCTAGACTTCACCACTAGGCAATAGATCCATGTAACAAAACTGCACTTGTACTCCCTAAATTTATAAAAGTGGATTTTTAAAAATAGATAAATTAATAAATGGAGAATCAAAATATTGAATTATGATTATTTAAAATTAATTTTCATGAGTTGAGCAATTTATTAATCTAAGAAACAAATATAAATTGTATAAAAAGTATAAACAGAAGACAATCAAAATTTGAAGGCAAAATGAGTCACAAAAGATTAAAGTAAAAGTACAAATGAAGTTCATAAGATCTATTATTTAGCAAGATACAAGATAAATATACAATCTCTATTTTTTTCTTCTATAAGAATAAGATGCAAAATAAAATTTTGTTTACAATAGCTTAAAAGCATAATATATTGATGGTTTGCTAGAAAATAGAAATTGTAGCAAATTAAATGTAACAGCCACTAAAAATAAGCTAGATGGGAATATAAAGTATTCCTAGATGAAGGTAACAAATACTATGTAGATAAAATGTATTCTGCAATTAATTAACTTAAAAATCATACATATTGTTATTGTCTTTTAAAAACATAATTATATACAAAGTTAGAACATATATTAAATTTAAAAAAAAAAACTCAAATGTAATTGCCCTGGTATAATAATATATTCTCTTTTTGTTTGTTTCTTTGCTTGTTTGGGAGTTGGTTGTTTGTTGCCCAGACTGGAGTGGAATGGCGAGATCTCAGCTCACTGCCATCTCCACGCACTGGGTTCAAGAGATTCTCCTATCTCAGCCTCTCGAATAGCTGGGATTACAGGCTCCTGCCACCACATCCAGCTTTTTTTTTTTTTTTTTTTGTATTTTTAGTAGAGACGGGATTTCACCACGTTGTTCAGGCTGGTCTCAAACTCCTGACCTGAGGTGATCCACCCACCTTGGCCTCCCAGAGTGCTGGGATTACAAGCATATAATGCATTTTTTCATGTCTTTTCATTATTTTTCTCATTTTCATATAAATGCTTACATATATGGAAATGTATCTGATAAAATATATAAATATATGATATATAAATATAATTTTTCATGCCTTTTATTCATTTGTTATAACATGCCTAATCTAGCCTTTATACATGGTTTTAAATAGTTTCATCATATGAATTTCTGCTTTTTAAAAATATTATGATTTACTTCTTTTTAAATTCTAACCTAGTACCAATATCAGAGGCTAGCATAGGTAATAGAAGCTCAATAAATATCATTGACATTTATCAGTCATACAGATGTGTGTGTGTGTGTTTGTGTGTGTTTGTGTGTATGTGATTACTGTGATGACCATCCTGCTAAGCAGTTATTTTCAGTAGTACATGTCCCTGCAAGTGGTATGAGAGCCTTTAAAACATTTGATATACGCCAGGTTGATTTCCAAAAGATTGTTACCAGCATCACTAGCAATCTGTGAAATTATTCATTTCAAACACTTCAGGTGAACTATTATTGTATGCATGTGTGTGTGTGCATGACCGTGTGAACAAGTTTACTAAATGTGAATATATATATAATATATATATAAATTAAAAACATAATGTATTATATATTACATTTGTAAATATATATTAGTTTGGTTATCAGTGATATTGAATATATTTGGAAATATTTGGAGAAAACTTTTGCCTTCTGCTTATGTCCTCAGCTCCTTGTTTCTATTAGGGTATTGCCATATACACATTTTACATTTTTAACAGCTGCCTATATATTGGAATGGCTTTGTTTCACCACATTAATTTATCCTTCAGACAATAAAAACAGCTACATATAATAAATTCAGGCTTAAATATGCCACTACTGTGATACATATATGTATGTGAATTTATTATATGTAAATATATATTTACATATTTTTATCAATGTCCTTAGTATATGTGTGTATTTATACATACATAAGTATATATATAGTGAATTTATTATATATATTTACGCATATATAAAAATATGTTTACATATAATAAATTATATATATTTACATATAATAAATTATATATACACACACTAAGTATATATGTATAGTGAATTTATTATATGTAAATATATACATACACACACACACACACACACACTCTTACACTTGTTTTTTTCCTCAATGTCCTTAGTATAGCACATAGGGGCTTCCATGATATGTCCTTGTCATCTTTAATTCACATTCCAAACATCAAGACTTTTTGAATCTTTTTATTTTAAGGTATATCCTTACCAGAAATCTCCACCTAGTTTTCTCTCCATTCACCTTTTAAGGCCCACGCTCTGTTGCGCAGGCTGGAGTATAGTGGCGTGATCTCTGCTCAATGCAACCTCCACTTTCCAGGTTCAAGTGATTCTTGTGCCTCAGCCTCTTGAGTAGCTGGGATTACAGGTGTGTGCCACCACACATGGCTAATTTTTATGTTTTTCATAGAGATGGGGCTTCACCATGTTGACCAGACTGGTCTCGAACTCTTGACCTCAGGTAATCTGCCTGCCTCAGCTTCCCAAATTGTTGGGATTACAGGCATGAGCTACCATGCCTGGCCGATCCAGCTTAGTTTTGACACTATAGTTAGTTTGTCTGGAACCAAGACTTTGGACTAAATAACTTTTCCTTTCACACATGGAGCTCTGTGAAACACCTAATGTACTCAATATACAATAAAAATTATGTGCTTTGGTATCTTTTATTCATAATTGAACAATAAAACTGTCAAAGTTATAAACCACTTAATTTAATATGTATTCACTACATAACTGAAATGTAAAGTTTTTTTCAAAGATAATATACACCTTATAATGAAAATGTGGCTCAGTGGAATAGATGGCTGACAGGTGTGACTGAAATCTTTATTAGTGCTTTTTAGCAAATTGCCTTGTTTTCTATGTTAGAATCTTACACTTACTTTCAAAGTGATAGATCTCATATTAAATATGCTTTCACTGTAAAGAAATGTATGTGGAGAGCTGAATGATGTTATATAAGCAACAGCAATAAGGTAGTTACCTACATAACAGCATGCTGTACTATGCAGAGCTACTTTACTTGGCTATTCATGTGTAAATTGTCTGAATTTTATATTAAATAATTTTTTTTTTTTTTTGCTTGTGCTTCTCCTTGTCTGAAAGTTTCAGGTTTTCACCATTGCAAATCATTTTTTGATAAAGTGAATTTATATAATGATAACATTTAAAGTAGATGTTTTATTGACTGCTTTCTCTTTGGATTTAAGAAACTGACTTAACTTCAGCAGGCAAATAAAAAAGGGCAACCTTAAAAGAAAAATTTGGATAAAGTGCAATCTGTAAAAACGTATGGATAGTGCTATGGTAGTTGAAATTTCTTTGAATATACATATGGAGAATGAACTAAGACATTTAAACTGTGCTATTTTTAGGCTAGAAACAACATTTGATATGTCAAGTACATTGCCTGCCATATGCCAAATTCAAAGCCACTTTCAAATGAGCCTGTCATTCTTTGGAAATTAATTGAAGATGGGTTCCCCCTGTGACCACACAGGGTTTTAACCTAATGTCCTAACATAAGCTAATTAGGCTGTAGTGCCTGGCTTACATTAGGGCATGCAATACAGAAATTAGCCAGAAAACTGTGGCTTTAATTTTGAAAAAGTGATGAGATGCAATAATCAGATTCTTCTGGGAGGCAACTGGAATCAAGAAATGACACCTGAAAAGCAGAGACCAGAGGGAACAGAAGCATTAAGAATGCATAGCAACAGGCACGATAGCGTGGTATAGTCAGGACTATGATAACTTGTGACTCAAAAAGGTATGACATGGAAGAAGAGTCCACGCAACCCAGGAGAGAGGCAAGAAAAGTCAGAAGTTGTCTATGTAATACAGGTTTCCGTGTTCTGAATGTGGATGCATCTCTGACTGCTTCACACTGCCAGTTTCAAGTTCACCTTAGTTTTCAAATAATCCATTACTTAATCAAACAATATAAGTCTACTCCTGACAATCAAATTAGTCTCACTGAATCCACGACAAGATAAGAATTGTTGTTAAGTCAAAAGACTAAAGCCACCACAGAAATAAACAAATAAAAACAACATCCATCTTTCCTTCCTTCCAATGACAAACCAAGCAAACAGAAAATATGCAGTGGTTACATCATAGTATGTAACAAATTGTCTCAAACTTAGTGGCTTAAAACAACAATAAACATTTATGGTCTTCCCGAATATAGCTTGGCTGGGAGGGTTCTTGCTCAGGGTATTTCATGAGGTTACATTCATCTGAAGGCTTGTCTTCGGCTGGAAGATCCACTTCTTAAGGGGCTCATTTATATGACTGGCAATTTGGTGCTGGTGGTTAGCAGGAGGCCTCAGTTTTTTATTCCCTGGACTTCTGCCCAAGGCTGCTTAAGTGTCCTCACATTCTGTCAATGGGTTTCTCCCAGAATGTGTGATCCAAAAAATCGAGGCAGAGGCCATAATGCCCTTTATGACCTGGTGTCAGAAGACACTCACCTTCACCTCCATCCTGCTTTATGTATGATAGAGACATTTACTGTTTCAATGTGGGAAGAGACGGCAAGGGTGTGTATTGCAGGAGATGATGGTAACTAGTTAATCTTGGACACCATAGTCTTAGAGTAAGAAATTGCTAATAAGAAAACATAACCTTCAAAACAACTTTTCTAGCTAACATCCTCCTAGCCAGATTGGCAACACCTAAGCTTCTCATTATATATACATACTAAGCCTACCACTGTCAGAAAGTGACTTGATTTTGATAATTATTCACACAAATGAGTGTGTTTTTTTACATAATAAATGATAAACAGTGACATAATAAAAGAATAGTGGGTAATTAGCTGCAGATAAATAGGGAAGAAATGTTGCCTTCTGACTCACTCATACTGTATCATTTTAAGTATGTGGCAAGCAAAGTAAAAGTAACTTCCGTTTTTGGTTTAACTTCTTCATTTAGAAAATATACCATAGGGATAAGACAATTTAAAAATAAAATGATTATATTAACTGCCTGCCACATAATCAGTTGTTCAATAGATCTTGGTTATGCAGCCATATATATCCTAGGTGGAACTCAAGATGATCATACATATAAAGCTAAATTAATAGAAAAGTATCAAAAATAAAACATTGCAAAAAAAGTACACCTTAACCTTTAGTTAGGGCTATATGAGAACTCTCCTTATCACTGCAGAGAATAGAATCATTAGAGAAGTAGGAGGGTACTTAGATATTAATTAGCATACGCTCAAGAAAAAAATTAAGATGGTAAAGGTTTAAAGCTTTCTTTAAAGTTGCTGTAATACACCACAAAAATTTTTTAAAGGACATTATTGTTTAAAGGACAATATGTACTATTCCTACTACATATTCTGAGCTCCTCACTGTTTAATATTTATTTAAGTGTATTTGAAATATATAATATATATAAGGTTAACATATAAATATAATTGTATTTATAATATAAAATAAAATAGTCCATATTTGAAGGAAATTGACTACTTTAAAACAATATTTATTATCAGGATAAAAATTGCTAGATATTTTGTGAGGGAAATTACAAATTATAACAAAAAACATCAAAGATATTGTATACACTGCTATGTAGGTATTCTGGGTAAATACATAGTTTATAATTCAACTAAATTGGCTTATCTTTGAAGACATCTAGGAGTAAAGACATCCTATACTCTACCATATCAACTAATTATATGTGCTTGGAACAAAGGAAAAACTAACCTAGAACTGAAGTTTTCTTTAAAGTACTTAAAATATATCTTAGTTCTTGAACAAGTTTGTGATAGAGAACCCAGACATCTGCATTATGCTGTAAGAATTTTGATATCAAAAATTGAAGAATTACAAAACAATAATTTCTTTCATAAACAATCAAAGTTTAAACATGGCAGAATTTAGGATCTTGAATTAAAATGTATCCTGGTGATCCCAAGAAGATGGATTAATTGTAGAATCAATTTGCTATTTTATTTATTTGTTAAGTCATCCTGTTGAATCAAAGTATTTGGCACCAGCCAACTCATCTTCAGCCTGGGGTGTCTCTAAATCTTTTATCCTTGGATATTTTTTCCTTCTCTGTGATTTAATTTTGAAAGTAGCACTTACTCAAAAAACACTAATCTCCTTGTTTTACTTGCATTAGTAGGGAGGGAATGGCAGCTTCTGCTTAAAATTACATAATAAGTTCTGGATGTTTTGATCCCAACTCTTCAGGGTTACCACTTACAGTATCTGTTCCCCTAAAAAATGTGATGGATAGGCTTGTAGTTAGTATAATTTGCCTATCTTGCTAGATGAATTAAGTGAAACTGATGCTGATTTGAATATTACAAATCAGTTCAATATTTTTAAAGAGAGAGGAAAATATTGAAATTATAAAAATATCTCAAGTCATCCACAGTGTTTTTTTTTTCCTGTAATTACTCACATGCATCTTACATTAATATTACTACATTAAATCCTCTGGTCATAATGCTACCTGATTTGAAATCTCTATTCTGTCACAAGCCTTAAGTCTTCTTTATATTCTTAAGTGCCTGTAAACCAGTTAGAGAATCACAATTTTTCTCTTTAGTTTAGAAGGAAAAATTAAAGCATAGAAAAGTAACATCAATATCTAAGCCTGGTCAAAGAAAAACAGGTTATGAATTTGGAGGTACTGCCAACATTATTTTATCATTTCTTGTCTTCTTTGTTTGAAACATTATTGCTCCTACTAAGAGCTGTCTCACTAACTCAAATTGCTACAATGGAGAAACACATACTGGAATATGACAAATATGCCTGTTCTCCCCTAGTCCTACCTTCCCTCTCTCTTCCCTTCATTTCAGTCCCCACCCCCATACAATAAGGTTACTATATTAATAAGACAGAGCGATGCCAGCTGTTCTTCCTTCCTTTGTCAACACTGAAACAAGGGCAGAACAAGCAACAGATAGCAGCTGCAGTTATTGGCACAGAGAAAAAGAGAATGGGGTCAAAGATGCTCAGCAGAGAAGTGACAGAGATAGCAAGAAAATTAGGCCAAGTAGCAGCCGTGTAGCCAACTGTGGCTGTGATAAGAATGAACGTAGGCACTGAAATGTGAGAGCATTTCCAGCTGACACCTTCTGATATCACAGAGACTCCACACACATGTAAACTTTAATTACTGCTCACTCTTGAAAATAAAACGTGGTCAAGCAAGACTTTGATAATAGGATATAAAAAGGCTTTTCCTCCTGTATTATGTAATGTTGATTAAGTATATATATTTAGTAATAAAATATATATTTTACTAATAAAAATATATTTTGCTAATATATATAACTAATAAAATATATATTGCATATATATATATATAATTTTTTTTTTACTAACATTTCCTGGAAACATATCTTTCCCACACTTACTATACAAGACAGACAGCAAAGAATAATTATCAGATTTTAAAAAACTATAGATATTATGCTCTTGGAGAATGTTTTTCAAACTTGAGGATGAAACGTTTCATGTGAATGTGACATTGTAAAATAATACCTAGATACAAGAATAAACAGTCAAATAGTCAATTGCCATAGTGCTAATTAAAGTATAAATGATTCCTAAAATATTTGAAGTTTAAAATATTTTTACATTAAATATAAACATAAAAAATCTCATTTATCATGTTTTCTAAAATAATCCTATATCTAGAATATTGTGCTATTATTTTTATCCATGTGAATATGTTTTATCCACTATTTAATACACTTGAGAAAATTTTAAAGCTAATAATCATTGACCTGGAATAATAACAATAATGATAACTAGAAGAAACATTTATGGAGTCCTCATTTTGTGTTAGACATTGCCAAGTATTTTAGAACATTGGATCTACTAAAATTTCACTTGTATAAATGTGTCTAATCAAGTTAATTTCTAAAATAGCTTAATATACAGAAGCAAAATAAAGCAAGCACGTGTTAAAAAGTATAAGAGAGTAATCAAAATAGGGTATAGTAAGATAATAATGTTCTAAAAGTAAATTGACAAGCAGAACATCTACTTCTTTTAAGTACTTCACAAAATATTTTCAGGTTAGGCTCTGTAGCCAAAATTGTCTTTCTGGCCAAACCTGTACCAATCTTATGTGTATATAGGCAGGAAGGAAAGGATGCTCAGTGAACCACAAAGGCATGAAAAACAGACAGCAGATTATCTTCTATCTATTATAGTAAGTTCTTTCCAGTGTCAGTTTTGCTCCAATTTGATGCTTATAATTTAATAAGGCATAAGAGGCCTAAGGCATAATTTAGTCTTTATTTTGATATAATCATATACTATGAAAAATGAGATTTTGTGAATGCACTGCTTTTATTCCTGGAAGTTCACATAGGCTGATAAGCCAAGTAACACTATCTTTTAGGAAATTCTATTGTGCAAAATAATATTCAATAGATGGATAAAGGAAGATAATTGAAAACCCATATTAACTGAGTTCCAGCATCATGGTGTAATGAGTTTCCACAATCATATTTCCCCTTAAGATTAAATAGTAAACTACAAGACAATTTGTCTTATAAACTTTGCTGGGAATTGAAATTTGAATTAAACCTACCTTGGTAATAAATAAAATACTCAAATGCCTACTATATGTAAAAAATAAAATCCAGCATAAAAATGTTTATTGTGGTATCTCCAGGATAAAAACTAAATAATGAATATGTAGAAAATAACTTTTACCTTTGAAGGGTAAACCAAAAATAAAATTCTAAGGTCTCCAACCATCTGAATGGACTTCCTCCTCAGCCAGGACTCTTAAAATTTAACCCGAGAGGCTGTTTCAGGCCATGATGGGAGGTGGGGATGGAACATGCCTCATTATAACCCTCTGACGTTAATGTCAACACAGACTTTAAGTCTAGTAAGAAAAATTTTACATCCTATTCTTTCTGAAGCTTGTTAGCTAAAAGCTTCATCTGCATAGTAAAACTTTGGTCTCTAAAACGTCTTATCGCAACCAAGACAGTCCTTTCTATTGATCCCAGGTCTTTAGACAAACTCAACCAACAACTAGAAAATGTTTAAATTTACCTATATAGCCTGGTAGCCCACCCCTCTCACCCCGACTTTGAATTGTCCTGCCTTTCTGGACCAAATCAATGTATTTCTTGAACATGTTTGATTGACGTCTCATGCCTCCCCAGAATGTATAAAACCTAGCTGTACCCTGACCACCTGGGGAACATGTTCTCTTGACCTCCTGAGGGCTGTGTCACGGCCATGGTCACTCATATTTAGATCAGAATAAATATCTACAAATATTTTACAGAGTTTGACTCTTTTCATTGACAGAGAAATATAGCTTGTATATGTTTTCTAATTTGGCTTTTTTTCATTCATACACTTCAATGTCTTTCTTAATCAGATTGTACATCACAATACATTCTCGTCTAGTATTGTAAATATTTTTATAATCATGTTACACAAAGTTAACCAAACCCACCATGTATTAATATTTCCTGGCCTGGACGTGGTGGCTCACACCTGTAATCCCAGCACTTTGGGAGGCCAAGATGGGTGGATCATGAGGTCAGGAGATCGAGACCATCCTGGCTAACATGGTGAAACTCCGTCTCTACTAAAAATACAAAAATTAGCCGGAGGTGGTGGCAGACGCCTGTAATACCAGCTACTAGGGAGGCTGAGGTAGGAGAATCGCTTGAACTTGGAAGGGGGAGGTTGCAGTAAGCCAAGATCATGCCACTGCACTCTAGCCTGGGCAACAGAACGAGACTCTGTCTCAAAAAAAAAAAAAAAAAAAATGTCCTGGTGCTTTCCTAGGCTTGATATTCTCTTAAATCTCCAGCTATGGAAGTGTCACTACAACCATCAAAGATCAGCTCAATGTTCATTACCTCAGTAGAGACTACTTGTTTCTGTGTCTGCAGTCTCATCTCACTTAGCTTATGTGCATGTAACAGCAATTATTTTATTCTACTATGTATTATTGTTGCTCTTCATTCCTACCTGCACTCAACTTTCTTTCTGAAAGAAGGACTTCAAGACCTTCTGAAAATAGAGAATTGATGTATTCAGTGTTGACCACATGCTAGCCACCTGTTTCTTTGTTCCTCAGGAAATACTTAAAAGGTGAAAGCATAAATGAACAAACCCATTTTTCTCTGCAGAATTTTTTTTTCTCCTAACAATAAAAGCTCTTAGTCACCTTCTAAACTATGTAAATTACTCTCTTCTAATGTACAATTGAGAAATAGTTAAGTCAAGGGTAATACTCCCTTGGTATTCACTTACTTTGTAAGGTAACTAGCTTTACACACATTTGAATTACAGAAGTCAAATAATTATAGCCATTTCAAAGTATATGCATGAAATTAAATCAGTTTGGTTCAACACAAATATTCAATTCAAATACAAAAAAAAAAAATACAGCAAAATATTCAATCCATGGGAGGTTCTTCCTAAACAGTTTCTGTATGTATGGGAATTTAATGTGACTCTAACATGTGAGATTGCTGGCTCTCAAGGCATAGGCAAAATTAACTCTAACGGACAATGCCAAAATGCTTTCCAAAGGGCAGTAAAACGAATACTACTGCTGGCAATGTAGGACAATTCCTATGTTTTCATATCTCACCAAGTCTTGGTAGTATGCAACTTTTTAACTTTTGGTATTATAGTGGATGTGAAATAGCACTCTCTATTATTTTAGATATTTCTCTATTATTTTAAGGTATGTTTTCTTCATAATTAATGAGGATTAGCATCTTTACATAATTCATAGTGATATTTCATTTTTTCTTGTCTTTGAAATGCCTTCTTAAACTTACAGGCTAGTTTGGGGGGGTTGACTTTATTTATTTATGATAATGAGTTTCTGTCAGTTATTTGTGTTGACAATAACTTTAGGCAAATTTTTAGGATTACAACTTCTTAATCTTAATCATACAGGGTCCTCTGCTGTTTTATTTTGCATTGTGAAACATAACTCTGAAATTACATTTTGACATTAATATCAGTATAATTATAACTTGCATGATAATGGCTGAACTATGTATATTATACACACACAGAATCCTTACTTTATAGTAAGAAATTATATTTACAAACACATTTTGACCTGTTAGGGCATGTTTGAAATAAAAGTAGAAATATTTTATTCATTAATAATCTGATTCTATTAAAATTTCACTACTGTAGAAAGTTTCCAAAGGATGTATTATTCTTTATACCAGAGTTGAGTATGACCATATGTATTAAACAGACAGTACATCAATTTAGGGGAAAGATATTCAAATAAGCCTACCATTTTACTGCATGAGATAGAAAAATATCTTTAAAGACATTTCCTATTTAACAACATTTCATATTTAACATAAATATAAAATGCACATATAGTTTGGATATAAAGCAAATAAGGAGGAAGAACAATAATCAAACTGTCTGACTTACTCTATCTGACTCATTCAGACACAGTCAGCCTTTATCAGAATTCAGGTATTTGGGTAAACAGGACAAAGGAAACACAGTTGTATAATCCGGGCTGTTGGCACACAGTTAATAAAAATATATGGCATAAATTTGACTTCACAAAACTTTAAGAAAACACCCCACTTCACCCCCTTACCCCAGAGTCTGGGCATTTCAAAGATATATTTGTTTCGTTAACTCTTTGAACATTTATGCCATTATCTGACCGAATTCCTACAACAGAGAACACTAAGAGAATCATAAAGCAATGATAATTCTACTTTTGTTAAACTTAAGAACACAGTTATTTGTTAAAGAATTAACTAGGTTTGAAGCCTTTGGAATTATAAAACCTCAAAGAGAGTTCTAACATTTTCTCCTGAACACAAGCAATACAACGCTAGTATGTAAATATTTTTAAGTTTCATAGAGATTGTATACTCAGCACTGTCGCTATGTGTAAGTGTATTCACTCCACATGCCTAAAGTTATATAAATAAAATTTCATCACCATTGTCAACTTATCCTAAAATAAATTAGCCACACTGGCATTGTGTAATATGAGATAGGGGGTCCTTTAAAGGTATATAATGCCTTGTGGAGAAAATTTAGGCAATAGATCAAAATAAGAAAGCATTACTTCTTATCTTGTTGTGTAGACAATGAAGATGCCCAATAGTTTATGGCTGCTGAAAACCTGTCAATTTAGTGAAATTCAGATCACATAGCATCTTGTTAGATAAGAAAGCTCTGCTTTTGTGCAAAAAAGTGGCAACGTGTTAGAAACAGATCTATTTTATGACGTTGAAGGGTATTATTTTAAAAATATAGTCTTCAGATATAGAAATCACAAGACAGGTATTTTCAGTATGTTCTGGGTCAAAAGATGAAAAGATTTACAGAACAAGTTACCTCACAGGGTGTGACAATGACATTGGCCAAATTGATAAGCATGAATATTGGAATTTATTATAAATAATTAAAGCTTATAAAATAGTAAATGCTTATCAAGCATGGTTAACCTCGACATGACTCTTCATCTTAAGACATTTTATTTCATAATGACCTTATTGCTACATAAATGTCTATATCAAATATTAAACAAGTAATTTGGGGCTTTTCAAAAAGAAATACAAATTGTTAATTTCTGATTTAAATTATAATTAGTATATATCCTCTATTGAATTATATTTAATAAAATATATGAAAACTAATATTTTTAAACATTGATTTATTTTTTCCATAAATGTTTGTTTTTATTTGATTCTATTTGACTCTAGCTCTTAGCTCATGTCTATCAGGATAAAATCCTTCCAGGCTGTGAAGTCTGCACTTTATCTTTACGGATTTTTGGTGTACGTTATTATTCCACCTATCTCACAGTTATTGAGTGCAAAAACAAAACAAAACGATTATTAATCTGATGACTGCTGCACCTAATATTGGTTGAGTCTAGAAATAATTACTAATTAATGACTTTTGCATATGGCCTCATTTATAGCTCTTTATAGACTATATTATTCAACTGTTTATATTATCTTGCTAGCCTCTGTAGAGATTAGTAAGATCCTACATAAGTGATCTCATTAAATCCATGCAACGTGCCTTTCGAAGTATTTCCCCATTCTATAGAAATAGAAAGTAAATGAAGACTAAAGAGATTAATTAATTTGTTTATGTTATCAGAATCTATTCTATTTCTAAAGTTTATGATAGTCATATTCATGCTATCTTTATAGGTAAAAAGACCACATTTTAATCTATTTTAAGACCCTTTCTTCTACTTCTGAAATAGGAAGATACCTCATAACCATTCATATGTTTTTCAAATTTTCTTTTCAAGATAGTAGGAAACAAATGGCTGGATTTTACAATATTGCTAAATCTTAGTATTAGCAATTATGCTTATTTAATTTTAATAATAATTATTAACTTATGTAAATATTGTTTAAATAATTTATTTATTCAAATAATCTTGTAGACTTTAGCCATTTGAAATGTGTTTTTAAAAAATCTTCAAATTGTTGTATTTTATAATAAATTACGAACCATCAAAATATTAATTTTTTAGACATACAGCCAACTAATGTTAATTTATTGGAGCTAATTCTAAAGTAAGAATTATTACAATAAGGTAATATTTCCAACTGCTTGTGACAATAATTTAAAAACGGTGTATCAAGCCTTATAGTATATTTATTATATTTAGACTATAAAATTCTATTATAGTATATTTAGACATACTCTGATACTCTCAAACAGCTGGATTAATCATATTCCTTACTAAAATCATAGCAACGTGTGAGTCAGTCGGTTCTTAGCACTTAATGCAGCCGGTAGCTTAAAAGCTTTCTATAGAAGCTTATGTTCACACCACTTTTTATTTACCTTCATATTGAGGATGAATCATTATTACCTGAGAATTGACTTCCCTTGGGAATGAAAATGTGTCAAGTGCTTATGCTATGTACAAGACGTTTTCGAATAAATAATGTGTTACCACTATCTAAATCCCTTTACATAATTTATATCTTCTCTTACTCCCTGTTGTGAGCAACCACACAATCCCCTATGGTCCACTTCTACTGTTCTTTGCATTTAAATTCTCCCTGTATATCACTCTATTAAATCTTAGTTATGAAAACCTATCCCTAATGTAACTGTAGAGTATATTATTTTGAAGCACATATTTTTTTGTAGTTCAATTTCTCACATGAGAAAACTTCCACTGATATTTGTTGACAAAGTTAGACACTGTAAGTCAAAGTTTCCCACTTCAAAGATTAGGGTAGAAGCAAAACACAAACTCCTTAGCCATATGATGCTTTGCATGAATTGTTCTCTCAATAGTATCATATTTCTGGCAAATGTAGTATAGGAAAAAATTTGATTGATACTACTCTGAGCTCTCTATTATGAAGAAAATAGCTGGATGATTACTCCGAAGCTGTATCCAAACAAAGTAAGTCTTTGTTGTGTCATTTGCCCCCAAAGTTACAAATCTTTCCCCATTTTTATTGCTGTCTACATGGGATTCAATACCTCTCTCCTCTGCATCTTTCAAAAACAGAGGAAAAATGCATTACAGAATAATTCTCAAATATATAATAGAAGTATAAATTGACTCAATGTAAAGGGGACTAAAGTGTAGCTTCTACTTTGATTGTGACAAAAGTGAACTCTAGAAAAAAGATTTTAAAATTTATTTAAAGTATCTTAATATCTACACTAATATTAAAATGTATATTCAATCAGTGGAGTCCATTTTTTAAATGTTAAGAGATAATATTTCATATCTGAATCCATAAAAATAGATGCCCCACATACTCATATCTACCTATAGCTATGTTATCAATATTTATATGCATTATTATAAAACTCTGATTTCTAGCAATTATTGGGTTTTCTAGGCTTTTGAGGAATAGATTTTCGTCAATGTTTTTAGCAGCAAGAAATTTTTTTAGAAAACAAATATGAGTCAGAGGAAGAGCTACTTTATGTCTCACACTATGACAAGTGCCTTATACATAATATCTAAACAGAAATATCTTGATGTATTAGTATTTATTTTATACTAGAGATAAGAAAACTAAAGCTCAGAGAGTCATGTAGTACCGCCACATCAGAGAGGTGTTGCGTGATTCCAATCCAAATTTTGCAAAAAGAAATTTATACTCTTCTGTTACAACAATTTGCTTTTTCATTTAAAAATTGTATCCTATCACTACTGAAAACAATCTCCAAAATTATTTTTGGTAGATTTATACAAGTCAATAATTTCCTAATAAGTGAAAAATAAGAAGAGTATATTTATTACTAATGGGTCTTTGATTGGTTCTTTTGGCATTTTTGAAAATATATTTCCAGACACACAATAAGAGTGGGGGACTTCAACACCCCACTGACAACATTAGATCACTGCAGCAGAAAACTGACAAATAAATTATGGATTAAAATTGACAACTGACCAATGGGTCCTAATAAACAGCTACAGAATACTCCACCGAATCACCGCAGAATATACATTCTTCTCATATGCAGGTGGATTGACCACATGCTTTGCTGTAACACAAGTCTTAATAAATTCAAAAAAATCAAAATAATATCAAGCCCTCTCTCAAACCACATTGCAAAGAAGATAGAAATCAATACCAAGAAGATCTCTCAAAACAACACAAATGCAGAGAAATTAAAAAACTTGCTTCTGAATAACTCTTGAGTGAACAATAAAATTAAGGCAGAAATAAAAAAACTTTGAAATTAATGAAAATAGAGACACAACTTAAAATCTTTGGGATGCTGCTTAAGCAGTGCTAAGAGAAAAGTATATAGTGGTAAACAACTGCATCAAGAGGTTAGAAAGACCTCGAGTTAGCAATCCAACATCAGACCTAGAGGAACTAGAAAAAGAAAAGAACAATCCAATTCCAAAGCTAATAGAAGAAAATAACTAGAATGAGAGAAGAACTGAACAAAATTGAGAACCAAAAGTCCTTACAAAAGATTAATGAAAGGAAGAGTTTGTTTTTTAAAAGAATAAAAATGATTGACCAATAGCTAGATTAATGAAGGAAAAGAAAAAGAGAATATCCACGTGAGTGCAATCAGAAAAGCCAAAGATAACATCACAAATGATCCCTCAGAAGTACAAAAGATCCTCAGAGACTATTATGAACAACTCTATGCACATTAATTAGAAAATCGAGACAAAATGTATGAATTCCTGGAAACACATAACCCTTCAAGATTGAACAAGAAGGAAAGTGAAAACCTGACCAGACCAATAAGTTTGGAAACTGAGTAAGTAAGTGATACAAAATGTACTGACCAAAAAGAGCCCTGGACCAGAAGAATGAATAGCCGAATTCTACCAGACACACAAAAAGGCACTGATACCAATCCTACTGAAACTATTCAAAAAAATTGAGGAGGAGGGCCTTCTCTCTAACTGATTCTATGAAGGCACCATCATCCTGATACCAAAATCTCACACAGACATAACAACAACAAAAAAGAAAACTTCAGGATAATATCTCTGATGTACACAGATGCAAAAATCCTCAATAAAGTACTAGCAAACTGAATCCAGTAGAACATCAAAAAGTTAATTCATCATGATCAAGTAAGCTTTATTCCTGAATTCAAGGGTGGTTCAACATATGCAATGTAATTCACCACATAAATAGAATTAAAAACAAAGATCATATGATCTCTCAATAGATACAGGAAAAGCCTTTGATAAAATCCAATATTCATTCAGGGTAAAACCTCAACAGAATAGGCATCAAAGGAACATACCTTAAAATAATAAGAACCACCTCATGACAGACCCACAGCCAACATCATACTGAATGGACAAAAGCTGGAAGCATTTCTCTTGAGAACTGGAACAAGAAAAGAATGCCCACTCTCACTACTTCTATTCAACCCAGTACTGGAAGTCCTACCCACAGCAATCAGGCAAGAGAAAGAAACAAAATACATCCAAATAGGAAAAGAAGACGTCAAAGTATCTCTCTTTGCTGGGAATATGATCCTATACATAAAAAAAAAAAAAAACCCTAATGATGTTGCAAAAAGTTTCATGGAACTTACAAATTCAGTAAAGTTTCAGGATACAAAATCAATGTACAAAAACTAGCAACATTTCTATATACCAATATCATTGTAGTTGATACCAAATTGAAAACACAATTCCATTTATAATAGCTAAAAATATATGTAATATCTAGGAATTTATTTAACCAATGATGTGAAAGATCTCTAAAAGGATAACTACAAAGCACTGCTGAAAGAAATCAGAGATGACACAAATGAACGGAAAAGTATTTCATGCTCATGTACTGGAAGAATCAATATTGCTAAAACGGCCATGCTATCCAAAGCAATTTACAGATTAAAAGATGTCCCTACCAAAATACCAATGTCATATCTCACAGTATTAGAAAAATCTATCCTCAAATTCATTTGGAACCAAAAGAGAGCATGAGTAGCCAAAAAATCCTAAGGAAAAAGGACAAATCCATAGGCATCATAATATACTACAGGGAGACAGTAACCATAACAGCATGGTACTGGTATAAAAACAGACACAAAGAGCAATGGAATGCAACAGACACCCCAGAAATAAACCCATACACTTACAACCATCTTATCTTTGACAAAAGAGACCAAAAAAAAGCATCAGGGAAGGGACTCCCTATTCAATAAATGGTCCTGGGATAACTGGCTAGCCACATGTAGAAGAATGAAACTGCACCGCTACCTCTTACCATACACACAAATTAACTCAAGATGGGTTAAAGATTTCAGTGTAAGACCTTAAATTATAAGAATTCTAAAGGTAAACGTGGAAAATACCCTTCTCCACATTGGTTTTGGCAGAGAATTTATGGCTAAGTCCCTGAAAGCAATCGCAACAAAATAATAACTGACAAGAGTACCTAAAGAGCTTCTGTACAGCAAAAGAAATTACTAACAAAGTGAACAGACAGCCTACAGAATGGGAGAAAATATATGTAAACTATGCAAGAAATAAAAGTCTGATATCCAGAATCTACAAGGATCTCAAGTCAATAAGCAAAAATCGAATAATCCAGTTTAAAAATGGGCAAAGCATAAGAACAGACACTTACTGAAAGAAGCCATACAAATGGTCAGCAAACATATGAAAAATGCTCCACATCACCGCTCTGATTTGCATCAGAGAAATGCAAATCAAAACTGCTATGAGATATCATCGCACACTAGTCCAAATGACTATTATTAAAAACTCAAAAAACAGTAGATGCTGGTAAGGCTATGGAGAAAAGAGAATGCTTATATCCTGTTGGTGGGAGGGCAAACTTGTTCAGCCACTGTGGAAAGCACTTTGGAGATTTCTCATAGAACTTAAAACAGACGCACTATTTGACCCAGCAATCCCATTACTGGGTTTATATCCAAAATAAAATAAATCGTTCTACCAAAAAGACACATGCATTTGCATGTTTGTTGCAGCACTATTCACAATAGCAAAGACATGGAATCAGTCTAGGTGCCTATAAACGGTGGGTTGGTTAAAGAAACTGTGGTACACATACATCATGGAATACTATGCGGCCTTAAAGAAGGATGAAATCATAGTCTTTGCAACAAAATGAATGAAGCTGGAGGCCATTATCCTAAGTGAACTAATGCAAGAACAGAAACCAAATACCACATGTTCTCACTTATAGGTAGGAGCTAAATATGGAATACACATAGACATAAAGATAGGAAAAAGAGACACTGGGGACTACTAAAGGATTGAGGTATGAAAGAAGGCATGGGCTGAAAGACAATCTATTGGGTACTATGCTCACTACCTGGATGATGTGATCACTGGTACCAAAAACTTCAGCATCAAGCAATATACTCATGTAACACACCTGCACATGCACTCTTTATAATAAAATTGGAAATTTTTGAAAAAATAAAAAATAAGGAAAATATCTAGCATTCCAAAATACAAATGTGCCATGTATATCTAGTATTGATCTCTTTCCACAAAATTACTAGAAAAGAACCCAGATCCACAATCCTTAAGATGGGGGTTACAAAAGGTGGTAATTTTTCACTACTATGAAATCCACCAGATTTTGGTTTTCTTTTGTTATACAGAGTTCTGGAATCTAACTATTAGGAGGCATCCCAAGGGAAATATCTTCTGTCAAGTTATTACATTATTACATTTTTACATAATATTATTATTACATTATTACATTTCCTGTTTATACTTTCCCGCAGTTGCTAATATTCTACTCGGTTTACTTATTTAGTATTGTCCTGATTTTAATTATGTGCATCATTATTTTTTAAACGGGCACTTTTGCTTCAACAAGATTTAAACCTTGTTGAAAATTTAATCCTATTAAATCTTCTCCTAAAATTTTCCTAGAATTCACACACTAAAAAGTTGTATGATAGTTGATAAAGGGAGCTTTGGCTAGGTGTTTTACTGTTGTAACTAGGGAAATAAATTTAAAAGTACATGACAAACATTAAAATACAGTAAGAATATAGAGTTAATATTAAAATCTGTTTCACAAACATCATCATAAGGACAAAGAAAGCAAACATTTTTAATTCCTTGTCACCTAAAATTAATTTTTCACAGAAAGTGAATTCCAACTTAGTATTGGCTGTACCACATAAAAGGAATAAAGGAATTATGGTGGACCTTATGCAGGCCATTAAATCCAGCTTTTTTTTTTTTTCTTTTTTCTACCTAAAAACTTTCCTTTTTAAATATTTCTTTATAATGATGGTTGTCCTAACCAGAAAAAATGAAGATAATGATATGTTAGTAGTTGGGACCTGGGTAAGGTCCTTCTTTCTCAATGGATCCACTCATGTCAATATGGACTAAGTGACTTAAGAAAGAATAGGAAGACTACTGGCTGGGTCAATGCTTTAACCTTGTTCAAACACTGGATTCAGAAAAATGGGCCTGTCAAGTTAGAGGGTCCAATAATATCAGACTCTTGCAAAGCATATATTAATAGCAGCGTAACAAGTCGGATTGAAGAGCAGAGAGCAAGGCAAGTAGTCGTTTCAAGAACATCCAGACCCTCTCCCAAAACAGTCACACTGTGGCATATGTGGACCAAGGGAAGAAAATGCCTGTTTGTTTGCTTGCAAAGAGTGCACTTGATAAATGCTGTAATAGTAGTTTGAACTCCAAACAATTCAGCTATCATAAAAAGCAATCCATCCTCAGCATCCCCAACCTATCTGTATCCCTTTTGCCAAGTAATTAAAGAAAATATAAGAGAACAAGTCATTTTGGGTATAACTCCAGGAGACAATCAGACAACATGAACCATGATGGCAAAGGATTTTTAGCACTAAACCAAGAACAGCCACAGTGTGGTTTTTGTGTCGGGGCAGTGATCACGTGCCTTGGAGTGGCAGTTACCACTGAACCTTCGGTAGAGAAGGATGCTGTACAGGTCTTAATCCAGTGACTTCAATGTAACTGACAGGAAAAGAAATAAAGTAATGTATTCTACCTAGAAGATACACGTTGGATACATTTGGGGGCCTTGAATTCCTCACATTTAATTGAGGAGAGGGATTTTGCAAGAGATATAAATTCCTCCAAGAGCAAATGGGAAGACAGGACCTGAAACACCATATGTACTTGCAAAAAAATAAAATCTAGTGTTGTAATGAAAATTTCACAACTTTTTTTCATCTTTAAATCTGCTTTTAGTATTTCAAGATTTTTATCCTTCCTACATATAAAATCTATTTGTTATAATGCATTGTGCAATTCACAGTTTTCTGGTGCCTTTACTTTTTAAAAAAAGCTGTAAAAATGTATGTTGAGTATGGTGTGTGTCTGCTGGCGGGGGGTGGTTCAATACATACAGGTCTTTCTAGCAGAGTCTTCCACAAAAAGAGAAGAGATGTCTTCATCCACTCCTGCTTCATTCTTTGCGATACAAGTGTATGCTCCAGTATCTTCATAGCGCACATTGCTTATGTGAACCTCACTGCCATTTGCTGAAAAAGAAGGGAAATGAAACTTGTAAACTACAATTTCAGTGTTGGAACAGTGCTTTCTGATTACACAGTCAAACAGTTCTCTTGGCTTGTCCTAATTAAACTGTTTCCCTTCCTACTTCCACACTTTGAAGGCATGCCAAAAATTATTCCAGAAGCATACAAGTGTTCATAAACCGTGCTGTCATTCTATAAGACAGCCCAATACTCTATATCAAATGCATATTTTATGTTTCATTTCATTTCTTATATTCTACATTGTATATGAGGTATTTCATATTGATAAGTATAATTTCAGTTATATATTTACTTATAATATTCAGAACTTACATTCGCCTAAGCTTTTTCAGAAATCTATTAATAGCAATATGATTAGCTTGCAGGTAAATACATATGAAAGATGTTTTCAAAGAGTAATTAACTGAGCTAAATCATACAGGTATACTATCACCATTCATCAAGCTTGTTATTATTATTATTATTATTTTGAGACAGAGTCTCACTCTGTCGCCCATGCTGGAGTGCAGTGGCGCGATCTCGACTCCCTGAAACCTCCGCCTCCCAGGTTCAAACAATTCTCCTGCCTCAGCTTCCCAAGTAGCTGGGACTACAGGCCCACACTACCACCCCTGGCTATTTTTTTGTGTTTTCAGTAGAGATGGGGTTTCACCATGTTTGCCAGGCTGGTCTCGAACTCCTGACCTCAGGTGATCTGCCTGCCTCAGCCTCCCAAAGGGCTGGGATTACAGGCGTGAGCCACCACATCCGGCAGTTGAGTGTTTGTTATAGTCATTTGTTTAAGTTTCTCTTTCTTTTCTTTTTCTTTGTTTTCTTTCTGTGTGTATGTGTGTGTGCATGCCTGTGTGTGTTTGTGTACATAGTTGTGTCTGTGTGTTTCATGTTGTTCAGTTACAAGAACCACACATGCAGTAGAATGGGACATGACTATCTGTGACAGGTAGAAGGCAACGTAATCAGTGTGGTTTGGGAAAACAAGGGTAGAAATCGAATAAGAAAAGAGCTTGATTGCCATCACTAGGAGCCCAGTAGCTCCCAAGGGATGTGAGATATGGAGAGGCAGTGGATGTGGACGTTTGAGAGAGATAATCATTTGAATAACTTGAACTTCTTTCTTTATTTGCAAATGCTTACTACACACCCTCATTCCTCGCATCATTCATTGAGAATCACTACTCCAAAAAAGGGATTGTCAGGTTTTCATTTTGTTGCAACAGGCCAGGTGTAAATAATTTAGGCTTTGTGGGCCACACAGTTTCTGTGCAACTACTAACCTCTGCCATAGCAGCATTAAAGCAGCCACACAATATGTTTTGAAAAATGAGTGCTACTGTATTCTAAAGACAAACCAACAACAATAAGGAAAAAAAAAAAAAGCAAAAACAAAAACAAAAACAAAAACACAACCCACCTTTATTTCAAAAAACAGACAGCTATCTAGATATGGTCTGTGGGTCTTAGTTTATAGTAACCTGCTCTAAAGATAGGTAGTAAACAATGTATTTACATTTGCTTCACCTTCTTGTTTTATATAAGATATGGCCTCCTCCAAAATCACACCTATTTTTTTTTCTCAGGATCCACACACTTAACAGCCTAAATTCTCTGGGTTTTGTTTTGAAATATCAAATAAATTTCTTCTTTCTTAAAATGCTGTCTCCCAATATTTTTACACGTTCTCCTAACCTACACGTCCCATTGTCTTTCTTTCTCTTCCTATGTGATCTAGCATTCCTAGATGTTGCCACTCTATTGCCAGAACTACCAATCCCTTTATCTATTTACCATCCTGACACATCTGCCTTCCTAACCTCTAGAACTAGAGTAAGCTAACCCATCTCTGCATCTGGTGTCCCTGCACCTAGTTCTTTGAGTAAGTTATGAGACTATTGCATAAGCAAGTTTATAATTTTCAGATTCACAGTTTTCAATTCCTAGGACATTCAAAACTACTTGCTATTCATTTCACTTGACCTTTCCAGTTAGATGCTTTTCATATCCACCTCTACTTTTACTTCAAATCTTTATATACTTTGTTTGATGTTTTCCATCATAATAGTAACTTCACTCTCAGCAAGTGATCTTGCTCTTTCAATCGTGAGGTAAATAGAAGTGATCAGAAAGCAGCCTCAAAACTTTCTGTTCCTAGTTTCACCTTGATTTACTTCTCACAGGAAATTTTCTGTTTCTTTCCAAGGCAAATCTCCCCTTATTTCTTATTGATTTCTGTGACTCTTCCTGCAGCCTTCATCCTTCTCATTTCTCCCTACTGATACTTTCTCAGATTGATGAGTTATCCAAGAAGAAATATCTCCATCAGCTCTAAGCCTCCCACCAGGAGCTACTGCCTTTTTTTTTTTTTCCTTTCATAATCTGGGCAAAAAAGACTGTTGTATTTCTTGTCTCCTTTTCATTTCTAAACACATTGAAAACTGATTGTTACTGATACTGTTTTTGCTAAATGTCACAAGAACATGCTCATCACTTAAAGTAAACACTTATCAATGTCTTTTATTGACCTTTCTATGCATTTGCCATTGTCGAATTCTTTATTTTTAACTTTCTCTTCTTCCATACTATCACCTAGTTTCCTATCTTTTGATGAATTTTAGTCTCTTTCTATTATTTTCTTCACTTGCCTGTTAATAAAATATTTGTGCTTTCTTGGGATTTTACTCTCTCTAATTCACATATTATCCCAGCCATTGCCATAGATATTAAATTAGTGTCTGGACTTGGACTTCACATACAAACACTAAAGAAGCATCTGATGAATAAGTAGATAATTAAATAGTTACTAAGCCACATGGAGTTTTACACCCCTATGTGCTAAGAATTATCTCTTCTCTCCTTTTATTTTTTGTCATATCCTCATAAAACTTTAGCTATTTTTCCCTGTTGTAAAAACTGACAGTAATTTCTTTGCAGTCTGTAGTGTAACAACTTCAAAAATGTGTTGTCATGTATATTTCTGAGAGAAAAATTTGACATACTTTTATAATATGGTTTATTGCTATTAAATGGACAAGAGACAAAGTCAGAAGCTATTTAGATTTTTATTCATTTCATTTCTGTTAATCATATAAGTCTTCTCCTCTCACATTATAGACCTCTCGAGATAATCACTAGATATGTGTGCAAATGTGTCTGACCTATGTATGCACATTAGTGATTTCTAGGACTAAAGTTTTTAAAGTTTAAGGACAGTTTCACAGACATGTCTCAGTTGACTTGCAAGAATAAGTAAAAGTTGTAAAAAGTTTTATTTAAAAATGTAAAATTATATATATCCATTATTAAAGTGGCATAATAATAGAACTCTATGTAATAAAGTGACAAAATATGTTCATGTTTAATAGTATAAATTAAAGAAAAGTCATAAAATAAGAACTATAATGTCCACGAAGAAGATACTCCAGTAAAATGACTGTTGTGTGTTACTCCTAACAATGAAAAAAAATCCGTGCTTTTTTTTTAACGCTAATATAATTAATATATTATATGCAACTGCTTTTGGACTATTTAAATGATTTGATCTTACAAATCTTGCCTGGTTTTGTTTATTTTCCACATATTTGGGATTATTATTATCTAATATACAGTAATTTATTCATGTCTACACATTAGAATATTAGAATATGTACAATATTTTGTATATTAGAATGTAATACAAAACTTTAAAAAATGTAAATGGAAAACATTTAGTAACTTTTTGATATCTCTCCCTTCATTTAGAAAATATGCTAAAAATTTCATTAAAAATTCTGTATTGAAATCCTCTATAATACATATTCAAGGTTTTACTTAAACATTTAAAAATTAACTTCAGAAATGAATTTCTGTGAAAGGATCTAATTATTCTGTTCTGCATAACTGCTATAATTCACAGGACAAGTATTTTAAAGATACATAATTTAATATTTTACTTATCACCAAAATAATGGCACAATTAATCATTATGACAAGACTATTATTAAAAACATTAAAATGTTAAAAGAGTCTTTCCCATATAATTTCTTAGACATAAGCATTTTTTTCATGTTTGTGACATTCTGTTGCCAGCAACACTCATTTTTCTTTTATTTTCCAAATAATGTTATAAATTTTAGTATAAATTTTCAACATGGTCATTTAAGAGAAAAAAAATGCAAGTAAAAAGCACCTTGAAGCGTGAGTTGTTTGGACAGCTTTGGTGTAATATCAATTCCATTCTTCAACCAGCCAAGCTGAGGCTTTGGTATGCCCTCTGCATGGCACCTAAGACTGGCAGTTACCCCAGGCTCTCTAGCCTGACTCTCTGGATACACCCGGATGACTGGAGGAACTAAAGGAAAAAATGAAAGAGAAAGTGAATTAGTGATTCATATTTTCTATTTAATTTTCAAAAGAAACAAAAATTGCAATAAGATAAATAATAAATTATATATTTTAATGATGCTATACATTTCTACAGATTGTAGTTTCCAAATAGCATTATCCACTGAAATGTACCAGTGTTAACTGGATAACAACTATTCTGGGATTTTGCTAGGGAAAATATAAGGTGAGCCTGGAATACCTTGTTTCAGAAATTAAAGAAGTCCTCAAAGAATGATGAGGCATACCAAAAGGATACAAAAACCAGTTAAAAGAGACTCCAATTTGCTAAATATGGGACAATTTGAGCACTGAAATAATTAGTAATTACAAGGGAGTATGAGGAATTAAATAAAACTATGAACTCAGTTATATAAATAAATGAATGAGTATAAAATGGAAGGAAAATAAAATATTTTTATTATAGCCTGTTAGGAAATTAATAATTCCATTTACAGTAGTATCAAAAAATAAAGTATTTAGGAATAAAGTTCACCAAAGAGATGCAAAACTTTCATACTAAATACTGTGAAACTTTGTTGAAAGAATTTAAAGAAGACCGAAATAAATCTGAAGACACCTTGTATTCCTGGATTGAAAGAACTGACTGGTAACATGGTACAAATTGGCAAAGGCTTTTGGTAAAGTGATCATACTCCTAAGTTGACAAAGACAAATAAAGGAAAAACGAAGGTACAGGGTAATTCTTATCAAAGTTCTAACTGCATTTTTTTTTGAGAAATTAAATAACTTATCCTCAGATAAATGTGAAATTACAGGAGACCCCCAAGTGGTGAAAAAAAACCTTGAAAAAGTACAAAGCTATGGGGCTCATACCTGCTGATTTCAAAACATACAATGAAGCTACAGTAATCACAGCAGTGCAATTCTAACACAAAGATGGAACAGACTTGGGCGTGTAGAAATAAATATACATTGATGGTCAATTTTTTTTTCAATCATTTTGGGACAATTGGAAAACCACATGCAAGAAAATAGACCTGAACTCCTACCTCATACCATAAAAACAATTGAATTCAAAATAAATCAAATACTTAAATGTAGGAGTTAAAACAATAAACTTTTAGAAGAAAACATTGAATAAATGTTTCTGATCTAGGAGTGGACAATGGTTTCTTCTAGATATGACCTGAAAGCACAAGCAACAACAAAAACAAAATAAATATATTAGATTTTGTAGTGCATCAAAGGATACTATTTTTAAAAAGTATAAATACAACTCACAAAATAGGAAAAGATATTTGAAAAGTCTGACGGTATCCAGAATTTATAAAGAAATGTTACAAATCAGAACTAAAAAGCCAACAACTCAATTAAAATTTGGGACAAAAAAATTGAATAGTCATTTCTCCACTGAAGACATTATAAATGGCTAATAAACACATGAAAAGATTCAAAAATTTTTAAAAAAATCAAAAAGAGGGAAATGCAAATCCAAACCACTACCTGTTACCACTTCACACTCTCTGGAATGGCTATTTAAACCAATAAACAAAAATCAGAAAATAACATGTTGTTAGTTGAGTATGTGGAGAAACTGGAACTCTTTCACATTGCTGGAGGGAATATAAAATGATGCAGCCATGCAATAAAAATGCATTTTACTGCATTTTTAAATACTAATGCATTCTACAACATGAATATTGGAGGTATTATGCTAAGTGAGAGGAATCTGACACAAATGTTTTCATATTATATTAATTCATTTATAAAACGTTCAGAATGGGCAAATCCATGGAGACAGAAAGCAGATTGGTTGTTGCTAGGGACTGAGGAAAGGGAGGAATGGGAAATCACTCCTTAATGGATATGAGGTTTATTTGGGGGTGATAAAAATGTTCTAGGCTTAGATAGTGGAGATGGTTACACAACACTGTAAATATATTATAAGTTACTGCATGATTCATTTAGGTACAGTTAAATGGCATGTGGATTTTATCTGAATAAAAAAGGAAAGGCAAAGAAGGCCAATGAAACACTCTAGACTAAAAGAAATGAGTTATAAGAAATAAATAAAATATGCAAATCAATATTGGGTCCTGGACTCAGAAAAATAAGCTATAAAGTGTATTACTAAGAGAATTGACAAAACTTAAATATGGTCCCTGTATTGGCCAGGTGCAGTGGCTCACGCCTGTAATCCCAGTACTTTGGGAGGCCGGGGCGGGTGGATCACCTGAGGTCAGGAGTTCACGACCAGCCTGGTCAACATGGTGAAACCCCGTCTCTACTAAAAATACAAAAAAATTTAGCTGGTCATGGTGGCACATCCCTATAATCCCAGCTACTTGGGAGGCTGAGGCAGAAGAATCGCTTGAGCCCAGGAGGTGGAGGTTGCAGTGAGCCAAGATTGTGCCATTGCACTCCCGCCTCAAAAAAAAAAAAAAAATATATATATGGCCGGGCGCGGTGGCTCAAGCCTGTAATCCCAGCACTTTGGGAGGCCGAGACGGGCGGATCACAAGGTCAGGAGATCGAGACCATCCTGGCTCACACGGTGAAACCCTGTCTCTACTAAAAAAAATACAAAAAACTAGCCAGGCGAGGTGGCGGGCGCTTATAGTCCCAGCTACTCGGGAGGCTGAGGCGGGAGAATGGCGTAAACCCGGGAGGCGGAGCTTGCAGTGAGCTGAGATTCGGCCACTGCACTCCAGCCTGGGTGACAGAGCGAGACTCCGTCTCAA